>NC_133514.1:52184479-52485208 GCF_049354715.1 Callithrix jacchus | reverse complement strand
TAATCTCTGGGTTGCAAATGACCTGTTACCAGGAGTTACCCAGGAAACAGTGTCTAAGTACAGTGATGGATACATGGTGAAATGACTCCCAGCAAAGCAGAAGTGACTCCATTGAAGACTACTCCTTGGGGAGAATTTCACACAGTTCATCATCAAACAAAGATCATTGCCTTCTGAGCAGAAGAGACTTTAAATAAATGTCGAAGAATAGAAATCTGAAGTGGAAAGTTGCAACCAGAGCATGCATATGATACTGGCAGATCTTTTCTAAAGAGAAATTCATTTTCCATAAATGCTTTATGATGGATCCTGATGATAAGACATGTTTGCAAATCATTTGCTGCTCATCATAAATATTTCCCAGTAAATAAAATTTCCATGCAGCATCTCCTATTGCATGAATATTTCGGAAGCATATCTCAGGAAATAAGTGAGGATCACAAATTATGACTTTCAGGGTGGAAATCCACCAATGGACTTTGTTTGTTGACTTGGTCTGGCCACACTGGCCGTGGCTTAGCATTTGGCAGAACCTACTTTAGGGTCTACGGTTTCTCCACAAAGGAAGCTCTGAGTAATGGAAGCAAGGCTGGGCTGAGCATAAAACTTCCTAAAGTGATTTTGGTTTCAAAATCTGATTTAGTCTCTAGGAATCACACACAACATTCTCAGCTCTGTGAGAGTGTGTACACCACTTTAGAAAGAACTCTTGACTGGAAAGCAGTAGACGCGGGTTCAAGTTGAGGTTTCCCAGTTTGCTAGGTGAGGGGAATCCCTCCTCTGTCATGAGAGAGAGCAATGCCTCGTCCATTCACACCTGCTGAGTTGCATGGATCTATGCCAGACATAGCTCAAAAACAATGCATGGAAAGAATAGAAAGAGCACTGGACATGGAGCCTCTGCAGGGCTGGATTCCTGCTCACCACTTACTCATTCCTCATACTGGGAAGATTTTCAACGTCTCCAAGACCTGGGTTTTTCATTTGCAAACTGTAGATTATAATCTCTTTTGGGATGGTTATGAGTATGTTAAATAAGATAATTTTTAAATGCTCTCAGCAGAGTAAATTGAAAATGGAAGGTGCTGAACACCAACATTAATTAGCTAATATTTATTTATTAAGCACTTAATATACTCCAGGCACTATGCTTCCTCCTTCCCGTACACTCTGCCATTTAATCTTCATGACAACCTTAGGAGTAGGTAGTAATATTAACACTGCATCTTCATGGGGAAATGGAATGTTAGGATCGTTTTGCAACTCATTAAATGTCACACTGTTATTTCCCTTTTAAGGAAATACACCAGATATGTGGCATCCAAATGAGTAGAGCAATGTTAGGAGCTACTGGATGTCTTCTGAAAGTTGACCTCTGTCCCTTTGTGGAAAATATTATCAGAATGAGTATATTAACCACAAAAGAAAATCTGCTTAGTACTTCATACTTATTTCTCTCATTTTTTTGCACCCAAATGTTATTACCAGATTGTTCACCTACTTTTATCACTAGGCTCAGATCAAAATGATTTTGTTTTACACCACAAATTTCAACACCATTCACAGGCTGGCCATGGCTTAGCATTTGACAGAACCTACTTTAGAGTCTATAGTTTCTCCACAAAGGAAGTTCTGAGCCATGGAAGCAAGGCTGGGTTGAGCATAACACTTTCTAAAGTTATTTTGGTTTCAAAAATCCAATTTATTCTCTTAGAATCACAAGTAACATTCTCAGTTGGGGGGCCCCCTATTTCTCTACATGATGCTTTCAGTGGCCCTACCTCTGGGACAAACCACCTCATCTTCCTTTCCATGTGTGGCTCTCACGGGAGTCATTGCAAACTCTGAAATGAGTTTTTCTTTGTAGCTCATTTTTTTTAAAGGTATATATTTAAGGTATACAATATGACGTTTTGATATACATATGCATAGTAAAATGGTTAGTACAGTCAAGCTAACTGACTTAGCCATCATCTCACATAGGTACCATTTTATTTTTGTAGTAAATGTACCTAAAGTCTATTCTCTTAGCAAATCTCCAGTCTGCAGTAGAAAATTATTAACTATGCTTCCTGTGCTACACATCAGATTTTGAGACTTATTTATTCTATATAACTGCAGGTTTGTAACCTCTGACTTCCATCTCCCCATCCCCTTCCCTTGGTAACCACTGTTGTACTCTGTGTTTCTATGTATTCGAGATTTTCCGTTTTGTTTTGTTTTAGATTCCACATGTAAGAGAGGTCAAGCAAGATTTGTCTTTCTGTGCCTTGCTTCTTTTATTTAACATAGTGTCCTCCAAGTTTATCTATGGTGTCAGCCTTCTTTTTTAAGGCTGAATAATATTCCATTTGTGTGTGTGTATGTATTATGTATAACAATTTCTTTAACCATTCATCCCTTGATGGACCCAAAGAATGTGTCTCCATATCTTGGTTGTTGCCAGTAATGCAGCAGTAAACACGGGACTGCAGATTCCTTTACAAAGTTGTGATTTCATCTTTTTTGAGTATATACGTAGAAGAGGAATGGCTGGGTGATATGGTAGCTGTATTTTTTTCTTGGAACTTTCATATTATTTTCAACAGTGACTGCACAAATCTACATCCCCTCCAAACATGTACAAGGGTTCCCTTCTCTCCACATGCTTATCTTATGTCAATACTTATCTATTGTCTTTTTAATAAAAGCCATCCTAACAGGTGTGAGGTGAGATGTCATTGCATTTTTGATGTGCATTTCCCTGATAATGAGTGCTGCTGAGCACATTTCCATATAGCCACTGGATATTTGTACATCTTCTTTAGAGAAATGCCCATTCCAGTCCTTCTCCCATATTTTAACAGGATTATTTGTGTTTATGCTTCTGAGTTGTTTGAGCTCCTTGTATTTTTTAGATATTAACCCCTCATCTGATATATGGTTTTCAAATAATTCCTCCTAATTCACTGGCTGCCTTTTCATTTTGTTGATTGTTTCCTTTGCTGTGTAGAAGCTTTTCAGTTTGACACAACTTCACTTGTCTATTCTTGCTTTTATTGCCCATGCTTTGGGTGAGATACCAAAAAAAAAAAAAAAAAATCCTTGCCAAGAACAATAGCAAGGGGCTTCCCCCTGTTTTCTTCTAGGAGTTTTATGGCCTTATGTTTTTATTTTTGTGTACAGTGTTAGATAAGAGATTTTCATTCTTTTGCATGCGGATATCCATTTTTTCCAACACCATTTGTTGAAGAGATTATCCTTCCCCATTGTGTCTTCTTGGCAGCCTTGTTGAAAATCAGGTAACTGTATATGCATGAGCTTATTTTGGGGCTCTCTATTCTGTTCCATTGGTCTGTGTGCCATTTTTATGCCAGTACCATACTGTTTATTTATTATTGCTTTACAATATAATTTGAAATTGGGAAGTGTGATGCCGTCAACTTTGTTTTACTTTCTCAGCATTTTTTGGCAAGTCAGGGTCTTTTTTGTTTCCATACAAATTTTAGAATTGTTTTTTCTATTTCAGTGAAATTGCTGTTGGGATAGCATTTAATCTGTATATTGCCTTGGGTAGTGTGGACATTTTAACAACAGTGATTCTTTTAATACACAAACATAGATATCTTGAAGCTGATGGAGCTTCAGTTTCATAATCCCTCACTTCCACAAAAGAGCTCCTTCCAAAGCCCAAAGAAGAGTCCTAGCAATTTTGTGTTCATAATTTTGCATGCTTTCCCTTTGGAAGGTTCCCAACACTCGGAGTATAACTTGAGCAGAATATGTTTTCCTTTACTTCTCTGACCTAGAGCTGAGTGCTTCTGGTCCTGGAACATGTGCGAATTTATCACATGCTGGAAAACTATGATGCATCATCTCTACTACAGCTAGACCTCCTATTTGCATGGGGGTTTTTAGTTTCAGAGCTCTTTCAATAGTATTGCCTCATTTAATCCTCCTACCAATTCTTCACAGTAGGTTTAACAGGCATAAGAATCACAGAAGAACATTAGGAGAAGCCACATGGTTTTATATTTAAATGTTGGGGCTTGGAATAATTCAAACTATAGGCACCTCATCTTGCTGGACCTCCCTCCCATTTCTGAGCCTTACTATTTTCATAAATAAAATGGAGATACTAATAGCACCTTCCCCAGGATCTGTGTAGATTAACTGAGATATGGCACAGAAAGGTAAAGACAATTTCCAGGCCACCCAGCTATCGAATGGCTCATGCCCTTTTCACACCACACACACACTCTTATGTCCTGCCCACTTCTTTCAGTGAAGAGAAGGTGAAGATATGGGAGGAGTAAGTGACTTGCTTTGGGTCACAGCACAAGCACATAGCACAATACCCTAATATCACACGCACAAAAAGGAGTGCTAGTGGTGCGTGCACTTACCAGCTTCCTTACCTATAAAACAGGGTCAGCAAAAATGCTCACTTCCAAGTTTTGAAATGAGTGACTGTGCATAGGACAATCACAGTATTGCCCGGCACAGAGAAACTCCCAGCTAGTGTAAGCCAGCATTATCATTAGTCGGAGTTCACCTGCACTAGGGGCCCACTGTCTGCTGGCTCTCTGTGACAACCTTAACCTTCTGGGCGTGACAAAGACCTGAGGTCTGTCCACAGGAGGCTTTGTCTGACCATCTTTTTTGTGGTGTTTTTGCTTTTTCATGGCATTCACTTCATGAGCTTCCAGAATCTTGTGGGAGGGGAAAGCATAAATATATAATTACTGAAGAAAGGGAGGGAGCAATGACTCTTAAAAAAAATTGTCACAAAAATGGCCAGCAGTGCTGAAGTAGTGTCTGTGGTCATTACTAGGGGACTCAGCAGCCATTGGCCACAATCCTGTACCCTTGTATGGGGCCCAGCCTCACCTCTGATCTTGTCCTTGCTGGTATTAGTGAGCCCTGGGTGTGGGGTCTGCTAAAGTTCACTGCAGCCCTGGGCTCAGGCCTCAGCCTCTGGTTATTAGGGCCTTGGGCTCAGGCCCACCCAGGCTGCCTCACCTCCCCCTGGGCCACCTCCTGGCCCAAACCTGGGGTCCTTAGCAGGGGGTAAATGGTGGCCAGATGGAACACAGGCCACTAGGCTGGGAATGTTTGTCCACATTGTTTCGGGGGTGTCTGCTGTACTCCTTCCTGGGGCATCAGACATCACAGAGATTCCCTGGCTCCCCTCTTAAAAGGTAGCCATGAATCTCTTGCCTTCCATTAAATATACTCGTAAATATAAATTGAATGAATCAGTCTTAATTTAAATGAATGTGTTAATACTGCTCATTTTATATAGCCAGTGTTAATATAGGTAATTAAATATTGCTAGTTTTATTATTTAGGAGGATGATTGTGCCTTTTTCTCTTATTTATTGTATGTTTAAAATTTTTTGCTTCAAATAAATGCAACCCCACTTAAATGTTGGTAGATCATTAGTCACAGCCCTATAAAGAATTCCTACATATTTCTCTAAATGTGGGTAGTAAAGTGCACCCCCCTCATCTTACTGAAGGTCTTCTCCAGACATTCTGCAGGTGCTGGAGACATAAATATGAACAGGCCCCATTCAGCCCTTTAGGCCGGGCTATCTAGTAGGGGGTCCCTATTTCCTATTTCCCTCCTGCTGGACCTGAAATCTCTGGAATGGGAGGAATTGTGCATAATTAGAGAGCAAAGGCCTCTAATCTCACAATCTCGGCTCAATGCAACCTCCATCTCCTCCGGGTTCAAGCTATTCTCCTGCCTCAATCACCTTAGTAGGTGGGACTACAGGCGCAAGCCATCATGCCCAGCTAATTTTTGTATTTTTAGTAGAGATGGGGTTTTACCATATTGGCCAGGCTGGTCTCAAACTCCTGACCTTGTGATCCGCCTGCCTCGGCCTTCCAAAATGCTGGGATTACAGGCATGAGCCACCAAGCCCAACCCCTTCTTTGCTCTCAAGAGAGAACTACATAGGAGAGATGACTCTTTCTTTCTGAAAAGCTCCCCAAACTGAGTCTGACAAAAACAATCTAACACATTAGAAGAGGTTGAGTGTGTGCAAAATCGTGAGGGAATAAGTCCTGTTCCTAGAGCAGTTTTTAAAATAGGGTGAAGGTACCTGGAGAATAGGAAAGGGAAGCAAGGATAAGGCAACCAGAACCCAGGAGTACTTCATCCCCGAGGAATGAGCTTGTAAGGAAAGCCACAAAACAAAAAGTCAAGACTACAATGCCACTTGGACAGGGTCACCACTTTTCCCAGAATTACTGTCTTTGGAAGACTAGGTTGATAGTGAAACACATAGGCCCAGAATTTTGACCTACATTCCACACTCTGGAGGTTCTATTACAACAATTCCAGCTGTTTAGATTTGTTTCCTCTTTTCTCTTTCCCATCTGCCAGACGGGGCAGCTTTCTAGCTTCTATGTTATGATTCTCTGGCGTGTTTGGGCAAGTACTGTGTTGTCTGGTTTTAAAAATAGAAAAAGAGTTCAGTGACTGACTTAGAAACACATATATTAGTCTCAATGGATCTGAAACTATGGCAGTCTCCATACTGTCATTTAAATATTCTTTTCAAAAGTGAATCCTTAAAAAACTCATCATTCTGCAGAAAAGGCTTTTGCCCTGTTTTGGGAATTCATAATCACCACTTCTCCCAGAATCCAATAATTAGCCTTATGTCTGCTCTCTCTAGTCTCTCTACATCTTATTTAGTGTTGTCTGAAATATAAGAATCTGAAACCCAAGTTGCAATCATCTTGTCCCCAGCAACTATTTTACTTCCAAGTTCCTCATCAGATCAGGACCACTGTCCCATTTCATGGTGTGGTTAGGATGTCTAGCCAGCAGCTTTTAACCAGCAAGTTCTTTCAAAGCAAGTCACAATTTGTTCCATTGCTAAACATTCAGAAGTCCAGATACTCTTCTATTCTTATCAGCAGAACCATGGTATAAGCATTCCTCCAAGTAAATTCTAACATCTTTATCTTTGAGGTTCTCCCCACATGATTTCCCTGGAAGGTTGGGATGAGATCCTCTGAATCTTGGCCTGATGATCAGTCCTTAGGGATCTGCATGGCTGTGTATTTATTCCAGCATTCACTGAACAAGGTCAGATACACATTATCTCTCCTCCTTATTGTAAAAAAAGAATGCATAGAATCAAATTTAACTATCCCTTGGTAAACACCTGCCATCTGTCAAGCATCCTATATTTTAACACACATTGTCTCACTCCTCTGTGTACAGGCAAACTTAGCTTCTTTTCTAGGTAAAAATCCTGAGTACAGACTTGCCAGCTCCCTGTCTTCTTACTCCTTGCATTTCTCTAGACCCTTCTGAAAGTTATCCAATCCTCTCCTCAGTCTATCTGTCAGAGGTAGCAGCCTTCTAGTTCCTACATTATGATTCTGTGATATATTTAGGCAAGGACTATGTTGTCTAGTTTTAAAGATGGTAAAAACAAAGAGTTCAATGACTTATCCAGAAACACACGTATTAGTCATCCATAGATATGGAGCCATCCACTGTCTTGGCTCACATTTAAGTATTCTTACCAGAAACGAATCCTTACAAATGTCATCATTCTTCAGAAAGGAGGGCTGCAGGAACTTGGAGTCCTGCGTTTAATAACATACTGGTGATCGCTCTTGGCAAATACTGAAAGCCTCACTTGATCCCTGACACCTGAAGGATGAAGAGCTTGATGATCTGATGCAAGGTAAGGAAAGTGGAGGTGGATAGCCAGTATTAACAGTTTTCCAAAAGACTTGTTGTATTAGGAGCCCCTTGGGAAATCTTGCTGTTCAGAAGATGAGGTCACAATTGTAGAATCTTAGACCCCTGGAGGAGTAAGTGACCTCACAGATCACCACATCCAGCTTGAGTCCACCAGACAACAATTTTGCTCCTCAGTAAGGTCTTCTGGAAAGCAGAGCCAGAGGCAGGGATTAAAGCACTAACCCTTAACTTGGGAGGTAAAAATCCAGAGGTGGGTACAAGGAAACAAGACAAGGGAATGAGAGGAGCCACGTTATTGGGTGTGCTGGCTGCTGCTTCACCACAGCCACAAAGAAACTTAGCAGTAGCTTGGCAGGTGTGTCCATGGGGCACAGAGTATTTCTCTGAGAGGCTGTTGAAATTAACCACTTCTTTGGGGGTATTTCACAAATGAAAGAAAGAAAGCAAGTTTGTCTCCCAAACTGTCTTCCTTTTCCCAGTTTTAACTAGTTAAGATTCACCACGAGGCAAGATATTTCCCTCACACTTCCCAGTAGTAACACTGGCTCTTCAGTGAAAGTCCAAGGGACATGAGATTACATTGATTTGGATCTAAAAGAGGAGTGGTGGTTTGACACACATGGGCTTAGCCTTTGGGTACATGAGCCTTGGAGCCCAGGGTGCAACTCAGGCACCAATCTGCTCAGGGATCATGGCAGAAATGACTACAGGAAGTGAGAAGTGTTTTGGGACAGAAGGAAGCAGTTAAGGGACTTTGAGAAAGTGCACAAGATTTAGGTCCAAAACATCTACCAAGTGATCATTCAGCAACTAATGTGCATCTCCAATATAGAGGAACTCATTGCTTCATTAAGAAACTTCTTTTCTTCTTATCAAGTGAAAATCTATTATCCCTTAGATATTTAGCTTCTTACTCTAGTTATGTCCTCCAGGAACCATGTAGAACAATTTTAATCCATCATCCTCATGATAGTTCTTTTGTCTGTTTGGGACTTCAGGTGTAGAGTTTTGAGTTCTCATGGTATCGCTGGCCTTCACAGGATCCCATTCCATGCTTCCATTCCTCCCTCCTCCATATGCCACAATTATAAGGTGCTTTATATGTATGTGATTACTTGTATATCTTCTCATAAAAAACTATGTTGTTTTGTGTGCATACACTTTTAATTTACATGAAGGAATTGTGCTCATGGTATTTTTTTACTTTTTCACTCTGTTATGTTTTGAATATTTGGCCATGTTACTATACTATTCATCCAGGAATGAACACTTACTTTGCCTCTTACGCATATGCAAATAACAGGTTGTAATGCATGTTATTTTACTGCGTTAGAATTTTTCTAGAATAAATACCCAGAAGTGGCATATATTCTAAAAATATATTTCTAGTGGAGTTGCTGGGTCATTGGTTATAAATATACTTAGATTGACTAAGTACTTCCAGATTAATCTTCAAAGTGGCTGCCCTGTTCATATTTCCACCAATAACACATGAGATTCCTATAGTCCTGCATCTTCAGCAATTTTCTCACTTTTTCAATTGATATTTCTCATTTAAGTGCAAAGTAACGTCTTGTTATCATTTTTGTGTATGGTTTTCTAATCACTAATAATTTTGAATATCTTTTTGTATGTTTGTCAGCCCTTTGGACCTTTCTTCCATGAATTACTTCTTATGTATTTTTCGGTTGGGTCATCTTTTATTTATTCTTGATAGATTCCTAGTTCCCAGAGATATTAGCCTCTTCTTTTAGTGTATTCATTGCAAATATCCTCTCTTATGTTTTTATACCTGCTTGTCTTGTCCATGGTGTCCTTTAATGGACAAAATTTTTAATTTTAATGTGGTCCTTGTGCCTTATGGTTTTCTGCTTTTAAGGTTATGTTATGTTTTGCTTTTTTTCACATTCAGTGGGTAATGTGCCAATGCTATAATAAGGCTTGAAGGAGGCACATCTCACACATTAGTGTGAAAAACCAATATGCCTATGAGCCACAAAAGAATCTAAGGTTACGTTTAAGAATCCCTTCCCCCTCTGAAAGTCAGTACTACATTCTTCCACATTATTTGATTATTTTACAGTTAATATCTCCATTTCTTGGGTCTTTTGCCCATCTACAATACCTCTTTCCAAACGATATTGGGTAAGAATCTGGTTGTATTTTCCTCCACAAAGAAAGCCACTTAGGGATGTGTTAGAGCAGCTTGTTCCTGGTGGCAAGAGCCAACTGTTAAATATTGAGGAATTTTGCAAGCTGTTTGCTAAATTGTTGGCAGTTTGTAATAGGCTGTGTTAGGAGTTTTTATACCATAGGAATTAGCAAATGCTATAAATCAAGTATTTTTTCCTTTGGGGAACTGGTTTACCAGTACACTACTGAAATGTCTATTGAATCATCTTTGTCTTCATTGATCTATACTGCTACTTTTATCATATATTAAGTTCCCATATACAAGGGATCTTGTCTGAGACCTTTTATGCCACTTCATTGGCCTGTTTGTTTTTTCTTGTCTGGTGCCGTACTGCTTTTATTACTGTGTGTCTTTGAAGCTCATTTTAATGGCTCATAGAGCAAGATCCTACTCTGTGCTCCTCTTTTTTAAAGTTGACTTAACCCTTCTTAGACTATTACATAGTAGAATAGTATATCCTAAACTGTTTTAGAATAAGTTTAACAAGTGCCTTAAAAATATATCTGGCATTTGATTGATGTTTTGAAGTTATGGAACAATGTTGGGAGAATTGATGTTTCTTTTTTTTTTTGAGACGGAGTTTCGCTCTTGTTACCCAGGCTGGAGTGCAATGGCGCGATCTCGGCTCACCACAACCTCCACCTCCTGGGTTCAAGCAATTCTCCTGCCTCAGCCTCCCGAGTAGCTGGGATTACAGGCACGTGCCATCATGCCCAGCTAATTTTTTGTATTTTTAGTAGAGATGGGGTTTCACCATGTTGACCAGGATGGTCTCGATCTGTTGACCTTGTGATCCACCCGCCTCGGCCTCCCAAAGTTCTGGGATTACAGGCATGAGCCACTGCACCCAGTCTGGCATTTTATTTTTTAAAAATATTTTTCAGTTGATTGTTGTTCAGCTTGAAACATGCTATTAATTTTTCAAAATTTGATCTTACCACACTCTTATTATTTCTGTTGAGTTTTGTTGAATTTTCTGTGATCAAAGTGTTTTAAAATACGATAGGTTTATCTCTTCCTTTTCTATCTTCACACTGCATTTTTCTTTCTGGATAATGATGGACAGCATTTACACCATCACGTTATGAGCTGTAGCAGCGCTCATAAGCATTCAACAGAGCTTGGCCCAGAAGTGACCTGATATTAGAACTATTGTAACAATGTTAAACATACTAATAAGTAAATATTTAAGTACATATATTAAATATTCTAAAGACTATAGTACAACAAGTAGACAATAATGCATGAACAGATGGTGGATGTTAGCAGAGAGATGTAAACTATAACAAAAGTCAAATGAAAATGTTAGAAATAAAAAACATAGTATCAGAGATGAACAACTCTTTCAATGGGTTTATCAGCAAACTGGGCATATCAAAACAAAACATCAATGAACCTAAAAATAGGTAAATACAAATTAAACAAAGTGAAACACAAAGAGGAAAAAATACAGCAAAAGATATAAGGCTATGGGACAACATAAAATACATACCATTAGAGAAGGTGAAGAGGAAGATGGGCAGAAGAAATACTTAAAGAGACTGGCTGAGAATGATTTTTTAATTAATGACAGTCAACTAATTACAGACTGAAGAAGCTCAGGAAACCTGAAGCAACATTATATGTATATCTGTTTACATGATAACCAAACATCAGGAAGCCAAAAATGAAAGAGAAAATCTTGAAAATAGCCAGAAAATTAAGAAATGAACAACTTACACACAGAGAAAATATATATAAGAATTATAGACAACTTCTTATCAGAAGTTACCTAAGCCTAAAGAAAATGGAGAGACATCTTCAAAGTACTGAAATAAACATCAGTCAACCAAGAATTCTTTATCCAATGCAAATGTCTTACAAGAATGCAGGCAGAATGAAGAGTTTTAGACAAACAAAACCTGAGAGAATTTACTGCCAAAAATTTGAGGAAAGTTTTTTTTAGAAAGAAAGAATAAGATAGCAGATGGAGGCTGGGTACAGTGGCTCATGCCTGTAATCCCAGCACTTTCTGAGGCTGAGGTGGGTGAATCATTTGAGGTCAGGAGTTCAAGACCAGCCTGGCCAACATGGGGAAATTATGTCTCTACTAAATATATAAAAATTAGCCAGGAGTGCTGGGGCACACCTATAGTCCCAGATACTGGGGAGGATGAGGCAGGGGAATAACTTGAACCCAGGAGGCAGAGGTTTCAGTGAACTGAGATTATGATGGTGCACCCCAGCCTGAGTGAAAGAGGAAGGCTTTGTTTATATATATATATGATGGAAATTTAGACGTATACAAAGAAAAAGTTGTGATAGAAAAAATAAATACAGTTAAATAAAGTAGACACTTTTCATCTTAAAAAGAGAGCAGAATATCAAAGCAAACACACTAGCAGTGTGGTGTGGCACTTACACATGGAAAGAATAGAAATGACAGTATTAGCATGAAGTAATACAATATTATTTGCATGTATATGTGTGTGTGTCACATACATATACATCACACACACACACACTTGCTGTAACAGACAATTTAAATAAGATTGAGAATTTTATAACAGAATATCCAAAATGTCCAGGATACAAATGAAAATCACTCATCATATAATGAACCAGGAAAATATCAACTTGAATGAAAAAAAAACAACTAAAATATACCAATATAGTTATTCAAATAAGTAATGACTAAAAATTTTCCAAATACAGCAAAAGACATAAACCTAAGGATTCAAGAAGCTGAGTGAATCACAAACAATAAAAACCCAAAGCCATAGTTGCCAAGACACAATATAATAAAATTTCTAAAAACCAAATTCAAACAAGAAATCTTTAAAGCAGCAAGAGAGAAAAAAAAACCCATAATTTAAATGACATAGATTTCTCATCAGGAATAATGGAAGCCAGAAGGATGTGGCACAAACTTTTCCAGTGATAAAAGAAAAGGACATAAAGTCCTACATTCAGCCAAAATAGGCTTTAGAAATGGACTCGCTAAAAAAAATTAACTCACTCTCTGCTGGCGCTGTGGCTCATGCCTGTAATCCTAGAACTTTGGGAGGCTGAGACAGGTGAGTCACCTGAGGTCTGAAGTTTGAGACCAGCCTGGCCAAACTGATAAAACCCTGTCTCTACTGAAAATACAAAAATTAGTGGGGCAGGTGGTGGGCACCTGTAATCCGTAATCCCAGTTACCCAGGAGACTGAGGCAGAAAAATCACGTAAACTTGGGAGGTGGAGTTTGCAGTGAGCCAAGATCCCACCATTGGGCAACAAGAGTGAAATTCCGTCTCAAAAAAAAAAAAAAAACCTCACTCTCAGATATAGAAAAACAAAGAGAATTTGTCACCAGCAGACCTATACTAAAAGAATGGCTAATGGAAGTTCTTGAAACTGAAAAGGAAATCAAAAGCAGAATCTTGGTAACAATAGGAAGCATAAAAAAACATGGAAAAAGGCAAAAAAATACTTGTGAATGAATTTTTTCTTTTTTAAGTTTTCTAAATTATGCTTGACTTTGAAGCTGAAATTACAACACAAATTTCTGGTATGGTTCTGAATTATGTAAAGAAAATATTTAAGTCAATTATACTATTAATGGGGGAGGGCAAAGGGACTTAAAAGGAAGTAAGGTTTTACAGTTCACTCAAACTGGTAAAATAGCACCAATGGTCTTTGATGAGTTATATACAAGCATCTTTAATGAGTTATATATCATACTTTGAGGAATTATTAAAAATCTATACACATAGATATAGTCAAAAATACTATACATACATAAAAATGGAATTCTAAAAAAATTAAGTAGCCTGTAGGTGGGCAAGAAAAAGAAAAGAAATTAAAAAACAGAAAACACAAAGAAAGTTAAAAATTAGACTTTTAGTTTAACATATCAGTAGTCACAACAAATGTAAATGATGTAAATTTACCAATTATATGACAGAGATTGCCAACGTGGATTTAAAATATGTCCTAACTATCTATTGTCTAAAAATAACTCTCTTCTATTATAGCAATGTAAGTAGGTTAAAAATGAAAGTTTGAAAAAGATATACCATGAAAACACTAATTGAAAGAAAACAGCAATTCTTTTTATAAATCAGAAAAATTATGCTTCAGAGTATAGATAATCACTAGGTATAGAGAAGGACATTATATAATGACAAAAGGTCAATCCACAAAGAGGACATAGCAAACCTAAACAATTATGCATCAAGCAACAGAGCTACAACATACTGAAATGAAAAAAGTTCCCTTGTCCCACTCACAGAGCCTATAATGGGGTTGTGGCTCACATCTTTCACTTCTTCGGAGCCTTGCTGCTCAAACCCCTAAGGGGAACATGCAGATTGGCACTTTGTGGAGCTCTGTTCCCACCGCAGTGCCTGGGGGTGAAAGTTTACAGCTCCTGAAGCCCCAGTGGGTGTGTGCTACAGAGTGCTCTTTTAGTTTAGCCATCTGTAGGCAGCTTGTGTCAGTCAGCTTAATTAGACACCCTGCCTTATCACAATGACAGATGGCTTTCTGTATCCTGGGGTTTCTTGCCTTGGTGTACCAAAAGAATCAGAGGACACATGAGCTTGGAGAATGAATGCATCATTTCATTGAATTGAAGTAGCTTTCAGCAGATGGGGTACCCAGAAGGGAGATGGAGTGGGAAGGTGGTTTTCTCCTGGAGTCGGATCAGCTCCCTCTAATCACTCCAACCAAACTCCACATCACTCTGTCAGTTGATGGCCTGCCGGTGTCTGTCTGTGAGCTCTTCTTCCATTGTGCTCCTTTGGATGTCCTCTTCACGTCCAGCCACTTGTGTGTTCTTCCACTGATGAACAATGTCCAGCTGCTTGTGTTCCTGCCTGCTAGGGTCTCCGGGTCTTTATAGGCACAGGATGAGGGTGTGGCTGGCCAGGGTGGTCTTTGGAAAGGCAACATTTAAGCAGGAAAACAGAAATGCCTGTCCTCACTTAGGTCCATGGTCACAGGCCCAGGGGTGAAGCCCTCACCAGGGAGCATAGCCTTCCCTTCCCAGCACTTCTCTGCCCACTTCTGTATCAATATGTGAGGCAAAAACTGATAGAAACACTATCTAGACAGAAAATCAGAAAATATGTAGAACAACTCAGTAGTTTATAGAACACTTCACTCAATCACAATAGAATATACATTCTTTTCAAATGCTCACCAAGCATTTACCGTATGCTGTGGTTGAAATGTGTTCCCCAAAGTCCATGCCTGATAAACTTAATCTCCAATGCAGTAGTGTTAGGGGGTGGGGCCTAATGGGAGGTACTTGGGCTATGAGGGCCCCATTGTCATGATTGGATTAATGCTATTATCATGGGAGTGGGTTTCTTATGGAAGGATTAGTTTGGCCTCTTTTTGTCTCTCTCTCTCACCGTTTCTTTGCCCTTCTGCTGTGTGATGATTTCTGCCGTGTTAAGATGCAGCGAGAATGCTCTTACCATATGCCAGCCCCTCAGTCTTGAACTTTCCAGCCTCCAGAACTGTGAGCCAACACATTTCTATTTGTTACATATCACTCAGTCTGCCATGTGTTGTTATAGCAACACAGAATGAACCAAGACAGCAAGATAGATATCCTGGGCCATAAAATAAAGCTTAACAAATACAATAGAACTGAAGTAATATAGGCTGTGTTTTCTGACCACAATGGAATCGAAGTAGAAATCAATAACAGAAAAATAGCAGACATATCTTCAAGCACTTAGACACTAAATAACACATTTCTAAATAATCTATGGGTTAAAGAGGAAGTATCAGGGAAAAAAATTCAAATAATATGTTGAGCTGAATGAAAATGAAAATACAACATAAGAAAATTTGTGGGACACAGCTGGAGCAATGCTGAGCAGGAAACTTATAGCACTAAATGTTTATGTTAGAAGAGAACAATTCACCAGTAGTTCTGGGAAAATCTCCCAAAAATGGGAACTAGTTACTATTTCAAGCTTGTGCATTTCTAATTCTTTCAAGTCCCACACATTCAAGAGATATTATTATATCAAATGAACCTGCTCAAACATTTCTTCGCTTGAAGTTAGAAAATTTTTGTTTTTATCAAAGCTGAACAAACAATAGGTTGGTTTTCCAGGATCTTCTGGATCCAAAGCAAACACAGATGGAAAGAATGACTATGATTTGGTGGTTTGCTTGGAGATTTAATGAGTTATCAGCTCAGAGTATCATATCCACTGCTGAACCTTGCCAATGATAAGAATCTGAAAGTGATTAATTCAAGAACTCATCACAGTAACAGAATGAGCATGAATCAAGAGCAAGACATCTTTATTCTAACATCTCTATCCTGTTTGAGGGATGACAGTTTCAAGTGTATTCCCAAGCTCATAGACCAGAGATTATCAGTATGTTTGGATACATATTTTTTTTCCCATCGAAACACAGTATTAGTCCAGCTAACAGGGCAAGAAAAAATATCTGACTTTTGGGTATATTTTGCAATTGGTTTAGAGCTTAGTGTTTATCCACAGCCTATTATTATCCAGGAATGCTGCCTAAACTATAGCAGTCTTTCAATAAATGGCATGTGTCATTACTGCTGTGGTTAGCATCATTATTAAAGATGATTGGCATGTGGAATAAACCCCTGGCCACAGAGCAAGGCCAACTGGATGAGGAAAGAGAAGAGGGTAAGGAGAAGCTTGCCCAGGATCACACACAAGTTAGGGTCTCAGGATGATGACAAAAATAGGACTAGAATGGTTGCTTCGAGGTTGAAATGAAAACAAGCTCAGGAATACACCTTTCATGATCTTTTAGCTTCATGCAAATGTAATAAATAAAAGTAAGAAGTTGTCTCAAAGAAAAGCCTGATAAATGGAAAACAGATATACAATTGCAGAAATAAATATAAATATATCTAGTAGTTAAATTAACTATAAAATAATTCAGCTCATATTAAAAAATAAAGGTTAAAATTTAAATAAAATTCAGCTACATGCTGATCATATGAATGAAAATAAATCAATTTTGAAAATATAATATTGAGTTTTAAGAAATGAAGTGGTTTTTCCAGGATGACACCATTTCTATATAATCTAAAAACACAGAAAGCAGTCCTATATATTATTTATGAATACATATGCAATTACAACATAAAAAAATAAATTAGAGGAACACTCACCAAATTCATGACACTGGTCCTCTGGGGAGGTGAGCAAGTTTACACTTGGGTGTCAAAGATGGATGCAGCTTTACCATCTACATATTTCATTTTAATTAAACCCAGAACAAAAAAATGACTACATGTTAACTTTTTCTGTATTTTGTTGTAAGTATTTGAGTGTTTGGATTTTTTGCTTAAAAAAATAAAAGAAAGGAGAAAGATCTTTGGAATGAAAGCAGACAGCACTGATGCACTCACTGGCAGGGGAAAGCAGGTGCAAGGCTCCATGGGAACAGTGATCCTGGTAGATTCTCATCTAAAAATGGGCATAACTTTTCACTTCTATTGCTCTGGACGTTCGTCAAAGAGCATATTGTGTATAAAAGTGTACTGTGCTTGAATGGGAATTGGACATATGCAAGAAAAATGTTGGCTCAATGTTCCTGTCTGGCTTAAACTTTAAGGGTGGTGTGATTCCTACAACAGGCACTAGTGGCTGCTATAGAATCCTGGGAAACTCAATTAGATTGTTTCGGCATCTGAAAAAAAAAGCATTATCGATAATTTTGGGGTTACGTGAGGATGGAGTGACATGTTTGCAGTCTGCATTCTATAAGCTAACACATGTGTAGATTACCATGATTGCTAAACATTAAGGAATATGCTGCAATGGCACAGCCCAGTCCTTGGTTTCATTAATTTCCTTTTCATCTGATAACTAGAGGTTACAACAGCCTTGACGAAAATTATAAGGCAGAGGAAGAGTGATAATTGTTTGGCTGGTACAGAGTACCTAAAATTAACAAGGGGAAAAAGTTTTTCATTCAATTGTTTAAATTCAATAATTGGGCAAGCCACTAGATTTCCGTGTTCCTAAAAGAATGCAGTTGGAAAGTCATATGTAAATGAGAACTCACTGAAAACTGCTTCTTCCATCTAAGCCAAAATTTCCTGGTTGAATGGCTTTTAAGAATCACATTAAAGCCTATTCATTATTTTAATATTGAAGGCCAACTTCTCACAGACTCATCCACCCAGGGAGTCCTCACCATCAGCTGTGAAAGGCAGGAGGACTTGGAGCCCTGAGAATTGCTGAGAATCGATGTAATGACTTCTGGCAAAGCACAAGTGTGGAGCCCATCTGTCTCCTTAGGGCGAGAGAGGGTAATAAAGAATGCTAAGTGAAGGGGAAACCCTGGGACAGAGAACCACTGAGCAACAGCTCTCTGCTCTGTGCTTATTGAGAGACACACACACACACACACACACACAAACACACACCTGTTCATACACATTGGGATGTTCAAATGTGAATCAGAATTATCTAAATGGTCTTGTGTGTCTGTGCTGGAACATTTCTTCTTATGATTTCTTTTTGTAATCTTTGACAATAAAATCAACATCTATGATCTTAGTAGACCCTTAGTAGATCTTAGTAGACTTAGTAAATGAAACCTGTTCATTTTCACTGGTAGATTTATATTTCTACATGAAATCCCCTGAAGTAGAGACCATAGGATTCCCCAACTTCTGTCACTGGCACAACAGACGAATATGTGGGTTCAGAAATATTAAAGAACCTCCTGCCCTCCCCCACTTCCTGTTCATAGTATGAAATCAGAATACATTTATCAACTTGGACTATTCACACTTATAAGAAGCATGTAACATAGAAATAATTTTAAAATGATTTAATTCAAAAGCAGGTTATATGTAAGTTTGAAATACAATTATACTCTGTATAATGACATTTTTGGTCAGTAACTGATCACATATATGACAGTGGTCCCACAAGGTTATAATGCCGTATTTTTACTGCACCTGTTCTACATTTAGATACACGGATACTTACCATTGTGCTAGAATTGCTTGTAGCATTCAGTACAGTCACACGCTGCACAGGTTTGTAGCCTAGGAACAATAATAATAGGCCATATGATATAGCCTGGGTGTGCCAGCTCTACTTTCTAGGTTTGGATAAGTACACTCTGTGATGTTTGCACAATGACAAAAATCACCTAACAATGCATTCCTCAAAAGGTATCCCCATTGTTAAGTGAGGCATGGCTGTGTATTAAAAGACACCCATTTCTTTTCTTGGCAAATATTGATGAATTTTGGACCTTACTGTCTCAAGGAAGAATGACTAGAAAATGAAAATCTTGAGATTTGAAAGCCTCGAATTTTTCTAGACTTCAGGTTGCCTAATTTCTCTCTTGTTTTCTTCTCTTTCCTTTCTCTACTAACCTATAGAATCCGTTTTGAGAAGAAGTGGGCCCTAGAGCCAACCCCACTGCCCTCTAACCAGACCCAGGTTGGGATGACGGCAGATCCTACCTCTCTTCTCTCCAATCTCAATTCTAGAAAGCGGCATCTTTCAGCTTATGTTGAGAGTGAAGTAGGATCTGTGACACAGGACCGAGGCTGGCTCCTGGCGGGACAACTCAACACCAGACTTTGGACCACAATACTATCAACTGTTAGAGTCTCTCTCTCCAGAATCCCCAGCAACTAATGGTTTTTAGTGACTGACTCTTTAATATGTGCTGCTTACGAATATAAATTTAAATGTAGGTCCAGGGCACACAGCAGTGCACAGCATTAGTAGTTAGGGGCAATTAAGGTATTGATTTTCTATCCAGTACCTGGCGCTGTCATCCACAACCTGCAGAGCAAAGCCCAATTCTATAGCACAGAACTTAAGACCCTCTATTATCTGACTCCATCCTAACTGTCTAGGCCCATGTTCCAGTCATGGGACCTGGGGTCCCGTCATGCAGACATGTTCCATTTCCAGACAAGCCATGGACCAGCAGAGCGCTGCGTCTGTGCTGAGCTGTTCCTTGGGCCAAGAAGGTCGTTCCTCTCCTCTGTGGCTGAAGCTCATGCTCCCTCAAGGTCCACAGGTGTGTACTACATGCTGGTGCTGGCATGGTGATGCACATCCTTCTAACATCAAGCTCGGACAGGGCTGGGTATGACCTCAGAACAGTCCACTTCTCCTTAGCAGCACAGCATCTGTCATCTATTAATGAGTTCAAAACTGAAGATGACAGAAACAAGGGAATAAAAATGCATCTTAAACGTAATAGAAACTGTGCAGTCTCACTCACAGTAAGATAAATACTCAGTAAAAATTCCACTAAGATACAAATTCTAATTCAGCAGTTTGGCAGAAAGAAAAGAAGTTAGATGAAATAGCTATGGTCAGGCTGCCAGGAAAGGGACATTTTCATATAGAACTAGAAGGCTTGTAAACATGTACAACCACTGAGGATGACTATCTGGAGATACCTAGTAAATTATAAATACACCTATCCTTTGACCCAGAAATTCCACTTGTAAGAATATATCCTACATAGCTGTATACATGAGAAATAATATACATTCAAAATAATCTAATACCTCTAATACCAAATTATCTACTACCTCATTTGACCTTCTCCGCCAAAGGGGCAGCTCAGCACAGAGGCAGCCATGTGCCCTGTTCAATAAAGGGCAAACACATTAATGCAAATGTGTCTCATTGTGACTGCAAAGGAATATAAACAACCCATATCCATTTGTAGGGACTGATTGAATATATCATAATGCAGTCACACAATGCAACTACAAAAAGAACAAGGCTTCTATGTGTACCGATGGGGAAATCTCTAAGATTTATTGTTAGGCTAGCTATAGACAGACGGATAGGCAATATTCAGGTGGGGGAAATAGATATCTGTATTTGCTTGTACAAGCACAAAGGAAATCATCTCTGAGAGAATATATAAGAAACCAACAATTATGGTGACTTGTTAATTGTGTCTGAACTTGGAGCTGGAGGAAACAGAGTAGATGGAGAATGTGATAGGAGGAAGATTTTGATCATAATTTTTTACATTTTCTGATTGAACTTTGTTAATGTGTCACCTGGTCGAAATGTTGAGAATATTAAAGTGGATTTGTCATTTCCTGGGCAAACTCCAAGCACTGGGACTAGCTGCTTAAGGTGCTGCCCTGAGAATTCTGAGCCTTCCTCTGGGCTCATTGCAAAGTTGTCATGGTAAATCATCTGCACATGGGTGAGCCAGAGGAGGGGAGTAGAGATGAGAAGGAGATGGGGAGGGGAAGGAAGATCTCAGCTTTGCCTTTGTAGCATGGGCTGCTTTTAGGGTGAAACAGCTCTTGGAATAAGTGAGATAAGTTTGTTACCATCTGTTTTTCCTTTTATTTGAACAAAAATTACTTATTTATTGGGACACAACAGTATTACTTAATTGTAGCATTCTGTGATTTGAGAAACAAGTACACCTCAATCCATTCCATTCTAAATGTAATGAAAACACTCACAGAACTGAAGGAGGAAGGTTGGAATAATTCTACCACCATTGTGGGGAGCTTCTGTCATGTTGGAACTTACTTAAACCATTTTTATATGCTTTTATGAAAAATGGAATCAGTTGTATCTGTCTTGATCTTTCTCCCAGGATGTTATCAGATTCAATGAAGACGATGCATGAGCTTTGCTCTTGTGGAACAGGACACCACAGTTGGCTGGACTAATGCTTCTGTCCTGCCATCCCCGACCAGGCAGCAGCAGCCTATGTGTTCTCTGCAGGTTCTGCTAAGGGTGGCAGTCAGAGCCACGTGAGGTGCCAGAGGCGGACACTGTTCAAACGGAGGGAGATAGCCCTAGCTTAGCACTCTTCCTGGTAATGATCAGCTTCAGTGGGTCTGCCAGGTGACAGCAGAAGCATAGGCTGATGACTTTAGGGCACAAGACAGCCTTGATCTTTTCAGCAGACACCTAACCTATTCTTTCCCTTTTCTTTTAAGTTCAGAGGTACATGTGCAGGTTTGTTATATAGATAAACTTGTGTTTAAAAAATTATTATCTTTTTTTGGCAAACATTTATTCTTAAAGCCATGCAAGTTTCTAATAAGGCTTTTAAGAATATCCTCTTATTCTAATATTCAGAGCAGCTTTGATGCTGAGGCTCTAAACTCACCAGCCCCAGGGCCAGCCTGATACATGGCGAACAGGATAGGAGCATATGTTCCCGTAGGGACAGGGAGGGCCTAGCCCACATCTCTCTCCTACCAGCTTGGTGCCTACGAGCCCACCATTCTCTCTCTATGCCATTGTGCTGAGCACTGTGAGTCTGTGGCTTATTTAGTTCCTGGGGTAGTTCTTGCAGTGAAACAGGGGCTAGGGGGCTCAGAACCCACCCATCATTACCTAGGAAGAATCTCTTCCCCCAAGGATGTTGCAGCTGAGTTTGCACATAAAGACTCATCTGCCATGTTGCTCTGGGTCCTCCATGGTGGCCCTTAGATGACAGCCTTGGTGGTCTTTTCAGCAGACACTTAACCTATTCTTTTACTTTTCCTTTAAGTTCCTGTGTTTTAAAAATAGTTATTTTTTTTAGCAGACATTTATTCTTAAGGCAGGGAGCAGACACTTTATATCCTGTAAAAACAAACTTCTGAGCACCTATGATCAGGCCCAGAAGTTTCTTTCCACTTTGTTGGTGGAAATAATTTCAAGACTTTCTGAATGTCTGTCTGATGCAAGTGCCATTGGTAAGATTTAATGCCACCCTGACATAGGAAAGTCTTGAAATTATTTAGAGACACATTTGCTTTAATATGTATGTCCTTTAGTGAGCAGGACACATGGATGCCCCCTCTACAAGCTTTGCTAAATGTGCTTTGCTAACCTAGGAGTCTCCAAAGCTATCTCCCTGGGATTGGAGATCTAGCACCAACAAAGTGGAAAGAAACTTCTGGGCCTGATCATAGGTGTTCTTGCCCTCCGCAGGGTGTTCTTCCTGCCTCCAAGCCCACCTCACCCCTCTGTCACCTCTGCACCATGGGCCTGGGTCATCACTGAGGGCAGCCCTCACCATTCCTTGGTGGATCCCGAGGGAAGGTGATTCTGCAGCCTGGATTCTGAAAAGGCTCTGGCTGAGGCTTAGTAGTGATATTTACATCTTCAGAAAGTTTTGCCATCATGAGAGTAGAAAAAAAAATTCCTTCCCTATGGCGTTCTGTCTTCCTCTGAGGTGGGGTCACTAGATGCACAATTTTGATTTTCAGCTTAAAAGGTCCTGTTGCTTTGTGGCTGGCTGAGTAATCCTCAGTCACACAGACCTATTGTCCCACTTGAACTCACTATAAATGGAGAGTAAGCTCCTTCCATGAGCTCCTTAATTTCCACGGAGGCTGAAACAACTCCCTGGCAACTGTGGTCCAGCTTTGCATCCATGCAGGGGAATTTGCAAGGCCGGTCCCCACCCCCACCCCAGGCACACAAAAAAGCTTCTATTTTTTTTCAGAGATTACATGGTGGGCAGAGAAAGAGCAGCTGAAACACGTGACGGGTGACACGGTGTGAATAGCTGTGCTGCGCCGGCACTGTGAGTCTGTGGCTAATTTACCACGGGGGTTTCCTTCACTGAGGCTCTGAAGGCGGGAGCTGCCATTCACTGTGGTAATAAGGATGCATGTCCTGGAAATGCTCTAACTGCCTACCTTTCGAAAACTGGAGGGACTCAAGAGCCCTTTGGCTTAGCAGAAGTAAAGTAAATAAAAGGAATACATAGACAGATCCTTATTGCCTAAAACCCATCGCCTCCCATGAAAGTTTCTAATAAGACTTTTAAGAATATTATCTTATTCTAACGTTTAGAGCAGCTTTCATGCTGAGGCTCTGAGCTCACCAGCCCCAGGGCCAGTCTGGCACATTGGGAACAGAAGCGGAGCACGTGTCCCTGCAGGGACAGGGAGGGCCCTGCCCACATCTCTCTCCCACCAGCTTGGTGCCTACAAGCCCACCATTCTCTCTCCATGCCATTGTGCTGAGCACAGGAGTCCTAAGCGGATCACAAACCCAGTCTGCTCTTCCTGCCAAATGGTTCAATCGGAGCCAATTCCTTCCTCT
Organism: Callithrix jacchus; assembly: GCF_049354715.1. Lineage (NCBI taxonomy): Eukaryota > Metazoa > Chordata > Mammalia > Primates > Cebidae > Callithrix > Callithrix jacchus. Next base: position 52,461,243 of record NC_133514.1, on the reverse strand, counting down.
ATTCTCAGAGATTCAGGGCAACCAGACAGAATGGGACCCTAAGAGGATTAAACACTCAGGGCGGAGAGATGCTGATGCCAAAAGCAGGTGGAAGCAGAGGAGAGGAAAATCGTTCAGGGGATTCACCTATTGTGAAGGCTGCAGGCTTTTGTTACTTTATTTCACCTCCAACTCTAGTGGCAAACTGGGAAAATTGAAGGTGCCGAGTTTTAGCTCTAGTTGTTAAATTGTACACGGTTCCCAGAGTCTCCTAACTTCTCCTGTTGCTCACAAATGTGGTAACTAGAAAAAACAGTTCAAAAACTTGTCATCCTTCAAAAGTATCTTAAAATAGATTTATATTTGTAGGTATGATCAATTTTCAAATGGCCCTTTTTAAGCCTGGAAAGAAAGTTAAACTCCACAATAATGCAGAATTAGAAGCAGTGGAACTAAAATTTCAGAGATGGGATGTGCGGTCTTCCTACATCTCTGATTCAGAAACAAATTTGGAATTCAAGACAAGTTATCATCTCTCAAGGAAAAATTAATTGGGAAACTAAAACTGACCGAATCTGTATTGTGACATTAACCCAGTCTTGCAGGTGTCGTCCCTGCGTTATTTCACCTTAGTCTTCACATCTGCAAGCACTCACTCTCATCTGTCAGTTCTGCAACTGCAATTTTGATCAAAATGAAACACTGGAACTGAGATAGAAACAGGACATGGTATTCTTTTCTTTTTTGGACTAGGAGATTTGAATAAAACGTGGTAACACCGTGGCTGAACTCTGCAAACACTCCTGATCATTCACTCAGTTTCGGCTTCACTCTGTAGTTCGGATGTGGATTCTGGAAATCAGAGCCTGCACCCCGAGCACCTGTCGCAGGAGCAGCAGGGTTTCCAGACCCAGCATGCCCTTTCCCTTTGCTCTCCTGACAGCCGCCTGCATCTGGAAAACATTAAATAACCTCATCCTTTATGTGGACTCATTATGCTCTTCAAATTCATTATCAATTATCAACTGACGGTGAAGAATGTTTGAAATCAAAATGAAGAGGAACGAATTAATGATGAAGAGCAAGAGCGGGATCTAAAAGGAAAGACGAGCCCTCCTGGGGGGACGACATGAAGCTGAATGCTGCATCCACTGTATGTTTTCTTAAATTTAATGGCATTTGCAATATTTTTTAAATCAGTGAAAGGTAAGAAATTTGGCTCCATTGTACGTAAGAAGTAAGGCCAAGTCAGTTGTGTCTCTTCAATGGCACTGGAAGGTTTACCAGGAAAAGCCAGACTTTTGGAGTATTGCTATCTGCGAAGGGACAATGGAAACAACCAGAGCAACCTATCTGAGAATGGAACTCCCAATGCAGCATGACGTAGATCAAATGATTTCCACAGGAGAGGGGGTTTCATCATTCAGGGGGCTTCCTCCTCCCTTATCAATCATTTGATCTAAGGGCTGAGACCTCACTGTGGACAGAGAAGACCTGCCCTTGAATGTACTACCAACTGGGGATGGGTAGCAACCTTTGACAAGGTAGTTATTCTCTTTGTGAATCCAATACTGGTTTTTGGAAACCTGAGCCTCAGAAATTGGCACTTAGAATCTGTAGTCCTACTTTGGGTAATGAGACTATTTCTGTACTGGGAGGACAGCCCCCCTTCCCATATCACCCCTTTACCTGCCCCCATCACATCAGCTGGGCAGGAGGGCAAGGCCAAAGGGCTTCCATCCTTCACTGTGAGGAATGCAAGTTCCCTACATGAGAAGACGAGAGAGCTCATTATCAAGAGGTCTTTCCTCCCCAGCCAGCTTCAGAGAACCATCTGTTGACGTGGCCAGGAAATGCTGGCTGAGATCTCAACAAAGGAGCTGAGAAGTCCTGGCCAACATCTGGCACCTGTGTAAATGTCTGTCGCAGCAAGAGTGACCCTCATAATTAACTCGACCTTATTCAAGCTAGAAGTGCCCTCAGCCTCAGCCCGGTTTGCAAGGCATGCTTGCTGCTTCCTCCCTCTCCCGGGGAGCAGATCAGCGCAGCCCAAAGCCCCCATCATCAGAATTTCACCTCCTCCAGCAGCAGGAAATCTCCTCCATGCTTGGGGGAGGTGCCCCACACAGTCCTTACATCAAGGGTTTTCCTTGGAAACACCCTGGCTGGGGGCTTTCTTTTGACTCACAGCACTTTCAGCCAGGATGTTCGTGAGCCTGGGGTCCATTGTTTGTGAAGTCAACTGGAATCCAAGTTTAAACATGCGGAGGAAAAGAGCAGCTCCCAAGCACTTCTGGACTCCAGCAGCTCTGGAATATTCATTCCCCTTTCAACATCCCCACCTATGCTCTGTCCTCCCTCCTGCGTCCTCCATCATAAGGGATGAGATGTGTCCTTTTCAACGTGTGTGAGGAACAATTATTATGCACAGAACTAAGGTTGGAAAAGACTTTGTAAGTCGATTGATTATCAAGCACATATTGAGTGCTCAGAAAATACACATAAAACCAATATTATCTCGTATATTTCAGCTTTCTTGTAGCCTAAAGTCCAAAGCTCTGTTTTGTGAAACAGAATAGCATGACCTATTTAAAGATAAAGTGCATTGTACCCTTCAGATTAATATGTGTATTTAAAAGTTCTGTCATACTATTTAAATATGCATGAAATACATGAATTCAAATAGTAAAATTCTCACCTAGAAGTGCATACTAACAATTGTACTGACAATAAAGGAAATGTGAATTAAGCATCTCTAAGATATCATTCCAAACCTAATTAAAAATATGTAGACATTATAAGAGCCAGTTTCCCTGGGATTATGAGTGAGCCATTTAATATCATGTGGCAATATGAATTGATTCAATATTTCTGGTGCCATCAGCTCACTGTTCAGACTTAGAGCTCGTCATTCTGAATACCTCCCACAAAAAGCTAACCTACGAAAAAATTAAATGCCTTGTGCAAAGATAGAGGAAAACTGAAATCAACTTAAATTCCCCCAGATGATTTGCCTGAAGGTAATGTTTTAGAGTTAGTGAGAGAGCAAAAGTTTAAGCAGCAGGACATGGTTAGATGATGGCGTGTTTGAGTGAAATAATGAACTGAATCAGGGAAGGTGCCTGCTTGTGAAGGAAGCTGTGCCTACCGGCACCAGACTCCTCGGATAATGTCTCCAATGCCCACAGCAGGAAGGACTCACCCACCCAGAAGGAGAATCCAGGCAGAATCCGGCACCAGACTCCTCAGATAATGTCTCCAATGCCCACAGTAGGAAGGACTCACCCACCCAGAAGGAGAATCCAGGCAGAATCCGGCACCAGAGTCCTCAGATAATGTCTCCAATGCCCACAGTAGGAAGGACTCACCCACCCAGAAGGAGAATCCAGGCAGAATCCGGCACCAGACTCCTCAGATAATGTCTCCAATGCCCACAGTAGGAAGGACTCACCCACCCAGAAGGAGAATCCAGGCAGAATCCGGCACCAGACTCCTCAGATAATGTCTCCAATGCCCACAGTAGGAAGGACTCACCCACCCAGAAGGAGAATCCAGGTAGTGTGGTGTGGCAGTTAAGGGCATGGATGTGGGAGCCAGGATCCCTGCCTTTCCATGTGGCCTTCACTTCTTTGCTGTGTGACCTGGGAAGGGACTCAACTTTTTTGTGCCTAGGTTTTTCTCATCTGAGAAAGAGGAATAAAAATAGTCCCCATTATTATTATTCTAATGTCTTGTGAGGATTAAATGAATTAACCTTGGTGAAGCTCCTAAAAACTTTCCAAGCTTATACAGTGTGTTGGTTAGAAATGTTTATTTAATAAATTAGCAATATGAAGATGCTCAAACTGTACCTTTTCTAATTCTCCCCTAGCTGGAGTGGGAGGAGAAAGGCATAGCCTAGGAGTCAGCGGTGGAAGAGAAAGCTTATTGGCTCAGATTGAGGAAGACATCTAAGTCAATGGAGAAAACACCACTAACGGCTGAGGTGATGGCTGATGAGCGGATGGATTTTGAGTGGAGGGAAGGAGTGTGGAATGTCAGGGTCAGGAGCAGTGGGGGATCATCAGGGCAGTGCTGCCCCAGATTCTGAGGTCTGTTCATTGTCTTATGTCAGCTCCTTGGGATGAGTGGCTAAGCTGTGCCCAAGGCTGGGCGGACAGGTCCAGGGATAAAGAAGGGTTCAAATCTGATGAAGATAGGCAGTGGTGAGTGCCAGGCCATAAAGAGACTTGTCATCTCAGCCACCTCCCCAGAGGGCATGCACCCCTGTTTGAGGATCTGGAGAGGCTGGCTGAATTTATCCAACATGCTGGATGCAAGAGGCTGTTCACCAGCGAGCAGGAGGCTAAGACTGTCCCTGAATGGAAGTGCGCATGCTTCCGCCCTGCAAGAGGACTCTCTGAAGGGCTAGGAGCGTCTTCATTTTAAGGCAAGGCCCGGAAGCTCTCCGCAGTAGTGGCAGCTATGGGAAACACATGCAACGCTGCCCTGGTGCAGCCTCGCTGCAGTTGTTGGGCTAAAATTATTCTGGGTCTATTTTATGTATTTGCGAGTTTCTGAGAGAAAGGAGTTCACAGACCTCTGACCACTTCACAAGGCTTGAGATACATTACATCCACATTGGATTTGACATTCACAACTCTAAATTGGGTATTTACCGCTCAGGAAAAGGGAGCTCAGCGCTGTTAAGCCACCAGCTTAAAAAGATCTCAACTGTTAAGAAGCAGATCCTATACTTGACTCCAAGTTTTATGATGCGGAATCTGTGTTTTTTAGTCACACCTTAGTGGATTGCAATGAGATATGGAATGACTTATGAACGTAAAATAGCATTAATTAAAGAAGCACAATTAAAATATAAGATGTAGCATGGAAAAATACATGGCTGGGCATTGACAAAAGTAAGAAGTAAAATGGAACTGAGGAAAACATAGTTCAATGATTATTTGCCCTTAGTTCCTATTAAAATGTCTATACGTTCATCTTAAGTAAATGTTTGCATGGAAACTTTGACCTTAAGGACGTGAGTTTAAAAATGGTTCTGTTATTACTGATTAGTTTTACTGGTTTTTCTTGGTTTTCTATTTTTCATTTTTCATATTCCATGGGGATATTAAGTTGGAATTGATGTGTCATTTGAAAAATTTCTTCTCTATTGTTGGAGAACTCAAATCATCCAAGGTATACCTTTATATAGGTACATTTTTATCCAAGAAAGAAAGTAATTAAATTGCTGAGCCTGTTGACTCTTGCATATATTCCCAATGCTTTAGAAGGCTGAGGCAAGAAGATCACTTGAGGTCAGGAGTTTGAGACCAGCCTGGGCCACAAAGTGAGAGCCCTCATCTCTACAAAAGAATTTAAAAATTAAAAAACGGAAATAGTTAAACGTGTATCTTGTCAAGGAGCATCTTTACTCACTGGAACTGTCTACTTTCACCCCCCAAAAAATACCCCTTTAGGGAACTCAATGTAGTTATCTGTTTATGAGGCTGAGATTTTTTTCCCCTTTGTATAGTTACTTATCACCGAGTATCAAAGGTCCCTGACATTAGTGGCATAAAACAAAACCCACGTATGAGCTCACATTTCTGCCGACCAGCAGTCTGGATGGCTTAGCTGGATCTTCTGCTCAGGGTCTCCCAAAGGTGCAGTCAGCCATTAGTCATGCCACGGTTCTCATTTGTAGCTTACGGTAATCTCCCAAGCTCAATAAGTTGATGACAGAATTCAGCTCTTTGTGGTTATAAAGGGAACAGGGTCTCTGCTTTGTTGCTAACTGTCGACCAGACACCATTGACAGCTCCTAACCACATGGCCTATAAGTCGTCTCAATGAAAGAGGCACCATTTTCTTTTCTCCAGAAATAACTGTCCCAGGGAATGAAGAGTATGTGGGGAGGACTTGGGTATTACAGGACCTTACATTTCTGCTTGCTCTCCACTGAAGTCAGAGGTATACAGTGGAGCTCAGACAGAAAGCAAGACATCTTTTACACCCCTCTGACCTCCTGGGGGCTAAGAGACTAGAGGGGTTTCAGAAGAGCTGAAGGAATTCAACTGTGGGTAGGAAGTTGCCTTTATGGGAGGACAGCAGAAGAAATAGATAAATGTGTTTTCCAGAAACTCATACTCAAACGATGTTCTCAGATGTTGAGGAGAATCCCTGGCCAGCCTCACTAAGAGCTGTGCTGTAGTTCCTGGGCTGGTGTCAAAGGTTGCAGAAGACATCCCAGTGGTGAAAGCCGAGTCCAGCTGGTCTGATGTCCCTGGAAACATGTGGGGAGGCCATTCTCCTCGGCCATATAGGAATTGCCTTTTGTTTGGAGGGCCAACTCAAATCTACTATCCTGGCCCACATAAAATTTCCCAGCCTTTGAGGAATTCTCCCTCCTATCTCTGTAGGATCTATAAGGTAAACAGGACAATACTTATGATTCTGGGTAATGAAAGCAGCCAGGGCTGTAAGTCCCAATTTTTTCCCCTCCATGACCATGCTCTGCCCTGGTCCATGAGACCCACAATGACTTTCATGTATGGAACACACTCATCATGAGCAGGAGTATGCAGAGTCCCAGCCTAACTATGCCAACTCCCGCCCTTTCCCTCTCCCCCAACCATGTGAGTGAGAATGCAGCACCCACGGGATAGCCATTACACCACTTGACAATTGAATTTATTTTTTTTCATGCAAACAATACTTTTTTGATTATTATACTTTAAGTTCTGGGGTACATGTGCAGAACTTGCAGGTTTGTTACATAGGTATACATGGGCCATGGTGGTTGGCTGCACCGATCAACCTGTCATCTACATTAGGTATGTCTCCTAATGCTATCCCTCCCCTAGCCCCTAACACCCTGACAGGCCCCAGTGTGTGATGTTCCCCTCCCTGTGTCCATGTATTCTCATTGTTCAACTCTCACCTATGAGTGAGAACATGCATACGCCACTTGAACTTATTTAAAAACACAAATGACTTACAAAGGTTGATGAAATCAAGCTTTGGAATGAGATGGGTCTAGGTTTAAGTCCCAGCGTACCATTTTCTAGCTACTTGCATTGGGCAAATGCTTATCCTCTTCCCATCTCAATTTTCTCCACAGTAAATGGGGAAATGCCTGTACTAACCCTATAGGATCATTGTGAATGTTAAAAAAGTTCTGTGATGGCTAATTTCATGTGTCAGCTGGACAGAGTTAAAAGATGCCAAGAGAGCTGGTGAAACATTTCTGGATATGTCTCTCTGAAGGTGTGTCTGGAAGAGGGTGGCACCTGAATCAGTGGACCCTGTGAAGCAAATGGCCCTCTAGAGTGTCAATGGGCATCATCTAATGCATCGAGGTTCTAAATAGAACAAAACAACCAACGAAGATGAAATTTGCTCTCTGCCTAACTACTTGTGCTGAGATATTGATCTTTTCCTGACTCTACTACTTCTGGTTCTCAGGCCTTCATCCTTGCACTAGAAGCTACATTATCTCCAGCTTTCAGCCCTTTGAACTACATCACCAGCTTTCCTGAATTTTACAGAGGGCAGATCATGGGACTTCTCAGCCTCTAAACTCATGTAAGCCAATAGCTTACAATAAATCTCTTTCAACGTGTGTACTATTGCTTCCGTTTCTCTGGGGAACTCTGGTTAACATAAGGACATATATGAAGAGTGCTTGCAGGGCCTGGAGCACTGTGAGTGCTTAATAAATATGACCAAGCAGTAGCAGCAGGAGCTGTAGCCGAGCATGGCAGTTTTGACCCAGCAGCCTGGTGACGTGTCCCTGTGCTGATGCTGAGACTGCTGCTGTAAGGAGCATCTGCAGAGTGGAAGGCACCTCTCCTCTCATGGATCATTTCAGTCTACTCTCATCCTAGAGCCACTCACCTTGCTCAGATCCCATGTACGTTCAAGAACTGTACAGTGTGTGAGCTGAGAGAGAGGTTGATGGTCATATGCAGTCCTCAGGCCTCCAGTGCAGATAGTGAAGCCAAGAGCAGAGAACAGGAGTGCCTGCTCTGGTCAGCTTGTCTCAGTTCTCAGCTGAAACTTATGTTAAACAAAACAAGTAACTGTTAGAGAGTAAGAATGATTCAGGTGACTGTTTGAACTCATGCAAAAGAGAAACTAACACTGGTAGTCAATGAGCTCTGCCAGCTCAAGGAAACCTTCTCCCACTTGTTCACACCTTAGTAGTCACCTCCCATCTGAGCAATAAATCCCCTGCCTGTGATGTGTTTAATGGGATTGTCCTTAGAGCATTCCCAACAAGAGCACAACTCCTGTTGCTATCTGCTTTCAGATGGCCTGAAAGGCTCACTGTGCTCTTAGCACACTGCATACATTGGCTTATTACTTCTCAAGATAATACTACAGATGAGAGGCATAACCTATTCATCCATCCATTGCAGAGCCATGGAACACCAAAGAGCCAGGGGATCAGTGCCTCTCTTTACAGCTCATCCATTGCAGAGCCATGGAACACCAAAGAGCCAGGGGATCAGTGCCTCTCTCTTGTTGTTTACTGTATGTGGATGGTGTTAGATGCGTGATTTTCATTCAATCTTGATGCCTTAGGAGGGAGAGAGTTTTTGTACTAGCTCACACACAGCCATACCTTACCTACAGCTATGTCTGTCCCTGCTGTGCTGTTCTCATCATGCTGATCACTGTGCAGTGGGTATTTCACTTCGTTTTTTATTCTTTCTTTCCCCCTAGAAGGCAAACTGCAGCACTTGTTCCCCCCGCCCCTCCTTTTTTTACACTCTTGGGTGGAACGTGGTCTCTAGAACATGGCATGTAGTTGGTAACACCAACAAGAAATCGTCAAAAGCATACAAGTTTTATAGGTGAGAAAATATGCTCAGAGTCATTGTCTAACGTGCCTATTGTCACAGAGGTGGTTAGTCAGACCTGGAATTTGAACTCTGGGTGTTTTCACCGGGAACCCCTCTGTTTTTTCACTGTTCTAGTTATCAGAAAACACTCAATTTCTATTGAGTGGAAACTTTCCTTTGATATTTCCATTTGTCATCCTAGTTACTGTTGAGAGTGATACAAAATGAGTTTCATCCTTTTTCTCTCTACCAGTTTTCCACGTTTGCAGTTATTGTTCCCTCTCACACAAGCCAGGTCCTAACCTAAAGCATATTTTCTGTGTCTCCCCTAGACCTATTTCAATTTGTCCTTCTTAATAAAAAAAAATTTTTTTTTTTAGACAGAGTCTAGCTGTGTCACCCAGGTTGGAGTGCAGTGGCACAACCTCAGCTCACTGCAACCTCCACCCTCTGGGTTCAAGTGATTCTCCTGCCTCAGCCTCCCAAGTAGCTGGGATTACCATGCATGGCTAATTTTTGTATTTTAGTAGAGATGGGGTTGGCCAGGCTGGTCTCAAACTCCTGACCTCAAGTGATCCACCTGCCTTGGCCTCCCAAAGTATTGGGATTACAGTTGTGAGCCACTGAACCTGGCCTGAATGTGTCTTTCTAAAAGGATGATGTGGCTGGATGTGCTGGCTCATGACTGTAATCATAGCACTTTGGAAAGCCGAGGCAAGAGGATCACTTGAGTCCAGGAGTTTGAGGCCAGCCTGGGAAATACAGTGAGACCCCAACTCTACAAAAATTTAAAAATTAGCTCACATGGTGGTGCGTGCCTGTAGTCCCAGCTACTCAAGGGCTGAGGTAGGAGGATTGCTTGGGCTGGGGAAGTCAGTGCTGCGATGAGCCATGGTTATGCCACTACACTCAAGCTTGAGTGACAGAGAAAGACCCTATCTCAAAATAATAATAATAACAATAAAATATATAAATAAAAGCATAATGTGAATTTCATCTTACAGGAGCATGAATGTTGAAGAAGAGCAAGCTGAATGGAAGCTCCCAGCACTCACAATCCCTCCCAATATAATTCCAACAGTGCCCCATCTATGGGCCTCCAACAATGCCCCATCTATTTGCAATAGTGCCCCAATAGCCATCAGCCCATCTCTTCTCTGTCTCACCAACTGACAGGGTGGATACAAAACCTCAAGCTATGTCTACACACCCCCACAGAAACGGTGTTGAAGTGGCAGAGAGGAAAAGCCACAGGCAGACATGCCTTCCCATTTGTGAGCAGAGTCTGCCAGCCTCCTACAGCTCCTCTGCAGGCTGAAGTCAAGACCCAGCAGGCCTGTGCCAATGTCGCGTCCTCTCTGTGTTCAGACTTGGTGGTATCGCATTCCTGGGATAATTTTCCATCCCTGTGCCTGCAAGGCATCATTGTTTGGGAACGGCACCCTTGCCTAATGATCTTGGCCAAATCCAGTATCTATTATTTATGTGGGTTCCCCCTTTCCCCCAGGATAATATAAAGGATGGCAGTTGAAGCTGAGTACACAAAAACAGAATATGGAACATGTGTCAATCCAGTTCCAACCTCAGGGAATCCTGCATCACGTTTGCTGTTCTGATCTAGAAGAAAGGTTAGCAAATCTTTATCTCAGGATGGTGGTGTTAGGTTTTGCTGACAGGATCTTTACTTAAATCTTCTACAAATTTTAAGGCAAATAAGTGAAAATCCTTGTGAAGACAGATGGTATTCCTGAGTTCAGAACTTGCTATTCATCCTGAATCACCAGCATTCGGCAGAAAATCGCACCCACCCCGTCACCAGTCAGCTGCCACCAGTGATGACTGTGGCCACAACAAAGCTGAATGACATGGGGCATAGGACCCCTCTTTTGATGCTAGTATGTGTCTTCGAGTCTTGCGTCTTTTAGAGGTGGCCTACATGACTTTAGTCAGTTCTGGCCCTTAGAGATCTTTCATCTGAAAACCTCCAGAACATTCTGCACACTAAAATGGCTCATGGAACTGTGCCCCGGCAGTCATTAAAATACCTATTTTTCAAACAGAGGAAGTGGGTTCTTTGAAATTAACAGAATTCAGAAACATTCAGAAGCTTCTTGGAAATAATGGTGAAGCAATTATTTTAAGTACAAATGGTCGTTTTGATTCTTGGGAATCACCTGTGAAGGCCCGGTCAACGGCTCTGCTGGCCAGTGGCAGCTGTGCATGGATGAATAACTGCTGCAGGCCTGTGTGAGCTTCTGCACAGCTGGAGCAGCGCTGTGCCCCTCAGCAGGCATCTCCTGGTGGTAGAAGTGGTGCCTTTCCCTTTGTTAAGAAGTGGGCAGACTGGCCAGTCTCAAGCTTTCCTCAAAGGTGTGGTTCTTCCATTACTAGATACTTGGGATTCTCCTAAGGCAAGGGATGCCGACTTTCCCTTTTGGAACAGAGCACTGCAGAAGCTGGGAAGCACAGTCCCAGTGGTGACCACGGGGGACAGGCAAAATGCCACCCCACTTGTCCAAGAAGGAGTGTTAGGCTCCGACAGCCCAGAGTCCAGAGCCACCACACTTCCGTTGCTGCACATGCTGTTCCTGCTGGTACCCACCCACCACATTGAGTCTAGAGGCATTCACTTAACATTTAGTGTCTCATGTCCTTCCTTTGCTTGCTCGGTAAAGGCTTCCTTGTATGCCTAGTAGAATTCAAACTCCTAACCCTGAGGCTCAGTCCTCCACCTGTGGCCCTGCCTGGTCTCCATGCCACTCTGGAGCTCACAGGCAACCTTGCTTTTCCTTCAAGTTGCCCAGCATTCCCTCATCATAGAGCCTTAACTTGCTACTCCATTGGCCTACAACACTCTTCCCCTGATAACCAATATTAATACAGTAAGGGCTTTGTGGCATCCAAGTTATCTTCCCTGACCATCATGTAGCTGCTCTCCTTGCTTTTCAAATCTCAGGACTGGGCAAGGTGGCTCACGCCTGTAAACCCAGCACTTTGGGAGGCCTAGGCAGGTAGATCATTTAAGGTCAGGAGTTCGAGACCAGCCTGGCTAACATAGTGAAACCTTGTCTCTACTAAAAATACAAAATTAGCTGGGTGTGGTGGTGGGCATCTATAATCCCAGTTACTTGGGAGGCAGAAGCAGGAGAATCACTTGAACCTGGGAGGCGGAGGTTGCAGTAAGCCAAGATCATGCCACTGCACTCCAGCCTGGGTGACAGAGCAAGACTCCATCTCAAAAGAAAAGAAAAGAAAAATCTCAGCATAGGAGCCAGCCCATCAGATAGCCTCTTCCTGATCATCCACGCTGACCCAGCTGCACAGCCATACCGCCCAGTTCTCATTCCTTGCCTTGCACTGACACAGCATGCTCTTTTCTGTATTCATCTGCTCCTGTCTCTCCCAGGAAAGCAGGGCCCTGTTGTATCCTTTGTGTATAGTACTGTACTGGGGGCATGAACACAATCAATCTTTTCTGAAGAATGAATGAATATATAGACCATTATGATCCCTTTTCCCCAGACTTCACTGAACTTGACACTCACAACACAGGCACAACTATTTATTTGCAAACTTGTAAGAGTGTGAAATCTCCATGTTGGTGCTCTCCTGGCCACACATAGGAACTTAGCTTTCAAATGCAGGTGCATAACATAAATGATCATCTAACCCAGAAGTGGAAAATATGTTCTGAAGGCACAATCATAATGACAGTGTTTTTGCCTTCAGGACTTAACACCCACTATTCTATTCCTTAGGGTGTCCTGCTGGATACTCAATTTCTTTGATATTTAAAAATATAGCACACTTCCCCAACAGAAATATATCCCATTCCCTATGTTACTGTGCAGATTTTAGACCCAAAAGTTGCTTTGGTTCTATATATTGCTAACTAAGGAAATAGTAAGTTTCAATCCTTAAACTATTATTAGACATATAATCAGAATTGGGACAGAGCCTGGCTGTGATTTGCAGTTCTTATCTGAACAATCGCTTCAACTGCATAGCTTGACACTGAATTTCCGATTACCTTGGTGGAGGTAGGAGAGATGGGGAGTGGGTATTTAATGAACTCAGGTGTCCTCTTTGCAGCCTTTGAAATTCGAATCATGTTCAGCAATGAGCAATTCATAGACAGGGTGTAACTGCCAATACATCATATAAGATGTCCTTTCCTCAGCAAAACACGATCAGTCTACACGCTGCCCTGAAGGCCACGCAGAGGGCTGACACTCCTGACGGGCAGGCAGTGTGTTATATCTGTACAGAACATCATGCCCCAGGGGCCTAATTACTCGGTAAAATGCTGTGTTTTCTCACATAATTCTCAAAGACAGTCACCTGCTCACTGTAGGGAGATTTAAGGTCTTATACACCGAGAAAAGGCATTTCATGAAAAGGTTACCTCCAAAGAGAAATCCAAGGTCAAAATTAGTTGGCTAGATCCACATTGGAATTTACATACTCATTAGTTCTTAATACGAGGGAGGCCTAGAACTCAAAGGGGGATGTTTTACACGAGGGGTGTCCAATCTTTCGGCTTCACTGGGCCATGCTGGAGAAAGAATTGTCCTGGGCCACACACAAAATACAGTAACTCTAACGTTAGCTAATGAGCTAAAAAAAGATTCCCAAAAACCTCATGTTTTAATGTTTTAAGAAAGTTTATGAATTTGTGTTGGGCTAAATTCAAAGCCCTTCTAGGTCGCATGTAGCCTGTGGGCTGTGGGTTGGTCAAGCCTCTTTTACACATTCAGAGAAGGAATTTGGACAAATATGTGTGATATTTTTTCCTTTTATGAACATCCATTGAAGGGAAGAAAGAAGAAATCCCAAGCTGCACATTTCTCCTCATGGTGGGTGGGTTGAGAAGGAGCACCCAGGCCCCCGGCGGGGGCAGATGTTGCCTCTGATTTATTCAGTGTGTTCTGAGCTATATAAGAGCTATATCTACATCTGTGTCAACTTTGCACACAAGTGTATGAACAGTAAATAAAAAATTACAAGAACTTGGAATTGAAACACTCTCAGAGGAAAAGTGAACCATGACAGACAGGCATCATGAAAATCCCAAACTGACAAGTGGAATGAGTTTGGTTCAGGCAATGATGGTGGTCAGTTTCCCTAGTCATTCCAAGGTGCCTTTACACCTTTATCCTTGGCTACTATGCCTTCCATCCCAAAGGCCTCTGAAAATAAGCCATCATGCTTTGGGTTGTAAAGCCTGCTTGCTGCCTCGCTGCTGACTCAGACCATGGATTGGATTCCCAGTTCTTCAGCCATGAGCCATGTCACTCCCTGTCTGATTATTCCTCCCACACAGCAAGGACCTGGGGCGCTGCACCTGAGCTGGGGTGGGTGGAGTCTGCATGCCAAGACTGGGTGTAGTAGTTGGGTAAGGACTTGCCCCTGGGCTATGATGCTTGGAGACAAGGGAACCCAGTGAGAAAAAACATCTTATGTAGAAACCGAAGTAAAAAACTAGGCAGTCTACCCAAAGAAGAGGTGGGACTAAAGAGACTAAAGAAGGCTAAAGAAGGCAGATTTGAAGCAACTGGACAGAAGAATGGCAAGAAGAATCTGGAGAAAATCCTTGAGCCATGAGAATACAGCCAAGACCAGCCTTTTGAGTACTGAGTTATGATGTAAATTGCAATTTCTACTGTGAGTCTTGGTTGAGAAAACAGGGCTCTGGTTATGTGCAGCTGTGTATAGAAACATTTCTGTGTAAGCAGCTCCACTGAATAGGTTCCAGCTAAAAGTGTGTTCCCAAGAAGTTACCCAAGTCCCTCCCAGCACAGTACACCACACAGACCCAGAGGTCAGGGGCTATTTCTTGATTGTTGACTGTGCTAACACTTGCATCGCAAAGAGCACTTTTCTAGGTTAGGACTGGCCTGAAGAAAGTGTGCTCTTAGCCCCAAGACCAGCCATGCCCCACATCCTGTTGTTATTTTTCCTCTATGCTACTTGACAGAGGTTGCTCCTGTGCTGGCAATGAGCACATGCCTCTGGACGATTACTTTTTTTTACACAGTCACAGGGAAAACAGAGTTTATTGAAAAACTGCAATTCTATTATCCCTGGCAAATTGACACTAACTTATTCTTTCAAACTCTCTTTCCACGGGTTTTGAAATTTGCAGAATCTTAGGATGGAAGAAATCCTAAAAGTGTTCTATATAGTGTCCACGTTTTGTAACTCCCAGCCCAATGCTCTTTTGTAATGTGCAGTGAAAGTCCTAAATGCTTTTAACAAGTGAAGAGCTTTTCATTACAGAAGAGCACATAAAGTCTGAAATGTAAGCACAGTGAAAGAGGTAACATGATTTAATTTCACTCTAAGATAGTCACAATGGCCATGAACAATATATTCTGGAAAACAGTGATAGTGAAGGAGCAGTCAGGGAGGTTGGGAAGAGAAGGCTGAAAGACAGAAAACGGTGTGGCAAAAAGGGACCCTGGCTGCCCCAGAAATGTCCTTGATGGCAAAAAGCAAGAGCAGGACAGGAGAAGAGAAGCCACCTAACCTCCTCCTGGGTCAGGAGCCTGTCTGCCTTGCTGAAGCCCCTCTGAGTAACTGTGTTTCATGTCACCTGGACTGCACCGTGGGGTGCCCAGATTAATTGTGACTTCCATGAGGGCGTTTTCAGATGGGATTAGCATCTGAAGCAGATGGCCCTCCCCAATGCAGGTGGGCCTCATTCAATCCCTTGATGACCTGAATAGAACCAAAGGCAGAGGAAGGAAGAACCTGTCCCTTTCCTTTTTGCCTCACTTCTGGGGCTGAAATGTCTCATCTTTCCAGCCCTAAACTGATTTACACCTTCAGCTCTCCTGGGTCTCCAGCTTTTGGCTCTGATTGAATTACCACTGGGTTTCCTTGGCCTTCTGCGTATATACAACAGATTGTGGGACTTCTCAGCCTCTGTAATCATAGGAGCCAATTCCTTGTTTTATAGACACCATTGAATCTGTTTCTCTGGAAGACCCTGATTAAGATACTAGCTTTTTGTGAAAAATGTCCTTTTAATTTACTTTATATTACTTCGATAAACAGAGATTGCAAGATTTTTAGCAACTGAAAAATGGTGAGGTTCATACATTTGGTTAGGAGAGCATCATTTCTCATAAAGGACTGTAGCCTGCTGGTGGCTATTCTGATAGGCTGGGAAGTGTAGCCTCTGGCCAGAAGCCGGAAACAGATACTCGGAGGGAGGGGCAAAGGGAGCAAGAAAATATGCAGAGTAGGGTGGCCAAGTATACATATTTAATAAGCTCCAGGAGAAGTTGTGGATATTTATGGAAGGAGAAACATCCACATACACAACTGAGCTTCATTCCTCTCCATGGGGACCCTGGTTCAAAAACAGTGGCATTAGCATGAGGTGAGGGTGGATACTTCAGCCCTCTGATGTAAAAAGATGAAGCAAAGGAAACAAAAACCCTCTCTCTGCATCCTCTGTAGACTGGTCAGAACCACTCTGTGGTCAGAGGTGGTCTCTTATCAAGGAGGAATGCTGGTCAGTTGTTTTGAAACTGCAAAAGGGATGTGCACTGTCAGGCAGTTGGTTTATATCAGAGAGGAGTAGTCTTTCCAAAGGTCTGGTTTCTGTTCAGCCCCCAGCGAAGAAAACCTAATGGGGCCAGCAAGCAAGGGGGTGTAGTGAAACACATCTGAGCTCCCATCCCCTCATGGCCAGAACTCAGTTTTTAAGGGTTCTCCGGGGTCCTCTTGGCCAAGCGGGGGTCTACTCGGTTTGTTGGAGGACTTAGGATTTCATTTTTATTTTTCAGTTTAAAGCTCTGAATTAGGCACTATGAGGGGTACAGAAATAACTAAAAGGCCATCCTTTACTTTACACTGCTTACAGTCTGTCAGAGAAGATGTACTTGCAAATATTAAACTGTAATCTGGAACAGAAATATACTGAGATGAGTCAAGCACCGTGGGAACTTATAGGAAGGTGTCATTGTATCTAACCAAAGGGAAGGTGGCGGGGGGGCTTTATGGAGGAGGAGTCATCCGACTAGGGATTAAAGGGAAAGCAGGCTTCTCATGGTCTAAAACGGGTTAGAAGTCCAGAGTTGCATAATTGCCCAGTGGGTTCTTCTCACCTGCTGCACAGACAAAACCAATTCACTGAGACTGTAGTATTGCAGTGAAGAAAGAGTTTAATTGCTGCCAGGCTGGCCATGCAGAAGACAGAGTTATTACTCAAATCAGTCTTTCTGAAGGCTTGGAGGTTAGGGTTTTTCAAGGAGAGCTTGGCAGGCAGGGGATGGGGAATGTTGATTGGTTGGGGGTGAAATCATAGGGGTGTGGAATACAGTCCTTGTGGGCTGAGTCAGTCTCTGATAGGAGCCACAGGACCAGTTGAGTCATCCATTGTGGGTCCAGGTGGAGTTAGCCAATCATCAGAAATGCAAAAGTCTCAAAAAACATCTCAAAAGACCAATCATAGTTTCTACAATAGTGATGTTATCTACAGGAGTAACTGGGAAAGTCACAAATCTTGTGACCTCCTCAACAATGGCTGGTTATTGTTTAACTATGCTTACCTCTTAGCAAATTTAAGGTACCCATCATAATGCTAAG
This sequence comes from Callithrix jacchus, assembly GCF_049354715.1. Taxonomy (NCBI): domain Eukaryota; kingdom Metazoa; phylum Chordata; class Mammalia; order Primates; family Cebidae; genus Callithrix; species Callithrix jacchus. The sequence continues at coordinate 52,443,835 of NC_133514.1, read as the reverse complement.
TTTTTAGACTTTAATTAGTTTCACAAAGGCAGTTTGGTTTTGAGTATTATCATCCTTGATAGAAGATTAAACTCTAAACTAAATTTCTCCCAAAGTTAGCTTGGCCTACACCCAGGAGTGACTGAGGACAGCTTGGCAGTTAGAAGCATGATGGAGTCAACTATGTCGGACTTATCTTACTATCATAATCTTTGCAGAGGTAGTTTCAGTCCCAAACCCATGCGATTGGGAAAGCCTGCAGGGTGCTTGGGAAATGAGGTGCTGTATTTCTCTTCTATTGCCACTGTAATAAACCATCTGTTTGCTACTGCTTGTTTGATAGCAGGTATTACACTATCTGCTGTCTATTGTGGCTCTTCAATCTCATGACTTAAAACAACACAAATTTATTATCTTGCAGGTCTGGAGGTCAGAAGGCCAAAAAATGGGTCTCGCTGAGCTACAATCAAGGTGTCATCAGGCTGTGTCCTTTCCTGGAGGTTCTAGAAGAGAATCGTATCCTTGCTCTTTTCCCACTTCCAGAGGCTGCCACATTCCTTGACTTGTGGCTCCTCCGTCTGTCTTCAAAGCCAGAGACAGATGGTGAATGGAGTCCTTTCACATGGCTCACTCTGCCCTTGCTCCTGTCGTCACATTCCCTTCTTTGTCTAACTTTTCTGCCTCCTTTCTCCACTCTTGTCATTACCTTGGGCCCATCTGAAAATCCAGAATCATCCCCCAAATTAAAGTCAGTGGACTAGCAACTTTAATTCCACCTGCAACCTTATTTCCCTTCCACCATGAGCCTAACCTCACCACGAGTGTCAGGGATTTGCACATGGACATCTTCGGGAACCCCTTCATGAGTGGTTGGGGGGATGTGGCCAGAAAGACGGCAGCAGCAGGATGCGAGGGAACTCTGCAGCTGCGCTGAGGCATCTGAGAGCCAAGGAAGAAACCTTTGTAGTTAAGTAAGAATGAACTAATATCCATCTGGCATTTGGCATTTTACACCGCACTTTTTGTGCATTATCCCATTGGATCTTAAAATAAAAGCTCATTGTGAGATGTGTTAATATTATTCTTATTTTAAGGTGTGGAAACTGAAATCGAACAATGTAGGTGACTTGGATCAAGATCATCCAGTGAGTGATTCAGGACTTGGCCCAGGCTTTCTGGTCTCCAAGCTCATGGCCTTTCCTCCACCCACAGAGGTGTGATGTAATTAAGTTAGGTTGCCTGTATACCAGCCTTTTAATCTCTCGTGGTTGACTTATTTTCCTTATGGTTTTGGAAATGAATCCTTTCAAAACAAGTCCATTTTATTACCTAAAAGTTACCTTGCTTTTAAAAACTCTTCCTTGAATTAATCCATGTATTGTATCTTCCTCAGAATTATAAGCATAAAGGTAGTTACCTTTAGTTCTCATCCTTACACAGAAGCACGGGGAATTAACATCCCCACCTCCGTGTCCTCACGTGTATGTGCAGGTTGGGGAGCATCTTGAGACTTTGGTCCCACCAGCTTCCAGGAGCCTGCAGTCTGGCTTCCCAAGTGGCTTGAGGCTCCCAGTGCAGACGGCCTTCAGTGTGTAGGTACTGGGCTTCCATCTCAGAGCCTCTGGCCAGCTTCCCTCAGTACATACCTCTAACGACCCCAGGGCCTCACGCAATCTTTTCTCCTGACATATCGGGAAGTGAGGGGCAGCAAGGCCCTTTAGCCCAGCAAGGGTCCCCTGCCCAGGGCTCCCCTCTTGAAGGGGTCTGTGCTTTGGCCCCATGCACTGCCCCACTCCCTGCAGGTACCCAGAGCAACTGAGGGACCCATGCCTGTGGAGTCATGTGGGCCATGGGTGGGCTCTGGCTCCAGGGGGCAGCCTAGCACAGTCATTGCTCCCACTTACTGGCGCAGGAGATGGTTTGGGATCTGCCCATCAGAGTAGTGCTGACAGCCTGGTGGAGGTGACTATGGTCTTTGAGTCTCAGCCCATGTGCAATTCCATGCATGGGCTCCTCCCCTCTGTGTTCCGGCTGTGGTGCCCTCTAGCTCACAGCACCGCATGGTGCCATAGGTGCCAACCTGTGTCCCTCATTGATCAACCACAGCACCCATTGATCAGCCACCCTCCGCAGGCTCTGCACATGTGTCTGGCCATCCTTTGGAGGTGGTCAAATCCATCTCCCCTGATGAAACTTCCCATTAATGTGGCCACATGTGATCTGTTGGGTCATTCCGAAGCCAGGACTGGCAGGGAAGGCACATCTGGTATGGATGGGCTCCCTGTCATTGTTCCTCTGCAGCCTTCTCACCCAGCCTCCTGCTGGTGCAGTGTAGAAGGCAGATGCTGTTCACGGGGAAAGAGACCCCATTCTAGGCCTGCAGTGGGGTCAGCCTAAAGAAGTCAAGGGACAATGTCGTGGACGATTGTTGTTGTTCTACATTCATGCTACATAACTTGAAATATAACATGACCAGAAAATGAACATTTATATGCGTTCTCTTGCATCCTCTGGGTGACGCTGACATTGGTGGTCCCCATCAGCAAAGCGCAGACACCACTTTGAGAGTCAGCAGAAGCCATGCCCAGTCATGGCGGACATTGCAGCCTCATGAATGATGTGACCAGTGGTGCATGAACAGTCCCAGGCCTACATTGTTCCAGTACAAACAGGTCCCTGAGAGCCATGGCAGGAATGATGACAGCAATGCTACTGTTTCGTCCTAGAGATATGACCTTGACTAGGAATGCTGCCCTTGACAATAAAGAAAAAGAAATGGCGCCTGGACACAACAAACATCATGTGCACTGACTGAAAGATAGAAAAATACAGAGTTTCCTCTTCTTCACCCATGATTGCAAATCTCCATTGATAAATCACTGTACCCACATGGACCCATGAATTTTGTAACATAGTTTACAATCAAATTGTGTAGACAGGAGCCTTACAAAAATATTTACCCAGAGCCGCGCAAACCCTAAAACCAGCGCTGGTGAGGAGGATGATTATCTGATCTTGTTTTAAATCCTGCTTGGTGGTTTCCTTCAAATTATGCCCATTATGCCAGCACAGTGCCCAACATAGAGCCAATCTTTAATAAATATTCCTGGAGGAGAGAGAGAGAGGAAGTTGGTGACACTAATCATGCCCATAATGTTTTATTTTTGCTCTCCTGAAAAGCAGTACATTAGAAAGTTATCATATGCAGTGAAATGAAAATGCTGAATTTACCTCTTTTGCTTCTAGAAGGAGGTGAATGTGAAGGTCAGATTTTAGGCAGACTTCAAATTGAAGCTCAGTTTTAGATAAAACATTCTCAGTGCAAAGGCTCAGTGACAACACAGAGGGGTGGAGGGCGCCAGAGGGAGGGAGGGAGGCAGGAAAACTCAAGCCCTCTCTCTGATCTCCACGGATGGCCAGATTAGCAGATGCGTGTGGAACCACAGGAAGTGCCACACGGGCCAGGAGGGACATGCTCTAGACTGGTAAACCCACAAATGAACATACGAGTTCAGAATTCATAAATGTCCCAGAGAAGACAGCAAGCTTTAGAAGCAGCATGCATTTCATTACCAAGCAAATTTACTTATTTGTTTCAGTTTTATGTCTTTGGACAGATATAGATAGGCAGGATTTCCATATTCACCTCACTCCATGCTGCTGCTTTTGAGTTTTTCCTTGCTTACTTGGGACCTCTTCCAGAGTTCCTGACACTGAGCTACGATGTTCTCAAGCACATTGCAATGTCAAGCTCAGGTGCTTAACTGAATCATTAAATCCAAAATTTCTCTCATTTCTTTTGTTATTGGAATTTGGGTTGAACATGACCTTCTTAGGTCTCTGCTTAGGAAGAATACTCTGAGGGCAAAGTATTCTTCCTAAGCAGAGACCTAAGAAGCACCGGCTTAAAATGCTGAAATGGTTGTTCTGTCTAAAAATCTACATTTATAAATATGTGTGGTTAAAAAAATAAAGATAAGAACCATAGCCACATGCGCCCTTGCAGCGCAACTGCATTTCTGATGATGCCATCTTCCCCTTCTCTCAAAACGAAAGGATTGAATACATTTTATTAGACACAATTTCTTCTGCAATTAGGAAGAAGGCAATGCAGGCAATTGGATTTCCAGGTGGGAAAACTGCAACAGAAGACCTTCTTGGTACCTGCTGGCCCCACACCCCCAGGCCCCACTGGCCCCTGTGCATTGAGACCTCAAATACTCATTGCTTCAAACCTGCTGGCAGACACTATTTGAGGCATCTTTGCTTGTGATGACCGCTGTAGTTCACAGTCATCTATCTCTGAGCATTTCCCTTCACTATGATTGCAGTGGTGAGCTGATGGATATAGCATTATCCTTTGCTGCTTTCACTTGTGTATTCATTGAATGCTGGATGAATGAACAAAAAATGTTGGATGAATGAATGAAAAATGTCAGATGCGCAAATACACAAATGAAGGTAGCAATGGATGATGCTATGTCCCTCTAGGGGCAGCCTTATGAACATTTTTCATTATACAACATGCTGGGTCACTCAACAGAAAAGGAGGTAGGATGGGGAAGGAAGCCACAGGCATAAGGAAGACCAAAATGCAGCCGCCTTCATCAGGCCCTGCTTCCAGAGATGCATGGCGGGACAGAGCTTGTTCCTCTGACCCAGTTTTTCAATTGCATGTGATGCCTTTGAGACCCAGGCATCCCATCCTTTTTGCCCTGTCCTCCTGCATGTCATACATTGGAATCCAGGTGTTCGGTTCCCTCTGCCCTGTTCTTGCTCTGTGTGTGATGATTTTGGGACCCAGGTGTCCAGTCCTCTCTGCCCCATCCTTCTCATGCATGTGACACCTTTGAGTCTCAGGTAACCAGTCTCCATTTCCATTTCCACAAGAGGCAGCCAGGTGCTCTTTTCAATCAGGGATGCCAGAGGATTATTTTTCTCAAAAAATGATTCACCTCCTGGTGTAGAAACCTGGTAACTAGACCAGAGGCAATCATAACACCACAAGTTTTCCAAACTGGTGAAAAAGAAGAGGTCCTTTTGTGGCCCAGTACCATTTCAGCTTTGCCTGGAAACTGCAGTCTTGTAAAAGCAAAGGAATCACAGACTCTGAACCAGAAGAGTTTTGTAGATTATCTAATCCAATATTCAGTCAACTCAGGAATTCTCTTTACAAGATACCTGGCAGATATGTTTTTCAAGCATGAGGACTCTCCAGCTGAAGAGGTGTATAGGGCATGACCACATGGAGCTTCCACAAATGCAGTCTGGCACACCCCTTTCAGCTCCCAGTTGCTGAGGACACACCATGTGCTCTGCATCACACTAAGTGCTTTGAGTGCATCCTCCATCCTCATTACAACCTGAATAGATAGGAACCATTGATATCCATATTTTCCAGATGGGGAACCTGAGGGTTAGACGCTCTAAATAGCTTGCCCTTGGTAAGCCAACCAATAACTGACACAGCCAGGATTGAAAATCAGGTTTGTCTGACTTCATAGCTACTTAGACAGCAGAAACTCTGTTTCTACCGTGGCCTTGCTGCCTGTAGGCCACCTAACACAGGGTCAACTTAGGAGATCCCTGCAAAAGCTGGGAGAGCAAGGATACACTTCCTTCCTTAAGATGTTTCAGAATGCCAAGAAACATCCCCAAATAGGACACTCAAAACTTTCCATTCTTCCACATCTATGCCACACTGTGGAACTGTTACATCCCTTGTTTAAGAAACACCCATAACCTAACTCATTAGTAATCCAATGTAGAGTTTTGCCATCAGCTTCTCTCCCGTTTTGGAAGGTGAGGTCATATTTTCACATTTCCAAACTTTTGGCACTTCCCATCTATTTTTGTGGAACATTACCAGTGATAATGTCAAAATTCTATCTTCAATTCTTAAGTCTTATGAACAGTGTTATTAGAATCATTAGAAAGAAAGGTGGATTTTCTTTTCCCCTCAGACATTTACGATGACATTTCTAGTAGATTTTTAACAAACTACCAATCAAGTCAACAAATAAGGACAGGTAAATTGCATGAACCATTTCTTTTCAGTTAAATATTTTAAAGTGTGTTTTACTGAAAATGCTACTCAGGAAATGTATCATAGACAAATTTCATTTCTGTCAACTTGGTTTTGCCAGCATCTTAGTAATGCATTCACACTTTCAGGAGACTGTGACAATGACACACACTTTCCATCCCAAGATCAATCCCTCCATGCATGCAGGTCTACCTACCTCTTGCCTACAGCATAATGCAGAATGGCTGATATTTGGAGGTCGTTATTAATTCTCAGGTGTTAGGACTTATTTACAATTCATGATTCAAGTAGGCCCCTAGTGAACATCTGTTATAAATGACTGGGCCGCCAAAACTAGTTTAGATGAAAAAAGTTTCCTCTGATGAGTAGGTGAAGCACAGAAGATTTTTACGGCAGTGAGACTATTCTGTATGCCACTATAGCGGTGGACACATGGCATACATTTGTCCACGCCCACAGAAGGTACACCACCAAGAGTGAACCCTCGTGTAAAAGATGAATTTAGTTAATAATAATGTATTAATATTGGCTCATCAATGTAACAAATGTAGCATACTAATCTAAGATGTTAAAAATAGGGACACTGGTGGAGGAGTGGATTGTGAGGAGGTTTATAAGAACTCTGTACTTTCTGCTCAATTTTTTCTATAAACTTAAAACTGCTCAAAAATGCAAAAACGCATTTTTTTTTAAATTTTCACTTTTTATTTTTTGAGACGGAATCTCACTGTGTCACTCAGGCTGGAGTTCAGTGGCGTGATCTCAACTCATTGCACCCTCTACCTTCCTAATTCAAACAATTACCCTGCCTCAGCCTTGGGAAAAATAACTGAGACTACAGGTGCACGTTACTATGCCCAGCTAACTTTGTTGTTGTTGTTGTACTTTTAGTAGTGACAGGGTTTCACCATGTTGGCCAGGCTGGTCTCGAACTCCTGACCTCAAGTGATCTACTCACCTTGGTCTCCCAAAGTGCTGGGATTACAAGTGTGAGATACCATGTCGAGCCAGCAAAATACATTGTATTAATTAAGAAAAAAAAACCCTTCTCTTGGCTGGTATGCAAATCTGCAACAACAAAATAATGAGAAGAAAAAAAAAAAGAAAGATGTAAAAAGAAAAGAGAAGAAAGAAAGGAAGCAAGAAGCATGACATGATGACAAAAAACCCAACTAAGAAGAAGACATAACTTAGGACAGGGAAGAAATTTGAATATAACGAGTAAAAGAAGACGATCCGAAAGCGTTTTAGACTATAGAATTTTGAAAACACATGTTAATAAAGGACTATAGTGAGGCTGAGATTTAGTCGAGAGAAATGTGAAATAATGCCAAGTCCAACAAGGGAGTCAGGAGTTTAACTGACTCTATCATGTCACAAAATAAATTGGCAGCAGTAGGATCAGGGCACAGGATTCCATCTCTCTCAGTCGGGATTAACTCCTGCTGCAGAGCAGGACTGGAAACACGAACACTGAGCATATGATGCACTAGCCTGTGTAATGAAATATTCCTAAAAGTGAGGGTTGGGGCTTTTCTGCTGCCCTAAAAGCCAGCACAGATTATCAGAGAGGCTCAGCACATTCATCCATGGCTTGGAGCCACCACTAGCACTTGACCACTATAAGGTGTTTTTGTACAAATTAGAAACAGGCACCAGCTCTAGGAGAGTACATCAATAAATAAAAGGATGGTTTTCTGGCTGTGCCAGTCAGATAAAGGCAACCCCTCTGCACAGAACAGCTCGTAGGAGTGTGCTTTTTCCAGTTGTGTCTTGGCAGGAGTGCAGGCTAGATTTTAGCTCCCTCAGTGCCCTCAGATACCCTCGTGTAAGGCACATCTGCACAACTGCTCCTGCCATCTTTACTTGGGTGGAATCATTCTGCAAGTGTGTAGCCTCTGGTTCCTGAATCCTTGGCTCAGATCCCTGGTTGATAAGCAACGGCACTGAAGCCTGGAATTTTTGGCCCAAGAAACCTTAGGCAAGTTGAGAAGGTAAAATTATTCCTCTTTCTTAGATGTGAAAATGTATAAGTAGGTAGAACTTGAAAAAACAAATATGGAGGTAAAGTACTCAAACATACGATTATTTGTATCAAATTTATATTTGTAAAACAATAAGAGCTGTGGGTTAAACCTGAACTCTTAAAATTAGATTTTAAGATTTGCAAGTTTAATCAGGCAAACTTAAATTAAGCCAAATAACCCATAAATAATCCTTTCTGCACATAAAATCACCAATCTAATGTTAACAAGAACTCCACAAAACAAGAGGCAAAATAGCATTTGGGAAAAACACAGATTAAGGTGAATTGTAGCACTGAGGAAGTAAATTGAGCATTGAAGTAATAACATTACAGAATCAGTAAATAGATCGGAAACAGCAAGAAAAAAATAAATAGTTAAGGTCAGAATAGTTGAGGTCAATTATTGGCCCAGGACGGTGGCTCATGCCTGTAATCCCAGCACTTTGGGAAGCCAAGGCGAGTGTACCACTTCAGGTTAGGAGTTCAAGACCAGCCTGGCCAACATGGTGAAACCCATCTCTACTAAAAATACAAAAATCAGCTGGGTGCAGTGGTATGTGCCTGTAATCTTAGCTACTTGGGAGGCTGAGACAGAAGAATCACTTGAACATGGGAGGCAGAGGTTACAGTGAGCCGAAGCTGTGCCACTGCACTCCAGCCTGGGTGACAGACTGAGACTATATCTAAAAAAAAAAAAAAAAGAAAGAAATCCAGTACTAACATAAAGGAATAACTTAAAATAATCAGGGTAAATACAAAGGAAAAAGACAAATTCCTTATAACAAAGAGAATATAATAGATATAAAATTAGTGTCCTCAAAAAACAAAACAAGAAAAAAAGCCAGCAGGGCGAGGCACAATGGCTCATGCCTCACACCTGTAATCCCAGCACTTTGGGAGGCCAAGGTGAGTGGATCACCTAAGGTCAGGAGTTTGAGACCAACCTGACCAACATGGAGAAACCCCATCTCTACTGAAAATACAAAATTAGCTGGGCATGGTGGTGAGCACGTGTAATTCCAGCTATTTGGGAGGCTAAGGGAGAATCACTTGAACCCAGGAGGCAGAGGTTGTGGTGAGCCATGATTGTGCCATTGCACTCTAGCTTGGGCAACAAGAGTGAAACTCCATCTGAAAAAAAAAAAAAAAAGCCAGCTCTCCCTGGGCAGGAAGAGTGAAAATCCAAAAAAAAAAAAAAGCCAGCAAATGAAAACCTAAAAGTATACAAAGACATAAGGCATATCAGGAAAGACATTTTCTTAAAATGAAGGAAGAAGGGGCCTTCCAGATCATAGAGGTGCATTTTCCAGAAAATAGATTTTAAAGTGATGGCTATAAAGACTTATCATGGTTGTTATTAACTTTCAGGGGAAAAAATCAAGAATTCTTCAGTCATCCAAACAGAGAAACTCCTGGGGCCTAGCTGGCTGGCCTTAGACTTGTCCACAACAATATTCACAGCCAAAATACATTGGAGCAACGTTATAAGGGAAAGAAACTCTGATCTAAGCATGTCACACCCAACCAAGATGTCATTCCAGTACAAAGACAAAAGGTCAAACGTCCTGGACATGAAAGAACTCGAGAAATACAGCACCCTTGAGTCCTTTCTGCAAAACTATGTATTGATGACATGAAGCTCACCAGGGGCTGTAGAGAGAAGCTGAGGACTAACATTTTATGCCTGAAGATAGGCCAGCAATGTTTACAAGGTTATAAGGGAAACTGACCCAGGAATTTGAAATCCAGCCAAGTTTTCTTTTCAAACATGTAAGAATGAAATCCAGCCAACCAAATGATAAATCAAAATAAAGAAGCAAGGAATAGAACAGCCACAGTAAAAGAATAGATGGTAAGGCATCATTTACAAATAGAACTAAGGCTAAACAACCTTATAAATGAAATAAATGTGTTATCAAAATAAATGTGGTTATAAATGAAATAAGTGTGTTATGAAACTTATAAGAAAAATAACGACGCATGAGAGAAGTGTCAGGAAGAACAGAAGTACTCAAATGTCCCACTTTTCACAACAGGAGTGAGACTGGCCTGAATACTGAAACTATTTGTGAATCTAGCCTGAATACTGAAATAATCTAATCTGAAACTTATTTTAAAACAGCCAGTGATTTCTACCACTTATTGTTTTCCCAGTCGTTTTATTCATCATAGAAGGATATTTCCTGCATCAAAAAAATCCCTCTGAAGTCCTAAAATCTTTACATTTTTACATGATTCTACTTCATTGAAGAAAAATTATGTTTTATTATTGTTACTTAGAAATGAAATGCACAGCATGATTCTAGGTGGATATGATGATGTTGTGGGGTTGATGCTTTTGTTTGTGTATGTTCATAGAAAGATGGCTGGAAATTTGTTCACATAATGCTAATGACAATTCTTTGGGATTAGGTTAGGATTGTTTTTTCTTTTCTTCTTTGTATTTTCTGCATTGCTTAAATTTTCTTAATAATTATGAATAATTTCTTCAAAAAGAATGAAATAGTTATTACCAAAGGAAAATAAACTTGGTCCCAGGTAGTGAAAAGTTGGATGGGGGGAGAGAGAGCTGTATACCCCAACAGTCAGTTTAAACGGCTCTCCTACAGACACAGAACTAATCTGAAAGACAAACAGAGAAGCCACTTCCTGACTTTGTGTGATTTGAAGGCACAAGAAGATATCAGTCCATCCAAAATGATCATTCCTTAAAATGATCAAAAGAGTACCTCAAGGTGAACTCATTGATCAAATCCCCTTCCAACCTGTTAGTGGCTGAAAGATTGCAAAGAATGACAGCTATGATTGGTACCCTGACTGAGTTAAGAAAAGCAATCCTAGGGTCAGCAGGTGGCCGGAGGCCTGTGGCACAGGGAGAATGAGGATGGAAGCAAGCCAAGATAGCAGGCAGAAGCAAAACTGGCCAAGAAATAGCAACCCAGAGAGCCAAAGATGGCATACAGCACAGAGGAGGTCAGTCTGAGAACCAAAGTCAATAAGAGCCAGCGGAAGACAATGTGGAAGAATAAAAGTCCAGATGAGCTCCTTTAAGAGAGTTCCTTGGGCAAGAGTTGTTTGCCAGCTTCTTCTTTGGGAGGCCCCTGGCTCACATTACAAGCTCGACTCTCCAATTTTGGTGCCTGAAGGGTGCAATGACAAAGTTAAATATCAGGCATGATCCAAGTGGGCTAACTCCGATGGGGTCCCAGCTGTAGCCTGGGAGTAGTAGGCGACAGGTCTGAGTCTTCACTGGGAAGGGGCAAAGCATAGCCTTGAAAAGTGTGTGTGAAGAGGAGGGTGATGGGTGAGCCCCTAAAGTCAACCTGACATCTTTACACTTTCCCCCATATCCAGCTGGTCTTGCCCCTGTTGAAACCATAGGACACATCCCTTGTAATAGGTTAAGGCAAAGCTGTGGAAGAATTGATGTAAAAGATATGTTCAGGTGGTTAAGTGGCCAGCCTCCTACAGATCAGGTTGAGGGGATCTATCTGTGCTGATCACTCTGCACACCCAGCAAAGACCCTCATCTGCTTCTCAATTGTAAACTTGTCTGCCCTAGCCAAAACACAAACAGTTTGCCTGGCCCCTGTTTACACAGCAGTAGTATGGAAATTGCACTGAGCTCTTGTGAAGCTGGCTGACTCATGCTGAAACTTGAGATTTATTTCCAATTAGTGCGATGTGTAGCAGAAGGTGCTCCTCAAGCAGCCTTGAAATACTCCCACTGTGTCAACAGAGTTCTCAGAGATTGTGTTTGGCAGCACCATGACACAGTGGGCCAAAAAATGGAGAAGGGATTAATATCAAGCAATAGAAATTCATTTAAAAACCAATATTAGTCACTCAAGTGTACATCCAAGGACTGACAAAAGCCAAGTATGCATATTGCTTCACTAATGTGAAACTTGGAATGAAGACTAGAAAAACCAGGCATGTACAGGGTCAGACTAGGAATAAAAAGCCACCAGTGAAATGTAGTAACTGGTGATCTAAAAAAGAGGCACGATGCTTCCATTAAAGGAAGCGAGGACTAAAGACGCTCTGAGCACAGCTGTTGAGAACAGCTTCTCATCACCACTTAGAAAGACCACTGGAGAAACACTGTGCCAACCTACCTAACAGGTGTATGTAGAAAGCACCATAGAGATATGGTTAGTGCATGAAAGAGGGTGAGTAGTATGGCAGGGATATTCTGAGCATGACGTGCAGGCACACACAGCTCCTCCACTCATGGATGCTGTGGTCTTGGCCAATCGCACAAACTCTCAGGGTCTCAGTGTTTGTCTGTAAAATGGTGCCATTGGTCAGCACCATCCACTTATCCCCAGGCCACAGACCTTGGAGTCCTACATTCTTCCACGTGTCACTAGGTCTGGGGCACTTAGGCTTCCAGCATCATTTGCCTCTTTCCCTCCTCACCCATGTGCTGCCCCCAGACACCTGCCTCAGGTCTTGGCGTCTCCCACCCAGCTCACCTCAGCATCTTCCTCCTTGCCTGAGTCTCACCCTCTTCTAATCAGTCATCCATATGAGTTTCAAAGTGATTTTTTAAAAACAAAAAGCTTGTGCCAGGCACAGTAGTTAACGCCTGTAATCCTAGCACTTTGGGAGGCTGAGGTGGGTGAATTGCCTGATCTCAGGAGTTTGAGACCAGCCTGGGCAACACGGTGAAACCCTGTCTCTACTAAAATACAAAAAATTAGCCACGTATGGTGATGCATGCCCATAATCCCAGCTACTTGGGAGGCCACTGATTTCCCCTCCAATTCCAGGGCTCAGTTTTCTTCTACCAGTGATGGTTCCGGCTAGAAGAATAACAGCCCTGGAACCATGCGTAGAGCCAGGAAGTGAAAACACAATTCGCTGTTCGTATCGCGGTGAGGAAGGTCACTCAATAGACACCTGCGACAAGAGTGACAAGGCCCAGGTTTTTGAGAATTTGATCATCACCCTGCAGGAGCTGATCCAAACTGAGATGAAGAGGTCAAGAGGGGCCCCTGGCGAATACAATGACTTCTCTGAGCTGCTGTAAGGGACCAGCCTGCAGGTTTCAGTGAACCCTTACCTATATTCAGCATCCAGTGTGGGAAAACTAGGGTGAGAGTGGGGCTTCTAACTGCATGAATGAATCCACAAAGCCGCTATCTTTTGTGGTGGAAGAAAAGGGGTCTTGGATACCAGCACATTGGAGGGAGATACCCTGACCTCTGTCCTTGCTCCTTCTCCCTGCAGCTGAAGGGTCTGTTTTCTGTATGTGCCCATTTCCTCGACGGCTTTATTCTCTTTGTGAAAGTGGTAGAATTTATTGTTAAATCTTTGAACATAAAGAAGTACAAAAAGTGAAGTACACAAACAAAAAAGGAGGCTGCAGCAGGAGAGTCGCTTGAACCTGGGAGGCAGAGGCTGCAGTGAGCTGAGTTCATGCCACTGCACTCCAGCCTGGTTGATAGAGCAAGACTCCGTCTCCTAAGAAAACAAAAAAACAGCTTGTTTCTCCCGTTTACCGTCCTTTTTATGGCTCCCAGTGGCTTTCCAGTTAAAGCCCCTTGACCTGGGCTGGGACAATCGAAGTGTGAATTATGCCCACCTGTCTGGTCTCATCCTCTTGCTATTCCTAGGTGGCCAACTGTCCCAGTTTGCCCAGGACTGTCTGTGTCCTGGGGAACCTCTCAGTCCCTGGCAAGCCAGGGAAATTGGTCCTCCCATCTGGGCCCTTCCCTACAACTCTCAGACTTCCCCAAAGGCTTCCTCCCTGGGGCTTCCCCCTCGGCATTTTGTACGCCTAGAGTGGTCCTCTCTTTTTATTCCTCCTGCAAAACCCACCCAGCATCTCCTTCTCTAGGACAGTGGTTCTCAAAGAGTAGGCTTCCAACCACCAACGGCAGCAGCCCCTGGGGTACTTTATAGAGATTTGGGCCTCACCCCAGATCTATTGAATCAGAAACTCTAAGAGTGGGTCCCAGTAATCTGTGTTTAAACAGCCCTCCGCTGAAGTATGAGAACCATTGCTCCCTAAAACCTTCCCTGAACAGTGACCCACTTCCTGAAGCAGACTTGCTAGTCCCCTCTGCACATTACCATGGGCCTGGTGCCTATTTTTATTATTGTACCCATTCCACTAAGTTGCAATTATCTGCTAACATGTCTATCTCTCCAATCCAACTACAATTTCTTTTCAGTGTTGTCACTTTCTATTGCTTTCCAGGTAATATCAGTCTATGTTTGTAAATCCTTGGCAGCTTTATTACCTCTTTTATTAAGGGAACATGCTTCTTAAGTTATATTTAGTCTCCTAAGTCAAACCATGCCAGAGAGAAGTATGTAATTCTAGGGAAAGGATTGTCAGGAAATGAAGAGCAGTAGGTGCTTCTATGCTTCCTTGAGGTATCTGTATGGGTAAATGTTGCCCTAATTCTCAGTAAAAGTCACAGATCTTGGATACTGCCATTTAATACTGGAACAATAGACAGGGTTTTTTCCCGCCCTAAGGATTGCCACCACTTTTCAAACTATCTTATCCCTTGAACTCTAAGTCTGTACACTGAATTTTTAGGTACTTTGAAAAGTATAAAACAAAACAAAGCCTCTGACTTCTCCCAATCGCTCCTGAGCATTTCACAGTCTGAGTTTGCACTGTCTTTGTACTAGGAAGAACCCTCACTTTTGATCTCAATTAAAAACACTACCACATGTCTGCTATTAATAATGACAGCAATTTACTTCTGTGGAAATTGAAAGCCTTCGATTCACTTTGAAAAGCCTAAATGCATTTCACATGGTTTACAGTCATATTTCAAAGCTATCTTCTCCTTTATAGGCTTTTCTTTCCTTTTTGTTTTTTAAAATAGGCTTAACCTTCAAAGTTTATGATGGCCATTTGGTGTCTGAAGATATAGATCTAGGCATACACATATGTATGCATATGTGTGTATGTTTATACTGATTTTATATTGATGTTGGTATTTATATGTTGTGGTCAAACAAATAGTTCTGCCTTCTGGGCCAGCTTATTATTGTTCACGTGAATATAATTTAACTGGTTTTGTTTCTAGAATTTTTACTTGACATGTTAAAAGTCAGTGAAACTAATGAAAAAGAAAAGGAAAAAAACCTTGCAATGAGGAAACATAATTGTTTTCAGCAAACCACATGTGACATTTCAGATGTGTGTTTTATATGGTATTGTCTTGAAAGAGCATACAATTGGCATGATTTTTAAAAGTAAATCATTAGGAGAAAACCTAAAACAACTAATTAACATTCATCAAATACATACAAAGAAATGTGATTTTGACCACATCAAATGGCCAGGCTTCATGCGCTGAACATTTGAAAAACAGATCCTGATTCAAAAGGATTTTTTCTCCCCAAACAAGTGTTAATGTTCTGGAAGGGCTGGACGGGTCTGGAAAGGACACCTGGAAGCAGTTAGGGCGAGACTTCCCAATACTCAGTAGGAAGCAAATCCCATGCTGGGGCTTTGGCTTTCCAAAGGACTCAGAAAACAGGGTTAAAACTAGATAAATGATTTTTAAGTCATAATCTGGAAGATGCACTTTTAAAATTATCTTAAAGCCATTAATAACAAAGTTTGGAGTTTTGATTGAAATGCGTTCCACTGAGTAGCTTAGCTGTCTTATTTTGCTGAATAGACAGAAACCCATGTGCAATCATGAAATTAACTATAATATAGTTAATCCAGGAAATGTTCTATCTTTATGATGAAACAATTAAGTATTTTAATTTATTTATTAGTTTACTTGTTCTTTACTGAAACAGTGGTTGGGTCCATCATAGATGCTCTACAGATTAATCTTTTAGGAATTGTTCAGTAACTATTGTGAATTCCTAACAAATAGTATGTTTTATTATGTTGCCATTTTAACTTAAGTTCATGCCCAAGAGTTGAACAGAGCACATATTTTAGGATTATATATTCACAGAGCCATAATGTGAAAGGCTTAGATAGATGTTGGGTTGTTGATTAATGAGAAACTAGTTGGAAGTGACAATATATTGGTGAATCAAAAGTAAGCAGGTAAATAGACTGAAAATTCAAATGCTGCTGTATTGTCACCATAGGAGTATACAATTAAAATCAACTAAACATTAATTGTAAAGAGCTCAGTTAAAATAACCAGATTTCAGTGAACATATAGAATATGCAAATCTTTGCAATAAAGTTAACATGGCATACATTATCCTGAGCAGGCTAATGCAGGAACAGAAAAACAAACACCGTGCCACACCTGTAATCCCAGCATTTTGGGAGACCCTGGTGGGTGGATCGCCTGAGGGCAGGAGTTCCAGATTAGCCTGACCAACATGGTGAAACCCCGTCTCTACTGAAAATACAAAAATTACCTGGGTGTGGTGACGTGCGCCTATAGTCCCAGCTACTCGGGAGGCTGAGGCAGGAGAATTGCTTGAACCTGGGAGGCATAGGTTGCAGTGAGCTGAGATTGCTCTGTCTCAAAAAAAGAAGAAGGAAAGGAAAGAAAAGAAAACCAAACACTGCATGTTCTCACTTATAAGTGGAAACTAAACATTGAGTACAAAGATGGGAACTGCAGACAGTGAGGCCTACTTGAGAGTGGAAGGTGGGAGGATCAGAAAACTACCTATGAGATACTATGCGTATTACCTGAGTGTTGAAACAATCTGTATACCAAACCCCCAAGACATGCAATTTACCTATATAATAAACTTGCACATGTATTCCTAAACCTAAAATCAAAGGTTTTTTTTTAAGTTAATGTGGCATAAACATTCACCAAAATTTCACTTTTGAGCATATCATTTATATGAGCCATTTGAAAAAAAAAACTGGTATTATTTAGTAAACCAATTATTTAAAATGTATCAAAATTAGAGGCTGAAAATAAGCCTTTTAAGACAAATGCGATTAAGTTACACAGGTTACTATATTCAATTGGTGACCAATTTCTGTATGATTTTTCATCCACTGCCATTAGCTATTTTTGACCCTTGCTTATTAACATAATATTAAAAATCTCATAGTCAATATGTTTATAAATAAACATGTAAAATTATATATACTTTTTCAGTTAATATTCTTTGTCTTTCGCTTCTTATTTGAAACATGAAGTTAGCAAATTTCAGTAAGCTCCTTGCAGTTTTAAATTTTGCACATAGGTACAATTAAAGCACCTTCTAACTTCAGAAGAAAGTTCAACGAGAAGAGATCATTTTCCATTTGCCTCACCTGAAGGAAAGAAATCGAATTTCTCCACATTTTATAAAACATTTAGAGCTGAAGTTTCTAAGTATTATCTTTTTTACCACATAGTCCTATTTGATTAAACGGAAAAAAAGTGTCACACTACTACGTCCTTAATGAGACGTATATAAAGACTATGATTTTTTAAAGGATAAGGTAAATCAATCAATACCGTAAACGGAAATACAGAAATCTTGTTGTTTTATGGTTGACTATGCTTCTATGAAAATCTTGCCTTAGCACTTTGTAATGAAGTGATTTAAATATCTGACACTTAGCTCACTTATCTGATCCTTTGCTATAGTGGCTCTGGTAGCTGAAGATGGCAAGACTCATGTTACATTGCTCCAAATGGAAGACACTCTATTGGCTGGGCATCTTAAATCACAACACTTATGTTTTAATGCCACCTATTTACATAAAAAGTTTTCATTTCCTGGCCAACATGGTGAAACGCTGTCTCTACTAAAAATAAAAAATTAGCTGAGCATGGTGGCTCACACCTGTAGTCCAAGCTACTTGGGAGGCTGAGGCAGGAGAATCACTTGAACCGAGAGGCAGAAGTTCCAGTCAACTGAGAGCATGCCCCTACACTTCAGCTTGGGCAACAGATGGAGACTCCATCTCAAAAAAAAAAAAAAAAATTGTTAGTGAAAGAGCTAGTGGCTGACACCCTAGGTAGATGGCATGCCACCTGTCATGGACTGGAAGGGAACAGGAAGAAAGGGTGACTCCTGCTGTGCGGGGGTCCCCATGGGCACATATTTGATGTGTGATTTGAGACTTCCTGATATAAGGACCAACTGAGGGTGATAGGCCAGGCTATGAATTTAAAAATTTAGGGAATCTTTAGTTTGTCTTATATTTAATGTAAGAATAACAATAAGGCAAAGTACTACTATTCCCTTCCTGTCCTGACTAAGGCAGGCAGGAGGTCACACAAACCACTTGGGAAACCTCCCTGGCTTCCCCAGTCATGCCCTGTGCTTCTATCCTTCGATCTCCAACCTATATTCTGCCTGGGAAGAGGCAAAGCTCTAACTGCACTGAATGATGTAACATCAACACATGCCAGTGATACTCCTAAAAGCTGCAGCTAACTCTGTCTTCTCCCTAGAAAACCCTCTACCTACCTGGGGTTAGAGAAAGCTTTGATGATGTTCCACAGACTTTGCTGGCAGGGCTTACCTAGAAGTAAAAGCTGGCTGAGCACGAGGGGTATGAGGAGTTTCTTCAACCTTCCTCAGTACACAGCGTTGGGATTCAGAGAGCCCAGGTATGAGCCTATGACAATGAATATGACAGGCTGAACTCTCCTCCCAGCAACCCAGGCATCCCCAACTTCTCAGGACCACAGTCCCAGGGTGCTGGAGATTTGAATCAGTTCTCCTGTCCAACCTCTCATCTCAACGTCCAGCGTTTTCTTTCATCTTCACATCCTAACACGTTGCTTTCTAGTCCCAATTTGTTTTCCCTGGCTTCATCTCCCAGATGCCTTCTACAAGGAGGCTTGCTGGTTTCCTCCTTCTGAGCTTTAGAGCAGATGGAGGCAGTTTCAGGTGGGTTGGGGCAAAGGGAAACAATTGGGTCTGCAGAGCCCAGGTATCAGACAGTCCTCAAGTCCGGCTTCCTCTTGATCCAGCTTGCAGAGGCTGGAATCCACTCGGGAGCTCCAGTACAGAATCAGGCAGCCCCACAGGGCAGTCATGCAGAAAGTCTGAGTAACTTTAAGGGGCCCCAAGGCACAAAGCCCCCAGGAACACAAAGAGAGTCTTCCTATGCCTAATGCGGTTTGTAAGAAAGGCACTCTCACTTCTGTGTCTTGTGAAGTGGTTGCACAGCCCCAGCCTCTGCCTGAGCCCCAATGTGTCCCGGCACATGTTTCCATGCCTGGACCCTATGCCTTCTCTGTCTTTTCCTCCTATCCTTGACCTCTTTCTTTGCTCAGGACACAGCTTTTCTCATGATCAAAGAGTACCCGGATTCTGCTGGAGACAGGAAGCTCAAACTCAGATCATGAGGCTCCCATAAAGGATTTATTCTTCAAGCGTGCTAAAAAGTACAAGAAGAGGCCATGGGAGAGGAATCTTAAGGGCCCTCAGACCACACAGCCAGGGTTCTAACCATCATCTTAGGATGTAACCAAAGTGCAAGGACCAAACCATCTGAGGGCACTGAATGCCTACTGCATCCAAGGGACTGTTGTAAACGTCGTGTAATTTATTCTTACAGTTCCATTAGTTAGTTATAATGCTCATTTTTCAGATACAGCAGCTGGCATCCAGAGATATGCTGTAATGACCCCTACCTCGCAAAGGTAGTAAGTGATAGCCTGGGTTGCACCAGGCCTCCTGACTCTGTCCAGTCCTCTTTCCACCATCCACAACTCTGTCTCAACTGTCAGATATGTAGAAGGTCTTTAAACATGAAAGCTCACTTCCCACTTCTGAGGCTGTGAGGAAATGATACTCCCTTCATATTGGGCACAAAAGCAATGAACATAATCCAGGATATGAGAGAAAATTTTCTGCCTTGTCAAATACTCAAAACGTGCCTTCAGTCTATCATTGGCTTCTAGGGAATCAGTTCATTATTACAAGCTGAGTGTGCAGACAGTAGACAACTTTAGGGACATCTGCCAGGGTCCTTCTAGTAGACATTTTCTGGCCTCCCAACACTTGAACTCCATGGATGTGATTAGTAGAGGAGCCCACCTCCCACAGAAAAGCTAAAAATGCCTCACAGGTCGGGGGTTCAGGCATGGGATCTAGGTATTGCCAAACAGCCCCTCCACCCTAAGTTTGGATCATAAGCTTATGATAAGAAGGGTCCTCTAGGAATCCCTTCTGCTATGAGTGGGGGTAGCAGGGGCAGCCAGCCACCATTTCAGAGCTGTTCCCAGAGCCTAGTGTGAGTGGTGTCTGTAAGTCAATCTCTACTGTCTGGTCTGATGGTGCAGTGACTGTGTCTTTACAAGGCCAGTTCTATGCTTCATGATTAAATTAAACAAATTTAGCCTCTGCTGCTTTACACAAGGGCCCTCCTAGCTTGTGCAATCTGATAAGTGGATCCAAGGCCATGTGGAGCAGTGCAGTCTGCTCTCAGAATTGACTGTGGGCATAGGCCCATGCCCAGGCCAGCACGGGGAGGAGCTCCCCTGCTCAGCTTCTCTCTGGGCTGCTCACCCATCACCACCAAGCACTCAACGATTGAACTTTCCATAGTCATCTTGTCAAATCTTCACAGCAGCCCTCAGAGATCAGTTCTGCTGCTACTACTACTTTACAAAGGAGAAAGTAGGTGTTTGAGAGATCAGTGACAGGGCTGGGTACGGTGGTTCATGCCTGTAATTCCAGCATTTGGGAGGCCGAGGTGGGCAGATCCCTTGAGGTCAGGAGTTCGAGACCAGCCTGACCAACAGGATGAAACCCCATCTCTACTAAAAATATGAAAATTAGCCAGGCGTGGTGGCACACCTGTAATCCCAGCTACTTAGCAGGCTAAAGCAGAAGAATCATGTGAACCCAGGAGGTGGAGGTTGTAGTGACCCAGGATTGCACCACTGCACTCCAAGCATAGGTGATAGAGAGAAACTCTATTTCAAAAAAATATAAAGAGCAAGAGCGAGAGAGATTGAGCAATGCATCAGAGTCTCACTGGTATGTTGAAAACCATCACAGCGCATCAGACACTCATGTCCACGCTCCTACCCGCTTCAGTGCTCCAGTCTCACCAGCCATTCCTCCCAGACTCAGGGCTGTTTATACTATGCAGATCAGCAACTCATTTCTGATCCTGGCAGTGGTCTCACCTTGATCCAACATGAACCGATTTTATAATGGGGAACAGGTTTCAACCTAGACATTCAAACCTCTGCTGCCAACAGCGCCAGTTTGAGACAGTCCTCAAACAGCCAATTCAAGTTGTGACAGATGCAGCTATGACCTTCACTATAACTGAAAAAGAGTTTTCCTAAAACACTGTTGAGTCCTTAGCCTTACGGAACAGAATAAAAACTTCTGTTTTTATGTCCCTTCCACCATTCGGCAGTCTGTGGCACTCTCTTCTGGGAGCCTGCTGCAGTATCCTGCCTTAGAGGCCAAAGGCCCCATCACTGATAATGCAGTCTAGTGGTTTTACGTTGCCCAACCACGAAAAACTCTCAGAATCTTCCCTGCGCTTCTGATCCGCTACCTCTCTGCCTTGGCCCTGTGGGTCCTAACCACCATGGTGCTACATGGTCAAACGTCTCTTTTGTCATCTGTGTTGAGGCTGGGCAAGGCCATCATGGAGTTCAGACAATAGAAAATCACTACTCTGAATGCTCTTTCAATGCACATACAAGCCCAATAATGCCTCCCTGTGCATGGGTCTTTTTGAACAGATGGTTTTGTTTTAGTGTTACAAAGCCATGTTGTCTAATCTAGTGACACCGTCTCCACTTTAAACATAAAAGGAGTGGGTTCCGTGGTTTTAATATTGTCCTTTTTTGTATGAATGTTCATGTTAAAATGCTGAAAGAAGATTGTAAACTGGCTAGCAGTATTAACTTTGTCCGATTCTGCTTTGTCTTTCTTTAGCTTATTTAGTTTATTCATATTACCATGTATATTTTGTAAATGTATGAAGTGGGCACCACACACGTGTGCAGACATACACAAAGCTTGATTGTTTAACAGCTGCCTCAAGATGGCTTCATTCGGGTAATAATACACAATGTTGTTTAATACCATTTTTTTTCTTTGTGTACATTCAGGCTGTATTTTAGTCATTCTGCATATTTTATGAACGATAAATTAAATTGCACCCCAAAAAGAAAATGAAAGGTAAACCATCCCATTTCTGCTTTTGTAACAGAAGTTTTGTAAAAACTTTGCAAGAACTTCTATCTCCACTTGAAATGAAATTAACTTAATAGGTTGAAGACACCACATCTTCATAGTGCTAGAAAAAATTGTTCTACTTTGAAAGACAAAGATAAACAAAGGGGCAATTTTAAATAAACATGAACAGTACACCTCTCAGTAGGACTAAAAGAAGCTTCGTTCTGCATTTCCTATGTCTTTTAAAAAATCATGAGGCTTACTGCAGTCCAGAGAAATGTTTTTAAATTTTTTGTTTGTTTTTGTCTTTTTGTTTCTATTTATTTTAACTTCAAAGAGTTTTGTAACCAAATGGAATGGAAAGTGCAAAAAATTGCATGGGAAATCTGGTAAGAAGATAACTCTGCTTTTATCTGCAAGAATGGCAAACCTCTTTCTCTAGTGAAAGAAGCAGCAATCATAAGGTGTTTGTCAAGGTCTGTGCCATATATTTATTTAAGCCAGGTATGCTAATTTTATAATGAGCAATAAATAAGATGGCAGACATTTATGAGATCAAGGTCCCAAATGTTAAGGTAGACTATATATCTTTTCCTTAGGTAATAGTGAAATACCAGAGTAATTTGTTTGGATCTTGGGCCAGCCAACCTGCATTCCACCCAGCCCCCAGGCCACTATCACCACTTTCGGGGCCCTTGACACATCTTGAGATCCTTCTAGAGCCTGCAAAATCCATCCCGACACAGCCTGCTACTTAAAGGTATCCTCTGCCTTTTTCATCTCACAGTGTTCTTGGACAAGGCAGAGGATCATCACCATATTCAATGCCAGCTCTTTCCAGCTCTGGAATGCATCAATTGCTCATCTGTTGGAGAGGACCTCAGGAGTGGGGCCACTGGCCAGCAGGGACAAGCACTAGGAATCATAGATCCCCAGCTTGTTGATGATGGAGAAATCACCACTAGGAAATGCAAGAGAGCGATCAGGACAAAGCATGGAATAAAAAGTTTGTAGTCTTTGGTTACTGCCCTGCATGTGAGGTCTTTGTCCGTAATACCTTGTATCCCCTCTCTTCCAGGGGAGAGTGAGGAGAGGGGAGGGGAGGGAAAAGAAGAGAAGGGAAAGGGAAAGGACAGAGGGAAACGAATGTGAGAAGCAGACAATCCTAAAAATCCAACTAACAGGTATGGTGGTGATGGGTAGACAAGTCCCACTCTTCCTTTTTGCTTTCACGTGGGAAAGAGGAAGGTTTTGCAACCTGATTAATGGCTCAGATAATTGAGATACTGGATCTATATTACATAAGGTGGAAAACAGAATACAACTAGATAACATTTACAAGTTCGAACAGAATCAAAAGACAACACTCAGTGACGTTACCAAATTCCCCACCCCAGCTAAAATCAATAAATAAAACGACCACAGCTATAAGGTAAATGAAAGAGAAATCTGGCTGGTCCACGGCTCAAGATAAACACAGCAAAGCCAAGTCTCCACCACTCCCTCCCAACTCACACCCTAGACGGGGAAGGCAGTCTCTCTAACATGGGACAGTGGTTCACTGGTGGTAAAGGTGACAGTGATGCACCTTGAGTGCCATGGAATTCCACCTTTCCAGGTCTCTTCTGGCTCATTTGCAGTTTAAATGCAAAAACCCAGATAAAGGCTAATGCTTTTGGACTTACAAATTATTTATGTTTTAGCATGAATAAGTTTATGAGATCAATTCTTGCTTTGTTAAGAAAGAAAGAGGACATAAGAACACTCTGGTATCTTTTGGGAGGATGAGTGACGGCAGGAAAAAGAAGGCCAAAGAGATGAATGTTGAGCCCTGCAAAACAAAGTACAACACAGGGAACCTGAGAGTGAGAGAAGCTGGGAAATATTTCTCGCTGAGTCTTTCATCTAGTCCTGATGCTTTTCTGTGCTTTCCTAATGAAAGTAGAAAAGCACAGTGGTGCACTTATGTATGTGGTGTCTGAAATACAGTGGATGCTAAGTAATTATTCATTGAATGTATGAGTGGACATGGAAAACACTTGTCCATGTTCCAAGCAATAGTCATAATAGGTGGCACAGAATGTGGGAGGACATAAAAGGAGGGAATCAGAGCTGCAGCCCCTTGGGCCACCCCACTTTACCGTGGATGAAGCACATTCAGGAATCAGGCAGTGCATTAAGTACTTTCCATCATCCACTTCCCTAATCACTGTCAATTCTAAGCAGCAACTCTTATCACTCTCAGGATCACTGGGTTGCACAAGGGGTCACAGATGGTAAGTGGTAGAATCACAATTTTCATCCCATTCCAACAGACTCCAAAGCCAGTACTCTTAACCACAGGTGATGCTGCCTCCTTTCTTGTTGAAAAAGTGAAAATATCATTACGGTTTTTTCAACTCTTATCACAAGTGTTTGGCAAGACCTTAGATATTCTCATGGGAAATTCTGGAAAACCACTGGTTTTCAAATGAAGAGTATCTGCCGACAGTAGTTCCCACACACATTTGACGAGACTTGTCACTGTAGAGATCTTAATTTGCAAAAACATATATGTGTAAGAGGATAAATATGATTTAGTTCTCATTAAAGCTTTGTGTAACTAAAAAGGTCTGACATGCTTTTCTCTTTTTGCTTCTTGGCTCTCTGTACATAGCAGCTTTCTTTGAGGATTGCTCTGCAGTGTTTCTTTTCCTTATTTTTTTTTTTTATTCTCAGATCTTCCTATTTACTGGCTGGTTGGAGAGAGATAATTTTGTTTTCAAATTATTTTGGTAATATGTGATTTCAGTTTTTGCTTGTGCAGAAGTCTCTGGCCACAGCCATGTTTAAC
This sequence comes from Callithrix jacchus, assembly GCF_049354715.1. NCBI lineage: Eukaryota > Metazoa > Chordata > Mammalia > Primates > Cebidae > Callithrix > Callithrix jacchus. The sequence continues at coordinate 52,418,884 of NC_133514.1, read as the reverse complement.
CAGTCACTTGTCTCTTGGAGCTAACCTGGCCAGTGGCAGATAGAACAGAGCATCGATATCAGCATCACTTATGATCCAAGGTGAGGATTTAGGTCTTGGAGCTGGAAACACATGTGTGGCTGTGTCCCTGGTGGTAGTTGTAGTAACACCTGACTGGAACACTTTATAGCTCTTTTATTCCAGCACCTTCTACACCCCAGGGATCAGACCTGCATGAATGAATGCTTGGGTTCCATGGCAGGGATTTCTCTATGGCAGGGTGGGAAGTGAGTGTGTGGGAGGGGATAGGCAAGGGTCTTTAATGCGAAGTTTTGTGTAGGTGGTTGGTCAAGATTTAAAACCCAAGCTATTGAATTCAATGCAATAGGCTGGGTCAGCCATCTTTAGATGGCTTTATAGCAAGATGTCCCACCTTGAAGTGAGTTTGCTTTCATGAGGTCTGTCTGCTACAGTGGCTTTCATGGACTTGGTGACAAGGTGGACCATGTTAAGTTCAGCTTGGGCTGGGAATGGCTTCGCCTCTCTTCCATAAACTGTGAACCAACTGCTGCCCTTATCGTCCCTCCCTGTATTCTTGGAGGGCCAGTAGTCTTAGCATACTCAGCATATCCAGCTATGCAGTGTCAAAGAACACTCTCTGTACTTTATTCTGCATTAAAATACAGGAAAGATGGTGTGAGGACCTGGAAAGGTATGGCAGATTACACTTGGGAATGTGGCTTCTTATGTCTCTGCTTGTCTGTCTCTCCCAGATAATCCAGGCCTGTTCTGCAACAACGATAGATTCTTTTGGAATGTTTTCCCTATGGCTCACCCTCATGGAAGCACAAAGGCCATCCCACAGAGGGGGATAAAGGAAACAACTATGACGAGCAAGGCCAACACAACACAGAACAACACCCACAAGTACAGCAGGTAAAACTGAATTGCTTAGTTTACAGTATTAAAAACTGTATAATGGTTAGAAACCAGGGGCTTGTGGTGAAGTAGAAAATACTCAGATACCAGAACAGGAAAGCCTAACATATCTTTAGAAGCAGCAAAGGTGGAATTGATGCAATGATGTAAGGAATTTGCGATGCGGAATACGCATTTAACAGGAATCTGGCATACAATTAATTGAACACACACAGTGTCTCATAAGGTTCTTGCTTTCCAAGTTTTTAATCATTATGAGAGATAAAATATGGCCCTGAAGCACAGGAAGTGGAACTGGAGGTGGAAAAGGCCCTGAAATGAGCTGGGGAGACCTGGAATTTAAACCAACTTTCATACCCAGGAGAAAGTCTGACTTCAAGGGGTCTCGGTTTCCTCATAGCCCTAAACCCTCTGCTGAGACACAAGGCTCTCTGCCAATCATCGCAGGTGGACATGACCTCCCCAAGATGAAAAGTTCTGCCTCACTGCTGCTCGCATCTATTGCTGCTGGTGATTTTGGAGTTGCTCAACCCTTCTTGAGTTCCAAGAGGAAAGCACAAAGGTCTGGTCTAAATGCCGGCAGTACGGCTTTACAGTTTAGTACCTGCTGCATCTCTGGGGCACCTGCAAACACCATATCTGATGGAGACTGCTCATCCAGCTATCTAGCTAGGGGAGATGTTTTGTGCCCACCGCCATATGGCCATCCCCTCTGACATAAGATAAACCAACTAATTGACCTCTTATGCCCAAAGACTCCTGCCTAAACCTGCTGTCCCGTAGCTCATTCTGGATGAGCTCATAGCCATGTTGATCTTTTGTTCTATAAATTCTCCAGAGCTAGGTTGGTGTCCTTGACCCTGCTTCAACAAATTTTCCTTGCCACTGCAGAGCGAGGTATGCTGAGTGAGCCAAGACTTAGCGGCTCTCTAAGAATACAGGGAGTGGGAACAGAGGCAGTGATGGTTCATGCTAAGTAAGGCTAAGCCATTCTAGTGAGGCTAAGCCATTCCCAGCCCAAGCTGAACTCAACATGGTGCACATTATCATGCTAATCATGCTAGTCTCTTCTCCAGTATGATTTGCCACCATATTTGCTGTTGTTCATTTAACTCATTTGGGTCTGCTGTAGTAAAACATTTAGTTTCATTTAATCAGTCAAGAGTCTGTGAAGAGTTACTAATTATGGCACTGGGCTGAAGCCTACGAAAACTTTAGAGACACATTGTAAGACAATAAACTATACCACCTGTAAGGCTTTCCTAGGTTTATATGGTTAATTTATTTTCGACTCGGGGGCATTGTTTTTTTGGAGACAAGATCTCTCTCTGTCACCTAGGCTGGAGTGCAGTGGCGCAAATGTGGCTGACTCCAGCCTTGACCTCCTGGGCTCAAGCAATTCTCCCACCTCAGCCTCTCAGGTTGCTGGGACTAGAGGCATGTGCCACCATGCCTGGCTGATTTAAAAAAAAAAAAAACTTGTAGCAACAGGGTCTTGCTGTGTTTCCCATGATGGTCTCAAACTCCTGGTCTCAAGCAATTCTCCTGCCTTGAGTTTGTATTTGTTTATAGAAGTTTTCCCTTTTGCTGTCTGTGTAAGAACCAAAGCATCAAAGTGATCAAGTTCTGTATGTGAAAATAAAACACAGTCTAAGTTAGGGTCTGGTATGCTCTCACAGAACAGAAAGTACACACTTGCAACGCCTACAGAGGCATCTCAAAACTCTCTGAACTTAAAGTTTGCATCTCCATATTAAAACAGCTTCGGCTGTCCTCTGACCCTCAAAAAATTGCCTGGTGATCAAAAGAGACCATGCATTTGAAAAGTCTTTTGAGCATTTCAAAGTGTTACACAACTATGGAGATAAGGCATTATGTGAACTTTGTGATGTTGAACTTGGTGGCCCAAAGGACTGTTTTGTTTTCACTTAGCTCTGCTTTAGAGACCTAAGCTTCAGCTAGATGAAATGTGATTTCATACGGCCCCTCTCCCTGAATATGCACAGCCCAAAATACACACACACAAATGTACATTCTAAAAGGATGTCATTCTAACTAGTCGAGTCCTAATACCGACAATTTCAGAGATTCACGGCAGTAAGCAGCATTTTAGTGGTTAGCTGGCTTACCTGCCTATCTTATAAAGTACAATAATCTGTTTTAAACACTAAAATGTTTGAATATTTCATGCATGAAATACTGAACCACAGCACCAAGCATCTGGATACTAACTGCAATAAATGTCCCAATAGCCTATGTAACATTCCCACCTTTCCCCTTTAGCTTGAATGTCTCAAAACACATCTAAATCAATTTTTCTAATTCTAGAGAAGATGTAAAAGCCTTTTTTTTTTTTTTGGTCTAGTCTTAGAGCTGAAAATTGCACCTTACTGAGAGGCAGAAAACCCAGTGACTCTAGCCCTTTAAAGTTGTGATTATTAGGCAAACCACTCAATCTCTTTGGCCTCAGTTTTCCCATCTGCAAAGAGAGACTAGTAATAGCTGAATTATCTCAATGAAAGATAAACAACAATGAATGTAATGTTACGATGATGTAATCTGATGGTAGATTGCCACTCCAGATGGTCAGTTGAAGTAAAACATATTTGGTTTCACATAATCAAAACATAGTGAATTAAAGGAACAAAGTTATTAAAATGTTTGATACATGATTAATTGTGATAGAACTAATCTTATAATTTTTCATCTTGTACAATGTTTCTCGAACTTCCTTTTCATTATTGCCCCTGAAGGAAGCTTTTTAAATATATTTTTCTACTCATCCCATTAGATTGTAAATACCATGGATATACTTTACATCTGTTTAAGTGCTGTCTTTTTGGAGGGCTATAAATCATTGTAATATCTAAGTTTTTTCACCTCCCCCACTAAGAACCAATTTTTGCTCCCTTGGGAGCAATTTTGCTATTGGTGAGAATATATGTCTAGTCTAAACTCATTATTGTGAGTGAATTATTATTTAGGGTTTACTTATGTAGCACTTAACTATGCCCAGGTATATGCTGCTATTATCCCCATGTTATAGATGGGGAACTTGGGGCACAGAGAGATAAAGTAACTTGCTCAGGGTCACACAGCTGAGAGATTGTGCCCAGGGAATCTGGCTCCTTAGCAGTTGCGCCAGCCTGCCTCTCATTTGTCACATTTGTTCGAGCGTTGCTGTGTGTGCCATAACAACCTCGGGCATGCTCGGAGTGAATACCAGAGTTTTTGTATCTTCCTGTTTCTGTAGTTGGGTGCCGAAGTGGCTTAGGGTGGTGTTGGCTCATAAAGACTCTTTCTTGATGGTCTGATCTTATCCTGCCTCATTTACGAGTCCAACAAATGCCCATTATGGAAGGACTTGTGAAAGGGCTGGGGGAGGAGACACACACATAATACCCGATTTTCTTCCTGTCTTCAAAGAGCCAAATAATTTAGTTGCACAGATAAAGCAGTTGGACATAGAAGGCAATTAGCACTAAAAGGAAGAGTCGTCTCTGTCACATGAAGGTACAGACGAAAATGCTACTGAGGTCCTTGAGTGTCTCCTGCTCCTGAGGGGGACTCATATTTTCTTCCAGTGAGAAATGCTCCCAGTTTTCTCATCAGTCCTCCCACATAAATAGACTTGTGATAGAGGGTAAATGAACAGTTAGGCCAAATACCCTTCATACATATCTGTTCCTATTTTCAGGTGGTTGTATGTATGTATCTGATACTCAGCGGTTGGTCAAAACATGTATGAATAAATGAATGAATGTTTGCTAAGCTCACAAACATTTTATTTGTTTCCTCTGATAAATGCTGGAATATAAAATGGAATGTAACATTTAATTTCTTAACCTCAGAGATTGTGTTGCTCAGAGATATATCTAAACTGCATTTTATTTTCAAAATAGAGATTTTTCTAGTTAGCGTGTTTAAAAAATCTAACTTCAAAATATGCCCCCTTCTAAGGACCCCTCAGGATAATTTCATTGTCTTTGTTTCTGAGGAAACCATGCAGGATTTTTGAAATTCTATGTCTACCATTTCTCAAAGTCTTGCTGTGGGCAAAAGACTGGAAATACTGACTTAGGTGCTAAAAGGAGAACGGTGATGATGCAACCACTCCTGGCCATCAGATGCTTCCAGTCTACGGGAATTTACTGTAACCCTATAGACTTGGAACTGATACCTGACAAGTTTCAGGAAAAGTCTACTCCTGGTGACATTTTGCAGGCTCTGAGGATGCAGAGGGTAGCCAAATGCATTCAACCGTACTCAGAGCTGAGCGTATTCTAGAACCCATGTTTTCAATACCCTGGCCCTTCTTAGAACCAAAAGACCTAGAATCTCAGAAATCCTAAATGACTTGCACGATAGCCCAACATTCATATCAATTTTCACAATGACTGCATTAGAAAACCAAACTGTGGTCCCAGTTTTGAGGGGTATTGGTCCTTATGCCTCCCAGGACCACAATGAAATAGAGCTTTCTACTACTCCATACTCACTAAAATTCAAGACACCTCCTAAGAAAATGAAGCCGAGGCAATCACCCAAGCTCTGCGCCCAGCACAGAACAGCCCAGGAAACTTACTCATGATTAAGCGTTCCTAGGAAAGAGCAAAGGCCTGGTTCTGACTCAAAGACAGGCAATTATAGAGGCTCATAGGTCAACCGTGTTTGTGGGAAAAGAGTGCCCGGTAGACATGTGAGAGGCCTCGTGAGTTGGTGACTGAACAAATCACAGGCGTTCCAAGTGCTCTGGTGATGTGTTGTGTGACTGGGAACTTAGTTCCTTTGAGTTTCCTCTTCTCCATCAACATGGCCAAGGTTATTTATGACCAGCTCTGAATATTCTAAAACACTTGTTGATGTTCTTAAGGGGATCCTGTCCAGCTGTCCCTGCCAAGGACACTCCCATTATCACCAGGACCTGGGTTCCACACGCTCCTGCTTGGGTTCTCGTAAGTGGTCTGGGGAATTCCCTGTGCTTGTTTTAGGGGTCCCAATTCTACACTGATTTAACAGCCACTTCATTACCTCTCCAGCAATGCCTTCTTCCCAGTTCTGTAATTCTAAACATATAGCCACAAATAACCCCTCTAAGACAAATTTACGTCTTTCTTTTTCCTTCATTATCCTTCTTCAGAAGGAGGCAGAAGTAAAAAGTAACACAGAACGTGAACCCTATCCTCCGACAAATCTAAATCTTCTCGATCATTGGACTTTGTGGGACATTTTCAGGGAGTAGTAACTCTGGCAGGATGTTACGTTGAGGGTTCAGTATTTAAATCTATGACACTACATGGGGAAAATAAACTGGCAAAACAAATTTCAAATTGCTGACTTCATTCTGGCTATGTTTATACCACACCAGTAAAACTGGTTGGAAAAACAAAAATGGAAGCAACTTGACTGTCAAAACGACAGAAAATTACAGGTGACCTGTTGGTTTTATTCTTTTTTAATAACAAAATCAAAAAAATTAAGCACATACATGACATAACTGTTCTTCTGATAAGCGATGAATAACCGAAACATTTTTCCATTACTGTCAATCAATTTGCTTATACAAAAATGCACCTTCCCTAAAACCCTCTTATGCCATTTGCTTGATTCAAATATTCTTTGATAGACCAAAAGGCATCAAATGACTAAAAGACATTGAAAAACTAAACACCGCCTCATGTGTGTTCTTGGTGACAAGGCTTTTGTTCTGCATAACCAACCAAGTATGCTGTTTACATCATTTCCAACCGCCCGACACTCGTGAAAAAGTCAAGTTCTTGGTTTAAAATGAAAAGCTGCTTGGCCCTTGGCAGACAGTCAAATCTTACAAATCATGGTCTGCTACCCAAGCCTAGCAACCGGGATGAGCGAATGATCAGGAACAAAGTCAGGCTCAGAAAGATGTGGCAGAGCAAGACTAACGCAAAATCATGCTTGCTCTCATAGGCACCGTTTTCGTGATCTTCCTTTTGCCCACACAGGTATTCTTTCATCTTCAAGCTTTGCAAACAGTAGCACATAATCTTCACAACATCCTTGTGAGCTGGGCAGCTGGTACGTGTTATGATCCTCTGTATTAACGATGGAAAGATGATAATGACAGTGATAAAAATTAAGACACATCAAACAGCATCAGCACTCACATCAAAACACCCGTGGATTTCTCAGATAAAAAAAAGTGGAAACTGTCAAATGTATTCTCATCTATTTTACTATTACACTGTTGCTAAGCTCCAACTAGTTCTGAAAGCCTAACACATAAGGAGTTGAATTATTGCATTGTTCAAAGGGGCAGAGAATTCTCTTGGGAAATCAGGCATTTATTTTAATTTTTTTTAAATAAAAAACACTAGCGAAGTTGAATCAAGAAATGTTCCCTAGACTCCACTGGGTCCCCTGTCTGCTCTTTATTCTAGTGTGGGGAAGAGGTGACACTTGGCTTAGGAGAGTGAAGACTCCTGGGCGAGGGGAAGGGCTCAAGCAGGCCCTTGGAAGAGGAGGGACCTCCCAGGTAAATCAAATGGCTACAGCCTTGTACCCGCCTTGAAGAACGAAGGACCCCAGGGGAAACTCTTCCTGTCTTTGGGTCTTAAACGCCGATGTAGTCCCCGCGTAATACAAATAAAATCAGCGTGATTATGGTGATTTAATTTGCTCTGGGAGAGAAGAGGACCCGGCAAAGGGGCCTAAGCGCACGTTCTTAGGCTGACAGGGAGCGTTTCTCGGATATTTCTCCCGTGTTTCAACAAGTCATTTGCCTCGTGGAAGGGGGAGGAAAAAGTTAACGGGCTCCTGCCGCCTACACCATGCCCTTCGCAGGTTGAGGCCTGTGACAGGGCTCCCTGTGCTCCCCAGAGGAGCCGGGCACTGGGCCGGGGTAGGGATTTGCAGTGAAGATCTGCACCGCACCCACGAGGGGGCCCAGCGCTCCAGCATCCTCACCCCCAGCAACCCTCCAGGATTCTCTCTTTGGTCTCCCCCTCTCCTGTGCCTGCTCAGGGGCACACACCCCGGCTCAGCAATCCGCTTCCCTCGGATCCCACGTGAGGCCTAAAAGGCACCCGCCCGCGCTCTCTTTGAACACCTTTCCCCAGTGGCGTGGGCGGAGGCGGGAGGGTGACTAGCTCATTCTCTTTCCTTGAGGGCTGGGTGCTGGGCCGAGGGCTTCCAGCCCATCCGAGGAGGAAGCGCGCCGGGAATGGGGGGCGGGGAGGAGAGAAAGGGGTGCCTCGAGCCAGAGAGAGGCAGAGGGGGCCCTGGAGGGAGGAGAGGAGGAGAGGATGGAAGGGGTAGGAAGCCGGGAGAGGAGGGGGCGGCGAGAGAGCGGGAGGAGGGAAGCGGGAGGAGAGGCGGCCGGACTGGGAGGAGGGGAGGCGTTGCCCAACGCGCCCTTTCAAGTCTCCGCTCTCCCTCCGGCGGCGGCGGCCCGGGGGCGGTGGCTCGGCGTCACCTCCCCCAACCGCCCCCTCCCCGGCCCCTCCTCCGTGCCGCAGCCCGGCTGCCCCGCCGGCGGCGCTCTGGAAATATGAAGAGACGCTGCAGCTGCGGCGGTGGTGGCCGCCACTGCAGCTCGGAGCGGCGCACGCGGCTGCCGGGGCAGGACGCGGGACCCGGCGCGGAGAAGCCGGGGCGGGCGGCGGAGAGGCAGGGACCCAGGCAGGGACGCGGGCCGGGCCGGAGCGCCCACAGCCGCCTGACTGCGCCCAAGGAGCGCGCGCCCCGCAGCCCCGCGCTTCGCCCGCCGGGCATGGGGCGCGCCGCAGCCGCCTGAAGCCCGGCCTGGCCCGGCCGCACCCGGCCGGAGGCGGAGGGCACAGCGCGCGCTCAGCTGCCCGGGCGCCGGATCTGAGCGCGGCGAGCGAGAGGGCCCCGAGCAGGACTGGAGATGTCCTGGCCGCGCCGCCTCCTGCTCAGATACCTGTTCCCGGCCCTCCTGCTTCACGGTGAGTTCCCGAGGGCCACTCGCGCTCCTAGCCGGAGTGGGCAGGCCCGGCGCCGCGGAGCCAGCGGAGGGGTCGGGTCTGGATCGCGGCGTGGTCTACACTGTCCCCTCGGCAGGGCGGGTCGGAGGGGAACCCGGTGCCCGCCGGCTCAGCCCTGGAAGAGGGGGCTCTGCCCGCTTTCCCGGGCTCGGGACCCTCTCCCCCAGGGCGCCTGGAGCTCTTTGCTGCGGGACTGTTCTTTTTGGAAGGGTCGAAGTTCTCCCACGCAGACACCTTTCATGTCCCGAATCCGTTGAATACAGTGCGAGAGAAACTTTCGTCCACTCTGCTGGAATTTCCAACTGTACACTGCCTGGAAATTGCCGGCTCTGCGAGCCTTTTTTCAAAATGTCAGAAGGCTGCAGGCTCTTGATGTGGTCCAAGCTTTTAGGAGAGTGGAAAGAGAAACTGATCATTTGGGGAAGACACATCTGTCTGCCTTCTGAGGACTAGTGTTTGTTGTCTGCGCTTTGCCTCCAGATTGAGGCGGGATTGTGGGGTTTTCTCCCAAGTGGACTGTTGCATTCTCAGGGTGTAGTTTTAAGAAACAGAGGACTCCTATTAGCCAAGATTGAATTGTTACAACCAGTCTCCGAAGGTGCACCCAAACCTGACGCCCCATTTCCTGGGCTTCTTGTGACACTTTCTCCCAGGGGTTCTAGTAAACCTTTAGCTAGAGAACACGGGCGCTCTCAACGGGCTCCCAGAAATTGCACTGAAAACACTAGAATTGCTTTGGGGTGGACAAGGCAGGTTTTATGGCGCGTCGCTTTCATAATATTGACAGGCCATGGCAGGTCATGCTGTGTTGATGTGGGTGTCCTGAGCAAACTGTCCCTAATGGTCAGACACCTGACATTTCAACAGCATGACTTCACAGCTCTCCTTCCTCAACGCCCACCACAGCCACCCCAAACCTGCATCGGGCTCCGGCTTCAGAATGCGTGGTAGCCAGGACTGAAAGTCAGGCTGAGGATCTAGGAAAAGGAATTGCTAACCCAAAAGCCACCGGGATGCTGTTTTCTTTTTGTCCTGCCCCAGGTGGGTGGCTTGCATAGCTCCACAGGCTTTGTGAACTTGTCTGGCTGGGCCAGACCTGCTCAGTTGTCAAGGTGTACTCAGAGCCCCGGTGATCCCAGAATTTTAACAGTCAGGATGGAAGGCTTGAAGTTCGAAGGCAAAAAGAGAGAAGGTATAATTATAGGGTTGGACTCCTAGGCCCATCTGCTTAGAATTACAGAGCAGTTTTAATCTTTGGCTGAAACATGAAACAAATCAGAGCCAATGAACAGATGAAACAGCAGCTGCCACACACACAAGAAAAAAGAGAAAGAGATGAAACAGGGAAAATTGTCCCCCTTAAAAAATTGTTATAATATCTGTGAAGAAAAAAGAGAGTATGGTCAAATGATTTTAAAATTAAAAAATCATTACTTGAAGGCTTGGCATGAACAGCATTTTTTGGGGTAAAAATCATTGCCTTTTAAACTACAGAAGTGATCCTCAGAGATGTAACCTAGTGTAACTCTGAACATGTTCTCCCTCTTTTGAGAGGTAGGGGTTGTAATTATACTTCCTATCTACCAGTCCAAGATGGGGTAGTAATGGCTGATAGGCAACGAGAGCCCAAGTATATCCTGGATGAGGACAGTAGCCCCAGACCTCCTGAATTTGAGAATTTGAGTCTGGAGTCTTCTGTACCTCTGGGAATCTGGGGGGAGGAGGGCTCCCCAGACCCCATGGTGTTGGGAGGGGGATGGGGAGCAAGGAAATAACTGAGGACAGTCTGAGCTAAAATGGGAGCACAGTGGAGCCAGACTGTTTGCTTGCTGACATGCATGTGTGCACACATGTGCATATGTATATAAGAAGATAATATAAGATAAAAAAAGGAGGTTTGCAAAGTTGAGTTGGATGATATGGATAAACCTGTAAAAAGTTATCCAATTTCAGAATGAATCTGCAATGGCACAGTTATTAAAATTAAGCTGCTCAAAGATCTACTTAGATCCAGCAGAGAGTATCAGACTCTGGTGCAGAAAATAAAGGACATTACTGTTCGAGTTATAAATCCTCAGGATTTAAGAAAGGTTTGCCGTAATTAGCAAGAATAATGTAAAGCACCTGAAAAGAATGGGATATTCTTTCTTTCCCCTTTCCCCTATGACTTCTACTTGATTGAAGTTTGTTTTCTTTTTAATACTTTTAAGTTCTGAGATAGATGTGCAGAGCGTGCAGGTTTGTTACATAGGTATACATATGCCATGCTGGTTTGCTGCACTCATCAACCTGTCATCTACATTAGGTATTTCTCCTAATGCTATCCCTCCCCTTGCCCCCACCCCCAGACAGGCCCTGTGTGTAATGTCCCCCCTCCCCCGAGTTCATGTGTTCTCATTGTTCACCTCCCACATATGAGTGAGAATACGTGGTGTTTGGTTTTCTGTTCCTGTGTTAGCTTGCTGAGAATGATGATTTCCAGCTTCATCCATATCCCTGCAAAGGACATGAACTCATCCTTTTTATGCCTGCATGGTATTCCATGGTGTATATGTGCCACATTTTCTTTATCCAGTCTATCATTGATGGGCATTTGGGTTGGTTACAAGTCTTTGCTATTGTGAACAGTGCTGCAATAAACATATATGTTCATGTGTCTTTACAGTAGAATGATTTATAATCCTTTGGATATAAACCCAGTAATGGGATTGCTGGATCAAATGGTATTTCTGGTTCTAGATCTTTGAGGTAACACCACACTGTCTTCAACAATGGTTGAACTAATTTACACTCCCACCAACAGTGTAAAAGCATTCCTATTTCTCCACATCCTTCCCAGCATATGTTGTTTCCTGACTTTTTAATGATCGCCATTCTAACTGGTGTGAGGTGGTATCTCACTGTGGTTTTGATTTGCATTTCTCTAATGACCAGTTCTCTAATGATGAGCTTTTTTTCATGTTTGTTGGCCATATAAACGTCTTCTTTTGAGAAGTGTCTGTTCATATCCTTTGCCCACTTTTTGATGGGGTTGTTTGTTCTTTTCTTGTAAATTTGTTTCAGTTCTTTGTAGATTCTGGATATTGGCCCTTTGAAGTAGTTTTCACAGCAAATTAGTATTACTCAACCTACCAAGAGAATGGTTTGCTGAGTATGTCCTACTCAACAGATCAGCACTTTGCAAGCGTTTAAGAATTCTCTAGTAACAGATGAAACGTTATTATATATTTAAATAGAAGTTATAAATCTGAAAGCAATTCTTGAAATCTTCTCAGAATGGATTAGTGATTTTTTTCCTGATAACTAGTCGTTTTATTTTGCTCGCCATGTGATACCATTTGTCTGTTTATGAGTCAACTTAGTAGATAAAAGCATTTGTTCTATGGTGTTGAATGTTCTTGTGACAAACTTTAAATATAGTTTCACACATCATTTGGAGATTATTTGTTATACCACCAAGTCAGGTTAAGAAGTGTAAGAAGCGCATGCCGTGTGAGGTTGCAGTGGATACCATCATGTTTGGCATCCAGTCTTTGTTCAGTTTTGTAGCTACTTCTATTTTAATTCATTGCCACTTATAAATCACCCCTAAATCCTATCGCAGAGTAAATGAGGTTCTGGCAAGACTTAAGCCTGTTGTTTATTTAAGGCTGCAAATGTGGTGCCAGACCCAAGTTCAAAATTTGATGGCATAAAAGTATACATGTCAGTTTTACTTCCCTCCTCTTCAAATTCTGAAAACAATTGCAATACTTAATCCAAATAAAGCCTATTGAATGTCATGAAGGTATGCAGCTGGAAGATGTCCATGATCACTGTTTTCTTTGCTTAGATAAAAGCCACAAAAGTTTCAGATGTCAAATTCTAGAAATCATTCAGCTCCAACACAGATTAGCACGAGGTGTCCAGAATAAGTGTGCCTGTAATGCCACAGCAGAGTGCCTGATTCTCCTTGCTAATGGAAACATTTGATTTTAAGTTTTGGAGCTGACATTGGGAGAGATGTTCTCTTCTCACATGCTGTTTACTTTTGTAGAATTCATTGACTTTTCTGAGAGGGGAAGGCTCTTTCAGCTCTTGCCTTTCATTAAAGCTTATTCTGTCAAAACTTTAAAAAATTTTGTAGATTACTAAATTAGAGTTTAACTGACAAAATGTGAGGAAATGTTTATGTAGGATAAAATAGAAATCTTTGAAAAACTGACTAAGGACAGTTTTTGTGACCGAGAAAACATTGTCCTTCCTGCACTTTTTTCCCCCTTAGTCATAAAAAGAAAATGAAATCTTGAAAAGAAGCTTGATTCATCTGTACCCAACAGGGGCAAGGGTCTCAGACAGATATTAAATTTCCTCTTGTTAAATAAATTGACAAGCCAATTTTATTCTTTTATACTAGCCAAGTTCATTCTTTTTTCCCTTAAATGAGAAAAGAACTAAATATAGGTGGTTGATATGTCTTTGTGATGACATACTACTATTTAGGGACAGACTGATGACAATATAATCAATCAAAGGGAGGCATAAAACATTTCAGACCAGAAATAGAAGATGATGTGTTAGTGATTGTCTACATCGGTTGAAAGATACACAGCAGGGTATGTCTTCAGCAGACTCTTCCCCTGGAGTTGAAGTGATTGCAGGGAAAACTTCAGGAAAAAAATCCGCCACCATCTTCCAAATATGCCTTCTTAATATGTTGGTTTTGTGAATAAAGGCCACTGCTTAGTCCTCTTCAATTTGGGAATAAAATTATTCTGGAAAGTCATGTGATAGGTATGTACATACATACCAAGTTTGGAGAAAGGATATAGTATCGCCCTACAAATATTAAGGGTATTTTGTTCTGCAAGCATTTCCCAGTTTCATTCATTCAGCTAACCATTCAGTCAGTAAGTTCATCTGTGAGGGCCTACGATGTGCCAAGTGCCACTACTTGCTAAGTCCAGGGACCAGAGGGGAACATTTCCCCTTCCTTGAGGATTCTTGAAGAATATCTAGGGGAGGAAAGGGAAGAAATACTGACTGTCGAGCTTCAGAGCTGGGCGGATGACACACTGCAGTTGATTGCACTATTTTCCCTCCCGGGAATCCCACAAGTGTGCATACACACACACACACACACACACACACCCCACAACTGTGCTGAAGAGGGTGGCTGTGGCTAGTCAGCTGCAGATCCAACATGCAAACTTTGCAACCTCTGGTTCAGCCCCGTGTCCACCCTGGGGACTATGGCATTAGAAGAAGTCACAGAAAAATAACCTGTTTTCAACTAAAGTCAAATGGAACCAGGAATTTGAAAACTTGACTTTATTATATTACTCATAAAGAGAGAATACTTTTAGATGTGAAGATTTCAAGATGGGCAAAAGCAGCAAGCCTACTGCAAAAAAATGAAAATAAAAACAAGAACTTGATAAGCACAAGTGCCACAGTGGTGGTATAATTCAGCTATATCTGCAATACATACATGCTTTTATTTCAAAAATGGAAAGCTGTGCTGGAGTTTATCTACCAGCACCCACTTCAAAGCACACATTTAACAGTAATGACTGCTTATTTAATTGGGCAGGCAATTTCATGGCTAAGTAATTACCTGCATTTAATCTAATCAGTCACATTTGATGTATCACAACAATTCTAACTTGAGAACACTTTTTTCAGTCTGATTATTAAAGTATACAGGGCACATTATATCAAGTCCAGAAACTTGCAAAATGAACAGGAAAAGAATCATTTTAAGCTCTCTATCATAATTGATATTTTGACATTATATGTAGTCTTTTTAAAGTTCAGGTCTTTTCCCTTAAGCATTAGAATACATGTATAGAGATTACCCTGATCAAAGATTAGTTTAGCCCCAAGTGTGCTTGAAAATTATTGTTTTCTTCACAAATAATTTTACATTTTATTATGTGTAAAATAGATTGAAACTTTTGATTTCTCAGTCAATATAGATAGGCAGGTGAAAAACTATGGAATACATCCATCTGGATAATTCAGATTGTTAAAACTTTATTGAGGTTAGGCACGGTGGTGACTCACGCCTGTAATCCCAGCACTTTGGGAGGTGGAGGCGGGCGGATCACCTGAGGTCAGGAGTTCGGGTCCAGCCTTGCCAACATGGCAAAACCCCGTCTCTACTAAAACAAATTAGCGCATGCCTGTAATCCCAGCTACTCGGGAGGCTGAGGCAAGAAAATCGCTTGAACCCAGGAGGTAGAGGTTGCAGTAAGCTGCGATCACACCACTGCACTCCAGCCTGGGTGACTCAGCAAGACTCCATCTCAAAAAAAAAAAAAAAAAAAAAACCCACAAAACTTTGTTGAAAAATCAGGGTCTTGGTCATGGAGTATACTGTCTTATTTAACTTTTTCCTGTATATGCGGCCATGATTCGTGCCTAAGAGATATCTGAGTGGATAGCAGGCACTCAATCATGTGTTGAATGAATGAATGTTGACTTGCAAAAGTCCAGCAGGCACCCCACCCTCTTTTCTCTCCCACTCTCTACAAAGGCTATATTTAGTTTCTATACAGACTGGAGTGCTTGCTCAGAGTACCATGGGTTTAGGAACGAGATCTGCTGTGGATGGCTCTAGCTGTGTGTGTGCTCCATTTGGAAACTATGCCTAGGACTGCTTTCTGTGCATCGTCTGGTGAATTCAGGGGATGTGAACTGTTAACCTGACACATAGGCCTTTTATTTAGGGCATAAACCTCCATGTAAATGGTCAACGCTGTGCTTCCTTTCATTTAGGTAACTCTATTTTTAAAATGCGATATCATCGGGAATTTTCACTACTGTTGTGATTATGATTGTAGTTATAATCATTGTGTAGTCATGTAGGATTACTGTCATAGGGTAATGGATTCCTTGGGTGTAAATCACTAGCGCACACATGCAGGTGCACACACTTACACACCACCAAGCCCTCCAGATCTCCAGAGCTCCAGGCTCTCATTTAGTGCTCTGGAAATGGTCATCTATAAAATCATGTCCTAAAGCACGCAGGACTTAATTTGTTTCTAACAGGTGAACCATTCCTTCCAAAATCTACTTTATTGTCTGACATTCATTAGAAAGAAACTACTCCCTTTGTCATAACAATTTTATCTGGGTGCAGACCATTGGACTCCCAGCATTTGAGACCATTTTATGGTGGAATCATTTGGATAACCTTATTCAGAATTTCTCTGGGCTGGGAACTGTCACTGGACAGCTTCCAGTTTAGATAGTACCGTGGACTAACTTTATACGTTCTCAATCAAGAGTGCCTCTGTTCCTGTATAGTAGCTAGCATTCGATCAAATGAGATGATATATACATAAAGTGAATTAGCAAGTATAATGCAAACATTAGTCATTATCATCATGATCATTATGTTTAGTTTATAGAGGAAAAAGGAAGGCCATAGATTAGATGACTTACCCAAAACCACTTTGAAGACCAAAAACTCACAGCAATTTTCTTACTATTTGTTTAATCATTTCAGATTCTCTTGCAACAAAGTCTTAGTGAATGGGAGCTCCATTCCTAGTCCCCTTAATTAACATCTAGAATCTTCAGCTAATCAAAATGTTGACATTATTTGTGTGTGTACTCTCACTTACAGTATATGGTTTCTAACTTGTTTTATATGTAAAATAAGAGAAAAAAACTTTTCATAGTCTACACAGAGTTGATACATGTTCATTCCAATACCTTTCTATCCACAGCCCCATCCTACAGGCATGGTTGTTCCTAATAATGACCTTAAGGCACTTTTAAGAACCTGAATCATCAAAGAAAGATCATAATGTCAAACTGCATTTGACACACAATGGCAGAAGTTTCAACAACCGAATATTGTGATTAACCAACACTTTCAATTACACAAGTAATCCAATTAAGTGGATGGGTTTAAAAGCTTATCATTATATATAATAAGCACATTTATTATTATAAATAATAGGTATACTCACTCAGGAACTGTTATTATCAGTGAAGTCCTTGAACTTTCCATTGCTAAGCACTGGGATGATTGATTTATGCAATTTAAAATGTATTAAAGGAGGATGTATATATATTTTACAAAAGTTCCTTTTCCGATGTAGTGCTAAATTTCCCTCCCTCCTTCCCTCCCTCTCTCCCTCCCTCCTTCCCTCCCTCCCTCCCTCCCTCCCTCCCTCCCTCCCTCCCTCCCTCCCTCCCTCCCTCCCTTCCTTCCTTCCTTCCTTCCTTCCTTCCTTCCTTCCTTCCTTCCTTCCTGTCTCCCTTGCTCGCTCCCTCCTTCTCTTCCTCCTTCCTTCCTTTTTTAATATAACTATTTGGTAATTCTTCCCCCGACAAGATGCAAAATATAGTCAATGCCTCTCCAACGCTACAGAAAAGATTTACTGTAGTTTCTTAGGAGCTGTTCCCTTCTTTTATCCTTCTCATTTATTTAGTCAAGAAAACATACAAGACTGAACCATTGCAATAGCCTCATCATTGATCTTCCTGCTTCCAGTGTGTCCTCCATGTCCCTCCAAAAAAAAAAACCAAAAAAGCAATTTTTACAAAATTCTTACCACACCATAACATTGCAGAAAATTTTTTTTGGCCCCTCTTCACCTGTCCAGTGAAATCCTCACTCTGTGTGACAGACACGTGGTGCTCTCAACTGTGGCCCTGCCTCCCTGTCCCCCTCATCCTGGGTCACCCTATGTCCCCCTTTCCCAGAGCCTCCTACACGAATCTCTCACTTCTGCCCCACTATGCTTGAGTTTGTTTAAGCACTCTCTATCTAGACCACCTCTGTTCCATCTTCAAGGCAGAGATCCCTCTCCATGAACGCTCAAGGAAGAATTCAGAGCCTGCCCACTCTGTGTACAGAGTCCTCTACCACCCTGTAGTTTCTTGCCCAACTGAGACTTCCAGGGGAGAAATGTTTGTAACTTCTATGTCCAGAACCGTGCCTGGCCCTTCAGAGTCTTACTGATTGATTGAATGAATGATTTGCTTCCAGTCCCAAATTTGGAATTTACTTACTTCAGGCAATGCAACAAACAGAAGGGCTCCTCAGCTGATCAGAAATCTAAGGCTAGTGTCCTCAGAGGCACACCATGGCTGATCCTTGAGAAGGAAACTTTGGGGTTTTTGGGTGTAACTTTTATGCTTGGCCTCTGCTGCAGCTGAAATTGGTGCTTCAAATGACTTTTTAATTCCCAGCCATTTAACAGAAGCAGTACTTACAGGAAAGTCACCCACATTTGCCACATCAGATGAGCCAAGTAAATACTGCAGACCACTTGCAGTGGTGAACGGAAGGCCTAAGAGACAGTTTCTCCTGCCTTACAGCAACGTCTTTCTTTTTGCTTCTTAGGAGTAAAATTAATTTAGCTCCTTAAGAGTAATGAAGATGTTGGGTACTTTGAAGGGAAAAGATAAAAATGGAATAAACACCAACCCATTTTTCCATCTTAGAAATAGAATATCACCCTAGAGTGTGAGCCTGAAATCACTGTGACCTTGGGGAATGGTGCCAGCCTTGGAGTTCTCCATCTGGCTGCTCCCATGGGTGCCCTTGCTGCACTGCCAGCCTCGCTGGGTTCCTGAGCTGTGCTCATTGCAAAATGTGAGCAATGGCAAAATGGATATTGATCTCTAGAAACCCTGGGCTATTTAATATCATTTTTTTCCTGATTTCCAGTGATTTGCTTATTGGAGGTTCTTAGATTTTATTTCTTCCACCACTGGTTAAAAACATAACTGCAGGCCTCCTTTCCCATGTGACTAGTCTTATGAATGACCCATACAAATGCTAACTACCATTCCCTTTCCCTCTGCCTTTGAACTCCCTAACTTCCTTCCCAGAACCTGCTTCATCATTTTGACCCTTGTTCTTTGACATCCAGGCCAGTGAGACCTTAAGAGCTTCAAAGTAAAACACACACACACACGCACACACCTACACACACACACACACAAAACAACTTATCTTTATTAGTCTTTATGTTTCTGGCTTCTAAAGTATAGCAAATAAAGGTTAATAGGTATGTTTTATTTGTTTATTTCAGAGACAGGGTCTCACTCTGTCACCCATGATGGAGTGCAGTGGCACGATCATAGCTCACTGCACCCTTGAACTCCTGGACTCATGTGATCATCCTGCCACAACCTCTTGAGTAGCTGGGACTACAAGCATGTACCACCATGCTTGGCTATTTTTATTTTCCTGTAGAGATGGGGTCTTGTTATGTTGCCCAGACTAGTCTCAAACTCCTAGCTTCAAGCCATCCTCCCACCTTAGCCTCCCAGAGTGTTGGGATTACAGGCATGAGCCACTGTGCCAGCCTCATTGATAGGTATTTGTTAAACTGAGGATAATTTATCAGCAACCACAGACTCTGGAGCTTTGGGCCTCTCTCTTACATCGAGGGTCATCACTTAACTTTGCTTGGAGCCTTTGTGTCCTTATAGTTTGTCCTCCTCAGAGCTCAGAGTGAGCCTGGCTCCTCCATGTGACTTTACCATGATTTTAACTGTTCTGTTAGTTAGAGGGGAGTTTTTGAGGGTGGTCTAAGAAACTTATTATTATTTGAAATAATACCAATCAACATGGAATGAAAGGCAGGGTGCTAAACTGAGACGAACCTCAAGAAGTGGGTGACGTTGTCATCCCTCCATCACTGATGCGTAGACTGAGGCCTGGAGAGTTAAGTGATTTGTTTAAGATCACTGCACTAATATTGTGTTTCATTGATTGCAAGATACCCATCTTTTTCATACTTTAAGATCTCTGCAGGGGGTGCACATCTCATAGTCAGTGAGGGTCTCAGTCCCCCTTGGCCTCCAGACAGTAGCCATGAGGGGTGACGTTCCCTTTGCCTTTGTGAACCTGAACACAGATACTCATACTGTCCCCATATCACCTCCTTTTTATTCATCCTTGGGGCTCATCTGGAGATTCCTTGCAAATAGGCTGGTTTTGAACATCAAGAGAGTATACATTTGAGTCAGTATGCTTGGATTTTCCTCCCTCACTCACTTACAAATTACACTCTCAGCACTGAATAGAAAAACCACGGTGAAAATCGGACAGATCTTGTAATAGACCAGTGGAGTGTTAATTTGACATTAGTGAAGCAAACATTTATTGCTGGAAAAATAACTGCAACTCCGTATTTTCTCACACAGTATCATTCAGCCACTTGGAAAGGAGAACGCCCAAAAAAGATGAGGCGTTGTTTGTGTTTTGTAACTGAAATATATGCAGAGCAAACAGATCACCTGTCACATGTGCAGCAGTGTCACCAATGAAAGAGAAATTGCCAAATGTGTTTGACTAGATAAAAGAAACGTCAGAGCCAGCAGAGGCTGCTGTGAATGATACACGATATCTCAGCAGTGTTGTTAAGGCATCATGTCATTGTTTAAATGTGTGTGTTTTGTCACTGATAATAAAATAATGATGCATCTTAACACTCCTTGATGTCTTGGATTCAATGCAGTCCTTCAAGTGGCAGATCTAATTTCAAACCCAAGCAGCTGAGCTCTGGAGATGTTATCCACATCCACTACACTCCTGGCTTTTCTTATCTTCATGGGAAAACGCTTGCAGTGTGTAGAGGTTTACACATCAAGTTTTAGAACATGGCTTGGTTGACAGTGAGACGATGGCTTCTTTGCTGAATGCTTAGTAGCATATTTAAAGCAGAATCTCCCCCAACTCCCAATACCTTGTAACTTCAGCTAAAATCTATTTTAAGTTAGCCACATCAAAATTGATCACACCGTTGAGCCACCAGACAGCAAATTATATTTGGTTTCATTTTTTGACTGCCTAACAGGGACACTGAGGAAATGTTATGAAGATAATTACAGCTGTTGAGGCTGGCGGAGGTCCAGTGAGCAGTCCCCTCTCCCCCGTTCTGGTTCAGAATTAAGGGAGTGTTCAACACGAGGGTGAGACACACAGAAATAAAACATTAGCGTAGTGATAAATACTCAGTCAGAAGACACAGTGTAGATGGTGCCCATGACAGAGTGCTCAGACTCTCCCCACAAATGTTTCAGACTTCCCACCTGGCCTAGCGCCACACATGAACAACTAAAGGGGCATGATTCTCGCTCCCAGGGGGAACAGCTGATCAAAATGCATGTCCTATGTAAATAGGCTAGTTTTGCAAACAGAAAAATGACTGAGTCAAGCCCACTTGCTTCCACCTCCATAATTCATGTGGTTTCATCTGGGGAGGACAGAATGAGGGACAGGGAGGGAATACCCAGGAGTACCACTCTAGTGGAGACACCTTCCCTTGTTGGAACTCGAGGTCTCAGGAAAGGAGGCCCTTGCTTAATAACCATGACCGTCAATAATAACAACACTAGGCAGAGTTCTCATATTCAGAGTTTGCCTCATTTTAGCTCAGGCCAGAATCAAGCAACTTGGCTAAACAGGGCTGAGTAAGGTTGCCTTTAGTTTGAATATGGCACTGTCCTCTCGTGTCTAGAATCTCTTTTTACAGTTTTCATTTAGTTGAGTAATACCCACAGGTATCTTTGTCTCACTGACATTCACTGCATGTAAAATGTGTAAGAACAGTCAGTCAGAAACTGTCCTTCCATCCCGAAGCCAGAATTCTACTTAGAGGGATAATCTGGGAGGTCGGACACGGAAACTTCAGTCTTCTCAACACCAAGACTTTCTGGCAAAAGAAACATTCAGCCTTTTGAATGTTTTGGCCACATGATGGTAAATATCTGAATATTTTACAGATACCTGAATGTTATCATCCTGCAGTTTATCCAGGCAGATTTTCATCACGTTGCTGTAAGTCACTGTATTTCAAATCTAACTTTTCATTTTCAAGTGATCTCTCAGAAACCGTGCGTTCTTTATGAAGCTATTCATGTGTTGATTAAAAAATAGAATTGCCTCCTCACCAGTAGTATTCTAACAGGTACATTTTATTTATTTTGCATATTTTAAAAAGTTTGTAAAGTTCTCTAATTAGTGTCTTTTTTCCTAACACAGGGCTAAGTATATAGTAGGTCTGCCATAAATGCCTGTTGGTTTGTTAATCACTTCGGAAGTGAATCTCAGAGGAGACTGTGTCTTTCAGATGATAACTCCTCTAGTTTTAATTGCTTTATTCTGAACATTAGGCTGGTGGAGTTTTGCATGGGTACCTTGTGGCCAACCTGCATGACTTGTTCTGAAGATAAGCTTGCTGCTAGTATTTCTTTACCCCTGGGAAATAAACATATGCAATCTTCTTGCCATCATTCTTAATTTAAAACCCTATATTGTATGTTTAGCTTGTTTCTGGCCTTCTGGGGGTGAGGGGCTGAACTTGGAAGATAATTGGGGGGAAATGTCACACCATGTCCCTATTGCAGGAGGGTGCAAGGCTCACACCTCCTGGTGAGCAGCCCTTTAGAGGGCATCCCCTTGAAGACAGAGAACCAGAAAATCCATGGCTTAGTGTGAGCAGATGGAGCCAAGCCAACAAGCAGATCCAAGCTGGGAATCATCTGTGTCCCCTGGCTTCCATCTCTGCCCAGGCTTCATTTTCATTAAGGCTGATTTCTTTGCTCTTTCTTTTCCTCACCTAAATCTGTCATGTGTAAATTCACCCTTACTGATGACACCGCTGTCACCTCTCCCCACCTCCTCTGCTTTGGTGACTCCAGAACATGTTCATTTCTCTCTCCTACAGTGCTTGTCACATTCCCTTGGCTACCCTGCACAAACACTCCTTAGATGCACAGCCTTCATTGCTGCTTCATAGATGCATGGATTTGATCTCTGGCTTTGCCAGGAACTAGCTAAGTGACCTCAAGCAAGTTATGTTGATAATCTCCAAGGACCTCAGTTTTCTCACCAGGGAATTGATCTACAATGACACTTGCCACTTTGGAATGTGCCTTCTATATGAGAGCGTGCATTGTGATGACACCTTGTAGAATAAACAATCATTTCCCACCTTCAGCCACTCCCTGCTGCAGAGGCGGTTGTTTGGCCTGATGCGTGTCTGCTGCTAGTTCTTTTAGCTAACTTTCCACTTTTTTTTTTTTCCAGGGCTGGGAGAGGGCTCTGCCCTCCTTCATCCAGACAGCAGGTCCCACCCTAGGTCCTTGGAGAAAAGTGCATGGAGGGCTTTCAAGGAGTCACAGTGCCATCATATGCTCAAACATCTCCACAATGGTGCAAGGATCACGGTGCAGATGCCACCTACAATTGAGGGCCACTGGGTCTCCACAGGGTAAGAAGACAGGTGGGGTCTGGAAGAGGCCAGAAAGCACACCACTATGGAAGACGCTCCTTGTGGGTTTTCAGATGCGTAGAGACTATTTCATTTACAATGATTTAGGTGTTGTCTAAGTTCTAATGAAGAACCAAACCACTCTTTGAAATCATGGTTGGTTAAGAAAAAGAGCTAAGTACTGTAGAAATCTTATGCTAAAGCAGAGCTTATATTGTATCCTTGTTAACCACACAGTGTGAGTGAATAGATCCTTGTTTACTGAACTCTGTGGGACCACTTGTGTATAAAAAGAAACCATTAGCAAGTGAAATTAAGAGTCTGCATTTCACCAACCCTGAAACATGACTTGCAAGCTCCGTATAGTCTAAATATTCTAGCCATATTCTGGTAATTTAATATATGGCTTCAGGGTTCTAAGAGTAAGTTAAAAGCTACCTCTACTAGCCAGTGTGCAGTTCTTGGATTCTTTTCCATGCTGGGAAGCTGAGATTTATCCCAGTTTGAGCTCTGGCTTATCTTCCATTAGAGCTTTTAAAAATAGCCTAGAGGCAGATCTGCTATATATTTTTTTCTACCCATTAAACTGCTGAGAATTAATAAGACTTACTCTGGAATCTGATCACTTCTCCCTATGCACTGATCCTGGGATATGGATAACAGCATCAAGTTCCTTCAGGAGGGATCAGATGAATATGGAGAAGAGAAAAAAAGAAATTGTATAAGATGATGAAGACCCAGAATTTTATTTCATAAAAATGAGGTATCTGAAAATAACCATGACAAACAATTTTCATAAACAACCTTAATCTTACATACTTTAAAAATATCATTTTATTCAACAAATATCTATTGAGTGCCAATCATGTGCCAAGCACTATTTTAAGTTGTGTGTATATAGCAGTGAACAAAACAGACCTGTTCCTCATCTTCAGGGGTTTTATAAGTACACGAGAAATACTATGGAAGTGGAGGGGTGGGGGAGACAACAGGTACTAAAAGAGAATACCAGGGGGCCCCACTATAAAATCGGGGTCGAGTTCAGAAAGTCTACCAGAGAGGGCGAACCTTGAGCTGAGACATTGTTGGCTGCGCAGACTGTGGGAAGAACTTTGTATTTAAAGAACCAGAGGCCCAGCTAGATGCAGAGTAAGCAAGAGGCTGGCTAGATTGGAGGACTGTCTGGCTGAGAGCCCTGTGGCTGGGATGCAGTAAACCTGAGCAGACAGCCTCAGATGAGACTGCTGGGGAGGGTGGGCCAGCTCTAAGGCATCTTGCAGACCAGAGGGAACTGAAACCTAAGAGAACTGAAAAGTCATTGCAGACCCTTCAGCAGGGGCCATGCTTAAAATATGATTCAATTTTATGAAAGGGCATTCTGGCTGATGTTTGGCTAGTGGATGGGAGAAAAAGTGATTTGGGGGTGAGCAGCTAAAAGACCTTTGCAACTGTTCTGGTTAGAGAGGATGGAGGCTTGGGTAAGAGGAGCTGCAAAGGCAGTTGAAAAGTGAGTGGGCCTGAGATCCACTGTACGTGGCAGGCAGAATCAACAGACTGTTGATGCTTGGATTAAAAAATTAAACATAAGGGATCTTCTTTTCTAAACCTCATCTAACATGAATCACTGCTTACCCTAAACTTCTCTTTCCTTGTGGTAGAAATCTGGGGTATTTTCTCTCTCCTTTTCCTGAGATTACAGATACCCCAAGTACTGTTGTGTGCCTTATATCCATAGGATGTTACTCAACATCAGTTGTTAAACTTTACGTAACAACAGTACCCTCTTCTAAATAATGCTTATCTTTCACCAATCCATCAACAAACAAAACGTTAGCAATTTTGAAAACTACTTGCATTTGGCATTTTAGCCTGACTGCTTGATTTAGCATTGCTTCGTCAGTTCAAACCAGAATCTGTGTTAGCATCACAGATGAGAGCAGAGTGAGAAGGCCAGAACTGATGAGCCGAAAGTCGTGGAGTAACTGAGACTAGGATCTAACAAAAGGCGAAGCCCAGGTTACTTGCCCAGGGCTTTAAGTACCTCACCGCGCCCCCTGTTGCAGCCTCAGCTGGTGTATATAAATAGATGACAATCAGAGCTGTGTGTGAAATCTCTCAATTCCATCCCACTGCTGTTATGCTTCATAGATTCTGTCTTAGTCCTTCTGGTTCAGGAACCTAGCATTCATCTAAGGCCACATTGGAACCATCACAAACAAAAGGAGCCCTTATTTCTGTTGTGCCAGCTTTGCTTTTAGATAATTGCTCCTTTACTTTTCTACTAGAGAGAAAATTAATTTTGAATGGACAAGAGGACGAGTTTTCATTTGCCACTGGGTGACTAGATTCTGTCTCAGGATGACAGATGTTTTGCACCTGCTTATTGTAGACAAGGTCCATAAAATAAAAGTGTTCAGGAAGTCAACCATTTTTGAACTAGTGTAAGGGAACTTCTTTTATAGGCCAGCACAACACTTGTCCTCTTTATCCAGAAAGAAATGCCTGCATAAGGGAGGCTCACAGGTGGAGGTGAGGGCAGCAGGGGTTTGCCTTCCTGGCCTGCTCAAGAAGCGAGTGGAAGGCTGGCTGAGGCAGAGTGATTAGGAGCACAGTGTCAGAGCCAGGCTGCGTGGATTCATGGACTGGCTGTGATACTTGCTGGTCATGTGCTCTTGCGTGTGTTCCCTAACCTTGTGCCTCAGTTTCCCCACCTGTAAAATGTGGGTGATGATAATACCTAACTCCTAGGTTGTGGTGAGGAGTCAATGAGTTGGTATCTATAAAGGGCTGACAACAGTGTCTGGCCCATCATCAGCATTTTATTATTATCTCTGTATTTCTTAATACTATAATGAATCTCTTTCCCATACCTTTGGACTTACAAAGGTCTCTCCTTCCCCCTTTCTTTCCCAGCTGTGAAGTAAGGTCAGGCCCAGAGTTCATCACAAGGTCCTACAGATTCTACCACAATAACACCTTCAAGGCCTACCAGTTTTATTATGGCAGCAACCGGTGCACAAATCCCACCTATACTCTCATTATTCGGGGCAAGATCCGCCTCCGCCAGGCCTCCTGGATCATCCGAGGGGGCACAGAAGCTGACTACCAGTTGCACAACGTCCAGGTCATCTGCCACACAGAGGCAGCAGCTGAGAAGCTCGGCCAGCAGGTGAACCGCACGTGCCCAGGTTTCCTCGAAGATGGGGGCCCCTGGGTGCAGGATGTGGCCTATGACCTCTGGCGGGAGGAGAATGGCTGTGAGTGCACCAAGGCCGTGAACTTTGCCATGCATGAGCTTCAGCTCATCCGGGTGGAGAAGCAGTACCTTCACCACAACCTTGACCATCTGGTGGAGGAGCTCTTCCTTGGCGACATTCACACCGACGCCACCCAGAGGATGTTTTACCGGCCGTCCAGTTACCAGCCCCCACTGCAGAATGCCAAGGTACCCTCAGAGCTCTATGTTCTCTTTATTGAGTAATGTGGGTGATCCCTCTCAAAGCCTTGCCATGGAGGCTTCAGGGCACCTGTGAAAGGGGGTATTCTGCATCATGGTGGGGCAGGCCAAGGTCGGGCTGCTGCAAGGTGGGAGGAGACATGGAAGGCTGGGGCTGGGAGGGTGTAGCCAGTCAGGAGACCTGGGTCTGCCACCAACTTGCTCTGTGACTCAGAGTCTCAGTTCTACTGAAGTCGGTGGTGGTATGGGATGATGGTTCTAGAAAAATTTCTAAGGCTCCTTTCAGCTCTCCCATCCCAGGAATGTCTTCAGTGATTCCAAGAGGAAAAGTGTGAAGGAAACGTGGTAATGTTATAACCACACCTGGGAAAGATACTAAACAATAGCAGCCTGGGCTCCAGAGGAGGTGGGGAGGGACAGAAAGGGGAGGTGACTGGGATTTGCGTGGGGATGTTAGACTCCACAGAGACCTTCCACCAGAGTCACTGCTTCCACTCCCCCGGGACACCCTGGTGAGTTCCAACCCTCTTAGGCAGAACAGGCTACTGAGGTCCCAGGGTTTACGGCTCTTGACCAGGCCACATGGCTACTGAGTTTTCCTGCTGGACCATGAGCCCAAAGCTCCTTTCTCCATACCCCACATTCTTTCCATTTCACTAAGGAAAATGTAAAGTCACCATGATCAGAAGAGGGGACTAAGGAGGGCAGGAAACAATTAAACCTTATAATGTCTTTTCCTTGAATGATATTCTAGTAATTATATTTGGAATTCACAAGGCATTTCCTTCCCACAAGCTTAGAGCACATGTCCATGTGTAACTCGATCGCCTCCACCATCTCCCCGCAGAGCCTGTGGAGTCCCATGCTGGAGGGGCTTGGGCTTCTGCCCAGGGTGCAGTGCGAACGTGCAGACGCGGGCCTGCAGCAGGCGGGCAGTGGGCAGGTCTCTGCAGAGCATCTCCCCAGCCATCCCCCCTGGCTTCGTGGAACACTCTTGAGCACCGTGGCTCTGTAACTGCGGAGGCCTGCTTAAATTTTATTTGGTGGTTTCTTCATTTTTCAAAAAATCTTTTTTCTTATTAGTCCTGCAAGACTACTCATAACCAATAGAGGTATCACAGGGCACTTCCTCTGCCAAAGATTGCTCCATGTTATCTTTTTTTTAATCTATGTTATTGTGAGCTTGTGCAATGCAAGTGGCTCTTAATATAATTATGAAACAGCTGCTGAGGAAGCCCACTTGGTGGAGTCTGCTTCCTCTGGATGCATCTTGTCATGGCTCTGTCCCGCGTGTGAGATGAAGCCCTGTGCTCACTCCATGTGCCTAGGCCCAGTGCTCCCACTGGCTCAGGATGCCCCTGGGAGTTTGTTCCGACACAGATCAGGAGCCAGGCTCATTTCATTCTGCCTTGTAAGTTTCCAATGCACTGAAGAGGGCAGCATGAGTTAGGGTAGAGATGGAGGGCAGCCTCTGATGCTGGCTCCATTGCTGCTGCTGTTGGGGACCCCAGAGGTTTTCCTAGAAAGGGCCACAGGGAAAGGAGCCCAAAGCTCTGCCCCTTCAACATGTTGATTCCCCAGCATAGGTATCAGGAGGAGAATCGTCTCATAGGGTGATAGCTGGACTGAGGTGTGCTTTCTCGGTCAGACTTGAGTGGGTGTCTTGGAAAAATGGGTAGGAATAATGGGCTTCGAATTACATTTTAGGACCGTTCTGGTTGGCAGCACTGCCCAGAGGTGGCACCGGACACTGTAGCTGCATAGCATTTCTCTTGTTTTATCGAAGCCAAGTCCACTTGTTTTGAGATAGTAGCAGGAGAAGGGGCTTCATACCTGCCTTTGGCTCGCTCTGAGTATAGTCTAGACATCTTTCTGAGTTTTTGTTTTTGTTTTGAGACAGAGTTTCACTCTTGTTGCCCAGGCTGTAGTGCAGTGGTGCAATCTTGGCTCACTGCAACCTCTGCCTCTCGGGTTCATGTGATTCTCCTGCCTCAGTGTCCCAAGTAGCTGGGACTACAGCGCCCACCACCATGCCCAGCTAATTTTTGTATTTTCAGTAGAGACGGGGTTTCACCACATTGGCCAGGCTGGTCTTGAACTCCTGACCTCACGTGATCCACCTGCCTCAGCCTCCCAAAGTGCTGGGATTATAGGCATGAGCCACCGCACCTGGCCACCATCTTTCAAATGATTTCAGGTAACAGGAGGAAGGTGTGAGTGTCATGAATAAAAATGGCCCGCAGATAATCCAGAAACCTGGGGTTAGCTAGGAACATCTCTGCAACCCCTTATTCCCCCAGGACCTTTGTGAAGGTCTGCTGAGTAGGCAGAGCCTGCCCACCCTCCAACAGAGACACCTAGGAGCCGCAAAACACCAAAAAGCAGGGAGCCCTGAGTGCGAGATCTGAGTGAGGAAGCAAGTGTGGCCAGGGAACTTGCTGGGCCAGCGTCGGCAGGGCTGTAGGCTCTGAACCTGACCTTGGGCTGGTCCTTTGCACCCACTCAGGTTCCAGTTCCTTTTCCTCACCTTCATGTGCCTGGGTGGGCTTTGATCTCTTTTGCTCTTTTTAGTACTAGGAGAAAAATTAACCATAACCACATTTATTTTCTTACCTCTCTCTCTATTCTCAACTCTCCGGTGCACTTCGTGGAAGTAGCTGCGCAAATGGAGTCTGAAAACCCAGTCAGCACTGCTAAGGCTGGTGCCCAGGGTATTCTCTCTCCCCTGCTCCAGGAGGGTACACTTCATTCCTGTCACTGCCCCTCACCATACCTGTCTGTGGCTCCTGGAGGGAAAATGCCCCGAAAGTGAAAATTATTAAATATTGGCATGGGAATTACAGATGGCAATGGTAACGCTGACCTTTTTAGAATTTAACTCCTTCTGGACAAATTGGCAAGTGTGTGGACTTCAGAAAGGCAGCCAGTCCTGAAAGCCAGTTCTGCTGTTATCAGCTGTGTGGCATTGGTAGTTATCTGACCTACTGGAGACTTTGTTTTCCTTTTCTATAAAATGGCTAAATATAAGAATCGATGGGGTTAATGAGCAGAATCCTGTGGGTATTGGGTTAGGGCCTCTCTGCAAAGCTCCATCTCTCCTAACCTAGAGTAAGTCGCCCTTCTGGGCCAATGGCTCCGAGAGGAATGAGAATGACAATGACCAGGGAACATCAAAGTGTTTCCTGATGCCTAATCATAAAACACTTCCTCCCATTTTCTCCTCCCTGCTCTGCTAAGGCAGTTGTGGGAACATTTATCCATATTCTTAAGAAGTAGACTCTTTAATATAGGCCTGATTCCTTGATGACAGAAAATTAAGGGTGGAAAGAACTCTAGGACCTTAGATATTACCTGAGACATATTGTTAAGTAGGGAAAAAAGGAAATTACAAAATAGCATGAACAATATGATACCTTTTGCATAAAACTAATAATGAAAGGAGAAGAAGATGGACTCTTTGCAGAGGAATCAGATATTTCTGGAGGAAACTAATGACTGCCTCAGAGGAAGAGACAGAACTGTTGGTTGAACAGAGACTTTTCACTTTTGGTGCCTCTTGCATTTTGTCCTGTGATCTTCTAAGCCCAGTCATCACGGAAAATTTAGATTAAAAAAAGCAACAACAAACAAAAGCCGGCAAACACTCGCAGGCCCAGGGGAATGCTGTGGCCACAGATGCAGGTGGCAGCCCAGCTGGGAGGAGGACTCAGGCTTCCCAAGCCGGCCTGGCGGCCCTGCAAGATGGCCGGGGGTCAGTGGAAGGCCGAGTGGCTCTGGGAGCTGAAAGGGCCCATTCTTCTCTTGTTGTCTCTCGCCTTGTACCTCTTGGCCTGCAGTGTGCAATGGAGTCTTCAGGAAGTTTTCAGATCCTTCCCCAGGACAGCTCTGAGAAGGCATAAAGTGGACTCAGTCATTGGTACCTTTCCAGACCCGGCACCACAAAGCCCAGGCGCTGTGTACCCACGCGGTCCCAGCAGCAGCAGGTTGTCTGGCCCGTCTGTGGCCGCCCAGCAGAGACAGGAAAAAAGGCTGGGGAGCATCTTCAAAGACCGCACACGCCTGCGCAGGAGAGGCTGGAACCTCCTCCTTTGAACTCTTCTCCTTCCCTAATTGCTGGTCCATAGAGACCGGGCTGAAAATTAGTTTAAATGCTAAATTGAGTTTCAAACCACGAGTCTCAGCCCCTCTAGAAACAGGACACCATGTAAAAATACAAACTTTAAGTCAACTTGTTTTTCTAAGCTTTATGCAGCTTTGCTGTGAGGTCCAGAATCCTTTGGCAAATAAGTGATGTTTGAAGAGATTCAGGTGTGCTGGGAGCGTTCTTTCAGGACAGAATTGGCTACTCTTCATTATACAAAAGTTAAGACAGCCTAAAATAACCCTGAAAGAAGATGCTTTGCCTGAACCGAGTTTAGCATCAGAGCAGCCATAACCCTCTGCCGCGAGATTCTTCAGAACCGTGCACTTGCAGGGGTAGCAGCCAGGCTCATGCTTTCAGGGATGGAATCAAATGGTAATTAAAAGCAAATGATTGCCAGGGTCGTGAGAGATGCCAGAACCTCAGGATCAGACTCATAAGCAAATGGAATTGGTCTTTCTCCAAAATCCTGCACTGATTTAACCACAGGATTGTAAATCAAAGGGGCTGTCTGAAAACCAGACGGCCTTCCCCAGGCCATGTATCTGAAATATTCAATCCTAGCACATGTACAGCAGGGGAGCTACACACTGGAAGAAGAAAAGCATCAGGCTTTGGGAGTACCTGAGCACTGCAGAAGAGCACGCTGCGCTTTCGCTGTCAAATTCTTTGGGAGCCACTAGGCTGCGAGCCAGCGTATGTGTTTGAGGTAGTTTGCCTCTCAGAGGCTTTTTAGAGGATGTGTGACCTGTGCAGCTTCCTAATATCAGTGACAACATGGGGATGTTGAGTCAGGTGGCCTTGGGCCCTGGACTTTTCAGTCCAGCTTCAGGAGCCAGCATGAAGGGATGTCTCCCTGAACATGTGCTTGGCGTGACTCCTGGGTAGGTGGGCACCTGGGTCGCTGGGGTGTAGAAGGAGCCAGGTGCTTTTGGAAGAATTCCATGTCACTTCTCTTTCTGCTGGTGTGATTTGCCGAGGTGATGGGAGATGGAGGAGGTGGTGAATGACCACAAGTTCAAGAAGTCATGACCTAAAACAGTTTCAAGAACTAATCTTAAGAGAAGGAGGACCCTAGAAGAAAACTGACTGCTTGCTGGGGCCACGTGTTTCCTATAAGACAGCAAAGGTTGCTCAGTTCTATGAAAAAATCGAGCTGGCAACTGGGGTCAGTTGAGGGCGTCTTGACCCTGAAGAGATTGCTTTTGTGGTCATTTTATCTGGGCTGAGGTGTGCAGTGTCAGACAATTGCTGGGCTACAAGGCTGCTGATACACACTTTTATTGCAGAAACAACTCATTGTATTTCTTGACTCCAGAGTATTTCAGCAGATAAACAGGCATGCAAGGTTGCTTTATTTAAGGAGTTAGGAGACCAGGAAATATTTGTTGTCAGGGACAATGCAAGTTGTAAACATTTTATTCCTTAAAAGGCAAGAAAGCTAAGAGGACACAGAGAAGCCTGCAAAAGCAGGAAAGTGGCCATTTAAAAAGTATTCTTGATCATGCCTATAATCCCAGCACTTTGGGAGGCCGAGGTGGGCGGATCACGAGGTCAAGAGATCAAGACCATCCTGGTCAACAAGGTGAAACACCGTCTCTACTAAAAATACAAAAATTAGCTGGGCATGGTGGTGCGCGCCTGTAGTCTTAGCTACTCGGGAGGCTGAGGCAGGGGAATTGCTTGAACCCAGGAGGCGGAGGTTGCAGTGAGCTGAGATCGCGCCATTGCACTCCAACCTTGGTAACAAGAGCGAAACTCTGTCTCAAAACGAAAAACAAAACAAAAAGTATGCTTGAGGTCCCTACTGCAGGGAGTGTTCGCTGAGGCCTGAGGGGAGAAAGGAAGAGGTTGGGCCAGCCAGGGGTGCCCACTGGATTTACAGCAGATTTAATAAATCTACTTTAATTATAACTGAATCAAAATGCATAGGAGTGGGAGAAAGAAGCATGTGAAAATAAATAAAAATTCTTCTCAGAAACCATTCTTAAAGTCATTTCTCTTAAAGAACCATCTACTTAGGGTCCTTTTTCTCTATCTGTTGGGTAAGTAGTCATGTGTATGTATAGGAAAGGTAGAGGTGAATGGTCTTTTTTGTGATACTAATGTTAACTAAAACAGAAAAGGCCTTTGTGCGCTCACTTTTCAGATTCTAAGCTGCTTTGGAAGCCCATTTCCAGAAGGCTAATGTTGCTCCTGAGGACCCATCAGTTGCCCCTGCTGAACTCCAGGACATGGAAGTGTTTGGTTGAGTTTTACTCTGTGCTGCTTCCATAGTCTACTACAGACACAGGAATTAGCAGCCTGGTTTCTACCCTTCTCCCTTGCTTTCCTGGCCCAGGCCCCTTCCTGGATGGTGGTAACAGGCTTAGTGGGGGCAGGGTGCTGGGCAGTCTCCCTGAGGCTCTCTGAGTCCCCCTGGCCGCACAGAGATGTCTGTATCCTGGCCAGGATGACGCAGTACACTGAAGAGCTGCCGTAGCCTGCGGGGAGTGGGTGCTGAGCGGCAGGTGCTGGGTGGCAGGTGCCTTGGTCCATCCAGGCTGCCATAGCAAAGCAGCAGCATGGACTGGGGACAGCCATTCACTTCTCACAGTTCTGGAGGATGGAGGGCCAAGATCAAGGCACCAGCATGGTGGGAGGCTGGAATCCTGTTCAGGGCTCTGTCTCAGGTTGCAGACTGCTGACCTCTCCCTGTATCCTCATGTGACAGCAAGACAGGTGGAAAACTCAGGTAGGTCTCTTTTATAAGGGCTCTAATCCCCTTCTTAAGGGCTGCACCCTCATGACCTAGTCACCTGCCACAGAATCCACCTCCTAATTTCCTTACATTGGCAGTAAGGATTTGAACATGGATTTTGAGAGGACACAAACATTCAGTCTATTGCTGTGGGATAGAAAGCAAGCCTGCCTGGGCAGTCTGAACCTAGTGTCACAGCTCTCACCCACTTCCTTTTAAAAATGGCATCATCATGCTCCCTTTAAAAGGTGATCAAAATGAGCCCGAGTTCACAAGCTCCTATAATCCCAGATCTGAAAAGCAGCCCAAGTTCCCTCCCACTGGCAGGTGGGCGCCCATCATTTGTGATGAATGCTGGCTACTCCATTTAACGCTTTACATATCCAACGCCAGCTTTCTCTCCATTCGTCTGTTAGCTGAGAGCCCCGTGCAGCTCTCTCCTGGTTGTCATGGGAAATATGACAAAGAGAGAACACTTGGTCTTGGCCTCAAAGAACTCGTAATGGAGAAGACCTGAGAAGGATGTATCTGCAGGGTTATCTATAGCAGAAATTTAATCAAACATTCAGCACATTGCAGTTACAAAGAAAGCTTTCAATGTGGGCCATTGGCCACAGCAGATTTCTTTGTGATAAATTTTCAGGGAACAAAACCCTAGGAAAGGAAGTTTCCATCATTGACTCCCATTTTTCCTCCTTCCTTGAACAAAACTTTTACCTCAAGGAACACTGCTTTTAAAGACTTATGTTTCATGCAGCTTGCTTCCTTAATCTGTTCACAACAAGATCATATTAAGTAATTTCTTCTGTTCTGGGAAGATGGCGAAAACAAGCGGATACTGTCAGCAAATATTGCTGATGAACCACCTCTCCAGAAATAAATAATGGCAGGGAATAGAGAAAGCCTGGAGAATCCGCATCAGTCATCAGCTGGAGAAGACCTTTTCCTGGGCTGGAGTCCTTGCTGGGGAAAAGTCTGTTCTCTGCAGCCTGAAAGGCAGCTCCGGCCAGGAGGCGGCACTCAGCAAGTCCTAAGATGGTCCAAATTTCCATCCTGGTTCCACTTGGGATTTGTAAAGGCATCTGAATTTTTCTCTCCAGGTACCTTTGTTGCCTCATCTGTACAATGTACCCTTGGTCTCCTGGGAAGTGTAAAGCCCAAGGAGATGCTGTACTTGAGTGCCCCAGGCTCAAATGTCCTGTGAATGCAAGCTGTAGTTATTTAACTTGTTATCCAGAGCTGGGCAGGAATCAGAGAGCAGAGCAGGAAGAATCTTACTCTTTGCCTAGAACATTGCTCACTTATAAAGTATAAGTTTCTTTCTTTTTAGAATAAGCTTGATTTTTTTTTCCAGAGATACTTGCATAGGGATCTTTTTTCTCCCTTCCGCTTTCTGATGAAAGCTTTTTATAGTGTGTGTAAAGAATAGCAACAAGGAAACACTTTCTGGTTCCTCTGCTGTAACCTTCAAATATTCTGTGTACAGAAACTCCGGCTTTAAATAGCCCTTTCTAAGATTCAGGGAAAGGGGATGCTGTGGAAACCAAGTTGGTGAGCCTGGGAGAGAGGACACTTCTCAAATGAGTCGGGTCTTGGAACATGGATCCTAAAAAAAGAGAGAATAATTTTACATAGCAAATGATAGTCCACAGTACCAATCACTCATCATGTTTAAAAACTGCACATGTGATTCTCTTTCCATGTATCTATCTTGGAAAGTTGCTGTTTCCAAAAAGCATCTTAGAAAAGAGAAACTTTGGAAGCAATACAATATACAGGCTTTAGTTTCTGCTGCTCTGTAGTTGTGCCTGTAGGTCTCTTAAGTTTTATTCAAGCCAAAGATTATGACAATTAGGAGCATAAATGATATTTTAAAATTTGTTAACAATACAGAGATGTCTCCTTATTCAACTGTAGCTAAAACTGCGAAATATACATACGATAGAATATCATTCATCTGTAAAATGATGTAAATTCTGATACATTTTATCAGAATTATACAACATCGATAAAACTTGAGGATCTTATGCTAAGTGAGATAAGCCAGATACAAAAGGACAAATAGTAATGATTCCTCTCAGCTGAGGCACCTAGATTAGTCAAATCCAGAGACAAAGGAGAATGGAGGTTTCCAGGGGAAGAAGGGAGAATGGAGTGTTAGTGTTTAGTGGGTGTAGATTTTCAGCTGGGGAAGACGAATAGATTCCAGGGCTGGCTGCACCGCAGTGTGAATATACTTAAAAACGGCTAAGATGGCAAATTCCATGTTATGTTTTTTTTTTTACCATAATAAAAGAAAGCATTTAGTTTAGGGATTTGGCAAGACCAATACCTAAGAGCCAGGTTCCTCCTACTCCCTGCACCCACCCTAAATTCTCAGGCCACCTGCTGGAAAAAAGCCTCCCCACACCACCCCACCCCCGCAAAGAAAACTTGCCTGGCCTTCTTTTGTCTGCTATGGAACAGCACACTTCAGTCCAGGACCATCTTTCTCCTGAAGTGACCAATTCCCAGTGGGTCCTCATCTCAGGGCCCTGGCCTCATTATTCCTAAAGGAAAGCACTAAGCAAACACCCATTCTGGGACAGCTCAGGTGACAGCAGTGTCCCCTCCCCTCTCCTGAACCTTTTTCTTGTCTGAGCCAAAGAGCAGTTGGCCCTCGACAATGTCCCAGAAGCATCTCTTTCAAGAACCAACATCCCTTATTTTCTTTCTCTCTCCCATCCCCAACTTAGAAGCTCTATGAGCTCTTCCTGTATTTGAGGAATAAAATCTTTTCAGGGATGGAGACTCAGTTCCTTAGAATGACCAGAAATGAAGGCGTCACAGTGGATGTTTTTAAATTCCCAAGTTACAGTTGGCAAACCAAGTTATGGGGAGTGGTGCAGAGGGGAGGTGGAGGTTGAGGTTGGTGTAGGGAAGCGGGGCCACCAGCTAGGCTTTGGGGGCCTGCTCAGACAGAGGGGGCAGCTGGCCACCAGCGATGAGCTGCAAATGAGAGGAGTGCACACCTCCTCCCGGCTGATTGAGGAAAATCTGGCCCCCGAGCTTCTTACCCTGATGGAAGGAGTGCTCCAGGTGACCTCTCTTATTTCAACATGTGCTGCCTCACCAGTAGGTGGTGCTGGGCCAGGGTCTGGTTCCTGCACAGCCTGTGTCTTTGTTAATAGGCAGAACACCACAGGAGAACACCACCTTCCTGACTGTGATGCTTTCGTGATATACATCTAGGTTCCGGGCCAGTGTCAGAGTGAGTGTCGCTGGTCCCCACACCAGGACTGCAGGCCCAGTTTCAATGGTGATAATTCCAGCACTTAGGCAGGATCCTTGGGCTGGGCACAGTACATCATATTCACTTTCCACCCTGGTTTTTGAATATCAGAATGCTTACTGAGGGTGAAAAATCTGAAACCTTTACCCCATAGTAGTTGACTAAGGAAACATAAGGGCAAAGCTTCAGTACTCAGTGATGCTTTCCTTTAACCCAGTTTGTATTTTCTTCACCTTAAGGTGCATTTGAAAGATTGTGGCACATAGGGTGGCAGATAGGCCTTTATTTAATCTTAATTTAATACACCAGTTGGGTGCATTGAGTGGGTACCACCTTAATCTACTGTTCATTTCTTGAAGCAATTATTCAAATAAGTATAACAATCACTAATATATAAATGAGGAAGTTGAAATCGAGAGAAATAAATAACTTGCCCCAAATCACCAGCGGCCAGGGCTGACCTCAGACCCCAGGACCTGGCCAGAGCCATCTTTCCCTGCCGTAATTAAGCACCAGCCTAATGGGCCTCATCCAGAAGCTCTTCTCTCTCTATTTCTCTGGAGCTTGCAGTGGGCAGCTCACTGCTGAGCACAGGTTGCAGGCAATTTCTCTGTGTGCCCCAGAGCCCTCTGTAGGAAACCGCAGGCCAACGACTGGCAGCGGAGCCTGGGGATACCCAGGACTTGGCTTTCATCTCAATGTTGCGGCCATTTGATCCCATCGTCTACAAGCCACAAACCATGTTAGCAAAGGAAACATTCACGCGAGTGCAATTCTATGCCCATCTAATGCACACTGCAGCAGCGCAAGTCAGCGAGCACAGCCATCTCAGAAGAAAATAGCTGCACAGCAGCTGGGAAGCCCATGGTTCCTCCCGCCCGCTCTGAGAAATCAAACAACAATCACAATAAAATCATATGTTGAGTGAGGGCTGTAAACCCAAAGACCCTGGTGACTGAGATCTGCAGCTTTAGGAAACAAATGCTAGAGAAGAAGTGTGTGCCTGCCTGGTGAGTGGGCACCCCTCAGCATTGGCTGCAGGGCAGATGTGAGGCCATGAACTGATGGCATGGGAGCGCAGGGCTGCAGTGGCCCAGCCGTCCCTGGAACACTGAGCTACCCACTTCTACCTCCCCACAACAGCCTGATCCGATCAGCGCATGCCGCTAGTGGTCAGCATTCTGTTAGCCCTCCAGCTTTGCACGCCCCACTCGCGACACAGGAGAATAGCAGAGGGATGACCCAGGTGCAGGAGGAGGCAGCCCAGGCTCAGAGGTGTCTGGAGAACTTGGTCAGACAGTGAGACACCAGCACTGTGTTCAAGCATCCTATGCCCTGACTTCCAGCATCTCTCACATGTCCTTCTGAATCTGGAGGCGGGCCGACCCAGAGAGAGGGCAGTGTGCAGGTGTGCTTACTGCTCTGTGGCCTCCAGCTCTGTGGCCTCCTGCTCCGTTCCCTCTTCTAACGGCCCCCCCCTTCCTACACAACTCACTTTCATCCGCAGCCAGTGGAGCGCTGGCCCCTTTTTTTCCTTTGTGTCTCCTAACTTTTTAAAATTAAAATACATTTTAATTGTGGTAAAATACACATAATGTACAATGTGTAGTTTAACCAGTTTTAAGTGAGCAATTCTGTGGCATTGAGGACACTCATATTATTGTGCAACCATCACCACCATCCACCTCCAGCACTTTTTCATCTGCCCAGACTGAACCTCTGGACCCATTAAACCACTCCTCATTCCCCGCTCCTCCAGCCCCTGCAACCGCCATTCCACTTTCTGTTTCTATGAATTTGATCACTCTAGGAACCTCACATAAGTGACATCCTACAGTGTCCTTTGTGTCTGGTTTATTTTACTTAGCACGATGTCCCTGAGTTTCATTCCTGTTGCAGCGGGTGTCAGAACGTCCTGCCTTCCTGAGGCTGAAGAGTATTTCATCATATGGATGGACCATGTTTTGTTGATCCGTTTATCCATCAGTGAACACTTGGGTTGCGTCTACCTTTTGGTTGTTGTCAATAACCCTGATGTGAACACAGGTGTGCAAATACCTATTCAAGTCCCTGCTTTCAACTCTTTTGGGTGAATACCCAGAAGTAAGATTGCTGAGTCATATGGTAATTCTCTGTTTCTTTTTTCTTTTTTTTGAGGAACTGCCTTACTGTTTTCCACAGTGGCTGCACCATTTTGCATTCTCACTAGCTGCCTTTAAGTGTGCCAATTTCTTCACATCCTCGCCAACTTGTGATTTTTTGACAGTAGCCATCTTAATGGGTATGAGGTGCTACCATCATTTCTTTTTGAAATCAAGTGTCCAGTGTATGTGGTCTGAAAACTTAATAGGATTCTAAAGAGTCCACATCACATCTGAAATGTTTGTGTAGGTCTGTACTGTCAGGCAAACCCGTGTGCACTTGTGGATACACGTGGGCACACAGACATACGTCACTCTCGCCTCTTTCTGTGCCCTGGAGCATGACTCCAGTTGGTTCTTGGTGTTGAGGTTGTCAGTGACAGTGACCTGGTACCTGGTACCTGGTGAGACCCACTGCTGGAAGCACATGTCCACTGCTCCCTTGGGAAGACAGAGCCCTCTGAGTGTGTTTATTTCTTGGCTTCAGAACCACGACCATGCCTGCATCGCCTGTCGGATCATCTATCGGTCAGATGAGCACCACCCTCCCATCCTGCCCCCGAAGGCAGACCTGACCATTGGTCTGCACGGGGAGTGGGTGAGCCAGCGCTGCGAGGTGCGCCCCGAAGTCCTCTTCCTCACCCGCCACTTCATCTTCCACGACAACAACAACACCTGGGAGGGCCACTACTACCACTACTCAGACCCCGTGTGCAAGCACCCCACCTTCTCCATCTACGCCCGGGGCCGCTACAGCCGCGGCGTCCTCTCCTCCAGGGTCATGGGAGGCACGGAGTTTGTTTTCAAAGGTAGGATTCCCACCTCGGATCAGCCAATAGACAGCCCTGTGGAGGGCTGACATTTTTTGTGGAGGCAGAAATGACGGAAGGGACTTCTTCCTGAGTTACTAGGGATTCATTTCTGCCTCAGCACTTCTTAACATCCACTTAGTTTCTCCCTGCTCAAAATGGATCCGGGGACATCCTCCGCTGGCAGGCCTGAATGCAGGAGGAGTCCACGCCGCTGCACTACACGTGGGAAGTTGCCAGCCCAGGGAGGATGTTACTGGGAATTAAATCTCTGGCCAGGTCCGAGGCTCATGCCTATAATCCCAACACTTTGGAAAACCAAGGCAGGAGGACCTCCTACGGCCAGAAGGTTGAAACCAGCCTGGGCAATACAGTGAGGCCCCGATTCTATAAAAAATATATTAGCTGGGTGTGGTGGCATGTGCCTGTAGTCCCAGCTACTCTGGAGGCTGAGCTGGGAGGATCGCTTGAGCCCAGGAAGTTGAGGCTGCAGTGAGATGTGATCTTGCCACTGTACTCCAGCCTGGGCAACAGAGGAAGACCCTGTCTCTAAAAAAATAAAAAAAGAAATCTCAAGTCCGCACTTGACGTTTTTTTTTTTTTTTTGAGATGAAGTTTTGCTCTTGTTACCCAGGCTGGAGTGCAATGGCGAGATCTTGGCTCACCGCAACCTCCGCCTCTTGTGTTCAGGCAATTCTCCTGCCTCAGCCTCCCGAGTGGCTGGGATTACAGGCATGCGCCACCATGCCCAGCTAATTTTTTGTATCTTTAGTAGAGACGGGGTTTCACCATTTTGACCAGGATGGTCTCGATCTCTTAACCTCGTGATCCACCCGCCTCGGCCTCCCAAAGTGCTGGGATTACAGGCTTGAGCCACCGCACCCGGCCACTTGACTTTTTTTATACGCAACTCTGGTGGATTCCATGCCCTCCCTCTAATAACAATGCATTTGCTTGCCTGCCATAGTGATTTCTTGAGTGGGCAATAAAGAGGTGTTAGTGACACCTCAGGTGCTTGGAGCTGTCCTTTCTTACCCTGAGCTTGTCGTGTAATTGAGAGGCTGTTACCTGCTTGTAGGTGGGAGCATCTGTGGGAAGGTTCAGGCTGTGTCCCGATCACTAAACGAGGAGGGGAGGGAGGAGCTACACCAGGCTGCCAGCAACAAAGCAGAGCTTGTGGTTGCTATTTTAGAAGGTTGCTCTTTTCTTTAAGTTTGAGCATCTTTGCAAAATGGCATCAGTTCTGTTATGCCAAATAAAGGCGGATAGCCTCGATCCCAGGTGACTCCTCCGGGATAAAATTCCAAATTCAGTTCCATTACTATAAAATGTTTCTGTTAACCCAGAAAGTTCTGGAAGACATTAGCCCTCCTTTTAGATAGCAGGGTTTGCACCAGGAATCCAGGCCCTTTGAGAAACTTAACTGAGAGCAAGCGATCTTTACTTGACTCTACCCCAAAGCTCATCGTGTTATACCCGGAAGTGGCCCCCTGGAGGACCTCCAAAAGCAATTCTCCGCAAGAGCTGGGATTTGTATTTAATTTATTCACTCATATTTCTCTTGCTTGCAGCCTAACTTATTTTAGATGCCTGATGTATGGGCCCGTAGGAATGTGTGAGAATGCCAACTAGGATAAGTGTTTGACACCCAGACTTTTAGAATCCCAAAAGCCTTTTATAAAAGCAAAATTCCAGCCTTTGTTGAATATTTGTTTCAATCTCAAGGAGTTAGCATCACCAAATAAAACTCCTTAGGAGCACTCCCAGCTGTAGTTTTATTTCTTGCCTGCAGGCACTCCTAGCTGGAGCTGGGCTCAGCATTTCTATACCAGATGGTCTGTGTTGTGTTGCCACACCTGCAGTGTATCTATTGGTGTGACTGCCACTCACATCAACAGGTTGAACTCTTCCCACCCGACACTGCTTTAATGACTGCTGCAGACAGATGGGAGCGTCTGAAGGTGGGATTGTTTTTGGAAAAAAAAGCCTTGTCTAGTTAGAGTGTGGCCAGTGTCTGCTGGGTGGGTTTCTGCATCCTGCACGTACTCCCTGGAGTCATGGAATTCTCCTCTCTCGTCTGCAGTGAATCACATGAAGGTCACCCCCATGGATGCGGCCACAGCCTCGCTGCTCAACGTCTTCAACGGGAATGAGTGCGGGGCCGAGGGCTCCTGGCAGGTAGGCATCCAGCAGGATGTGACCCACACCAATGGCTGCGTGGCCCTGGGAATCAAACTACCTCACACGGAGTACGAGATCTTCAAAATGGAGCAGGATGCCCGGGGGCGCTATCTGCTGTTCAACGGCCAGAGGCCCAGTGACGGGTCCAGCCCAGACAGGCCAGAGAAGAGAGCCACATCCTACCAGATGCCCTTGGTCCAGTGTGCCTCCTCTTCACTGAGGGCAGAGGACCTTGCAGAAGACAGTGGAAGCCGCCTGTATGGCCGGGCCCGTGGGAGGCACATGCAGCCCCTGCTGCTGACTGCACTTGCCTGCCTTGTCGCTCTGCTGCACTGGAACATCCGCAGATAGAAGTTTTAGAAAGTTATATTTTTCCAAACCAGGATTCCTTACTATGAACAGATTTTCTTTACTGCAGTAAAAGACATTTATTCTTTTGATGCACTTGAATGCTGGAGAGCTGTCCTTTTTCTCCTCACCCTCCCAGCCCCTGAGTCATGAACAGCAAGGAGTGTTTGAAGTTTCTGCTTTGAACTCCGTCCAGCCTGATCCCTGGCCTGAGCAACTTCACAACAGTAATTGCACTTTAAGACAGCCGAGGGTTTTGGACGAGTGTGTTTGGTAGCAGGGATGAAAGCTGGGGCCTCTTATTTTTTTCTCTTAATTATTATTATATTTCTGAGTTGAACTTAGAAGAAACAACTATCAAGCTACAACTGTTCCTGCCATTTTCCTGTGGTTGCAGCCTGACTTCCTTTGAAATTGTTTTACTTTCTGAGTTATATATGCTGGAATCCAATGCAGAATTGGTTTGGGACTGTGATCAAGACACCTTTTATTAATAAAGAAGAGACACAGGTATAGATACGCATATATGAAAAGATGTACGGTCTGGCTAAACCACCTTCACAGCCTGTATGCAAAAAAAAGGGAGAATCAAAGCTTTCATTTCAGAAATGTCGTGTGGAAAAGTATCTGTGATTAAAGTTTCAAAGTAATTTAACCTGTTTTTACATTCGTTGTCTTACATTGTTGAGAGAGGAGACTCACTTGTTGGCTTCCAGTGGTTGCAGGAGGCATGTGGCTTCCTAGCCCTCTCACTAGACAGGGC
This sequence comes from Callithrix jacchus, assembly GCF_049354715.1. NCBI lineage: Eukaryota > Metazoa > Chordata > Mammalia > Primates > Cebidae > Callithrix > Callithrix jacchus. The sequence continues at coordinate 52,375,902 of NC_133514.1, read as the reverse complement.
CATTGGGAATATAGCAACAACAATCCTGTTACACAGGAGCAGTGACACGGGGGTGGCTGCAGTGTGGTACATGCCACTCCAATGATAGAGAAAGTGCCCAATCATTGCAGTTTTCTCTTCCTGGGGGACCTGAGCCCTGACTCACACTGTCTTGTTAGGGGTGGGTGGAGGAAGCCGCACTCTGGCATTCTTGTCACCTTCTAAGATGAACATGCAGAGATAGAACTTCAGCTTCTCAGAGAGTGCAGGGGGCATGGTCTGCCCTGGGAGCTTGCTCCATTAGACCCTAACTTGGTGTGCAACCGAGTCTTTGTGTAAAGCCATCCGATCATTGCACATCCTGGCTCACTCAGTGTCTTTCCTGCCACTGAGGTGGCTCTGTGCTCGTAGTTTCAGGGTCAGTGTGCCGCTTTCGCAGAGACATTAGAAGGGCACAGGAGTTCATTTCTGCCCATTCCTTTGGAGTATCGCGGATGGTGCTAGCCAACACCAAGTGTTGCTGCTCACAGAGACTGAGGAAGGGAAACGGGGGTAACCGAAAGCCAGGTAGAACACAAGCAAACATGCAAACCATATTCACAGCAAACAGCCATTTTTATATCTAAGAATAAACTTTATGAAATGCCGCAGCATTCAATGTGGCATTAAGTTATAACAAGCGCATAGAGTGCCAAAGTGTTCTATATTTAGACTATGTTTTAAGTTGTGGTGCAGACTGAGGGGGCTTATTCAAAAGGAAAATACTAACTTAGTGTCTACCAAGTTCAATAAACCAAGATGTCAGAAAACTCTCATAAATACATTTTATCTGTCAATCTATTTATCTTTAGTAATAAATTATGTGAAAAAGTGTATTCACTGCTGAAGAATACCTCAGTGATTTACCACAATTCAGTTCACAGTCACTCCCCTAGATTCAGCTATTTGGGCTTCTTAAAAAAATAGGCTACATATACACACGTACACATAAACCCCAATATATAGATGTTAACATGTATACAATGTATGTATATATATGTATTTCTTAAGGATAATATGAAATTCATGTGGTCTTACCACTCACTGATACAATATAAATCCTTACAGACAAGGAACAATAACATTTACTCACAGATCATTGGCACCTTAGCTTTCTGCCTGTCGCCATCTCACCCACATACACACCATCTTACCTTGGTTGCGTTGTGTTAGCACAAATAAGACTCTAAATTCCCCGGTGTCCCGCTATGATTGCCACGTTACGGGATATCCCATTACCTCCAAGAAACAGCGATTGATATCTAAGAGCTATTCAGGTTTGAGTCAGAAATTTTAACTCGAGACCAAGGTGCTCTACCTGAGGAAGGCATGTCTAACCCTTAAATATTCCATCACAAGCATGCAATCAGTGCTGGCCAGCCTCCCACCCAGTTAGGAGCAGGTAGTTCTACGTGGGAATACCAGATTCAGGGAAGGTGGTGAAGAGGGAAGAAGACCTGCTGGGACCAGGCTTCCTCCTCTGGGGAGCAGGCTGATGAGGGCCCGGTCGGAAAGCTGTTCTTTGGGCAATGGTAAAATCTGGGTGTCATCTAGACTTCCACTTCATGCAATCAAAGTTGACCTGGGGCTCAAAAGGACTTTCCTGAACTCCTGACTCTAGCTGGTACAGAACTAAAGGTCAGTTTGCTCAGACATGACCAGTTCCTGTGTCAGAGAGCAGGATCACACATCACGCTCAGCACTGCGTGACGGCGTCCAACAGTCCGCAGCAGTAGCCTGATCCCGTGGTGGTCCACTAGGGTAAGTCAGCAGCGCCACCACGAAGGGTCTGTCAGGGAGGCTGGAAGACCAGCGTATCCCTGATAGGGACCACACGCACCTGTGGGAACAACCTGACTGTCAGGCTTTTGTGGTTTCTGGGTGAAGGAAGAGCTTTACTGATAACAAACAAGCCATCTCTACTCCACTAGCTCTTAAAATATAATCTGAGAACAAAGATGATCTTCACAACAGTGTTGTGTTTTAACATTGCAATGTTGTGTTTTAACATGGTATACCCAATCCTTGTGAGACAAACTAGGAACACAGCAATAGGATACCAAAGCCAACAGACAGCCTCTAATTAGGCATTGCAGGACACTGTCTGCAAAGGAAAATGCCGAAGATCCTGGGGATAGGGCGAGAATGGGCTCACTCGCACGCAGAGACCTTCCCTACCCAACATAGCCTTCTCTAGCTTTCTCGAGACATCTGAGCTTTCATGAGTCCAAACATCTTTCATATGGAAATATCTGTATCAAGAACAAATGCAGTTTGGATCAATGTTTCCCACCAATTTCTAGATTTGTGAGAAAATGCCAAGCAATCTTTTCTTTGTAAGAGAATCACATGTCCTGAACAAAAGAATTAAAGTCTTCAAATCTTTAAGACTATTCCTGAGTGTTCGTGGCTTGGGTCAACAATCTCTTTCTCTTTTCTTTTTTTTTTTTTTTGAGACGGAGTTTCGCTCTTGTTACCCAGGCTGGAGTGCCATGGCGCGATCTTGGCTCACCACAACCTCCGCCTCCTGGGTTCAGGCAATTCTCCTGCCTCAGCCTCCTGAATAGCTGGGACTACAGGCACGCGCCACCATGCCCAGCTAATTTTTGTATTTTTAGTAGAGACAGGGTTTCACCATATTGACCAGGGTGGTCTCGATCTCTTGACCTTGTGATCCACCCACCTCGGCCTCCCAAAGTGCTGGGATTATAGGCGTGAGCCACCGTGCCCAGCCAACAATCTGTAAATATAAAATTGGGCTCCTGTTTGGTCTCAATTCCATTTTCCTGGTGTTTGAATAGGCAGAACACTGTCTTGGAAAAAAGTTAGAGAAGTATGGCCTCCAACTTCTCCATTGGCTGAGATGTGAGCAGACTGACACATCACACTTACTATAGTAATATCCAGTCAAGGAAAAACTACCTGAGGCCTGTTGGCACCCGAGCTGTGAAACTAGACACACATGCAGTCCGGTGCACAGTCTCTTGAAAGCAGGTGACAGTGTCTGACTCCTAGTCTTCATTCCAAGAATAAGGCCACAGTTTGCGCCGGTTCAGCTTGGTCTCTTTGTTTCTGATGTCTATTAAACAACCACCTCCATAGCCTATGGCCTCTGAAACACCACATGAGCATTTCCACCCCCTCTTTGATTAATAAATCTCATGCAGCTGTTACACTGGAATTCAGAAACACAAGAGAGTTTGTGGGCACTGATTGCTGTGCTTTGCAGCCTCAGCCTCCGAAACTCTGTTGGTCATGAGCTGGAGGAAGGATTGGAACTCTTGCCAGCCTCTAAGGAGTTGCTCCAGCATTTTTCTCAGTGAGTTGCTTCTTTCAAATGAAAGGCAGAAGAGAAATTTCCAGAAGGTTGGAAATAGTGTTTTCCAAGGACTTTAGGTATTTGAGGCCTAGTCTTCTTTCTACAGCTCATGAGGCAACATACACAAGACAATTGAGAGGCTTTGACCTTCAGAAAACCAAGGTGATGGCAAACTAGTGAGGACCACTGTCTACTAAGAGAGCTCATGTACAGAATGTCTCTCTGTCTCCTCAATAAAACAGTCCAGGTTCTCTTAGGCTAGGACTAGGGTAATACATCTGCCCCGAGATCAGTTTATACAGATTGACAAACTGAGATATCTGTTAGGTGTTTTATTCTCCAACTCATTTAGGAAATGAAACTATTTTATATCTAGATTCCAGCATACCTATATGAAATAAATTTAGCCTCAGTATCCTTAACTCATAGCATTTTTAAAATCCCTTAAAAGAGCCTATAGTCTCCTGTGGTTTCTAATGCAGAAGAGGGAATACCCCATTATATCAGAAGCAAGAAGCTTGACAGGGTAAGATTGGGCAGGCAGTCTAAGAAATAGAACTATAGTAAAATAGCTCTCTTCCCACACTGATGCTGTCCTGTGCCTGACAAGTGTGAAAGGCACGTTAGTAAAACGTGGGGCTGGTTTGCCTTGACAGTTCTTTATGCAGCTTTTGCACAACTTTTGGGAGGTATTTTTTTTCCTGGTATCAAGTGGAGAGCACAACAATGCAAGCACTAGAGCCCATTAAAAAGCAATATTACTCTTCACAGCATTCTCTGCCATTTATGTAGGAAGAGAAGCAGCCAGCATCCTACCTCCAGTTTAGACCTTTATCTACTGTTGACATGAAGATCGTTTCCTCTTGCAGTTGCATATGTATTTCGCCAGGGTACAAACCATTCTTCTTCACTACATGCTCTGGCCTACATAGCCCAAGAAATCTGGCCAGCTATTAAAAGGTTGACTAAAATGAGGCTAATGAATATAGCCTTGAATGCCTTGGAAACTAACCAACCGACAAGGTATAATTAACTTCATGTTATAGATGATAAAAGCGGAGCCTTCTGAGGTTAAGGGTTAAGGAGCCAAAGAACATTAATTTAGCTCTTCCCTTTTTTTTGCCTGAGGATGTTAGCCTGGCTTTCTCAAAAACAGCAATAACAGCCATTTCTTGAATACACACTAAATCATATGATCTTGTACTCAGTTCCATATATGCATACTTCATTAATTTTCATAATGACTTATTATAGCAAGATACTTTACAGTTTTAAATTCTTACTAAAAAATCTGCTTGTGATTTTCCATGTTCTTGACCCAACCCCCCAACATCTTTTTATTTTTAAGGCCTCCACCAGTGACCCCTCCAGAATATGTGGCTTACAAAGCCTCTGGCCTGAGAGAGAAAGTAGAGATCAGTGGGACCTCAGACTCTGCTTTTCAGTATAAGAGTGGAAATCATCAATCTCAGTGCCTTGATCCAGGCTGAGGAAAGCTAGGGGAAACTGTTTCCTCCCCAGAAACTGTCCAGGCAGAACATGGTGCCCACATCCAGCATGTGGGCAATTTCAGCTTTCAAACATTCTAAGATGCGAGTGACCCTCAGCTCCTCAACCAGTCCAAGAACAATTTCTTCCACATCTCTCCTGGGCCAAAGGCTCCAGGCCGGTGAGGGAAGGTGCCTTCAAGGTGAGCTCCTGCCCACATGTGCACACATTGATGTGTCCATTTCAAGTGACAAATATTTGAACATCTCAGTTCAAGCTGGAGAGATATCTAATGTGTTCAATGAAGCCCCTCAAAGAAATGTGTGTTGTGGACACACATTTTTGAGGGATCCTCTGGGCAGAAGTGTCTGCACTGTTCTGGGCCACACCTATGCTTTAGTGAATTGCTCTAGCACACTACTGTCATGTTGGCCCTGGCCGATCCCACTTTCTGAGGAAAGCCACATTTGCATATGGCTCACAAAAGTACCTATTGCCTAGTCATCACTTACTCAAATCCTCCATAACTTCTCCCAGTGTTTGTACCCAAGTCAAATGTCCAGCCATTGTTGCCATCTGCAAGGCAGTGCCATGATCTGGGCCATGGTCTGGTCACTTCAGATATGCAGGCTTGCTGACATTTTGAGGATGAAGTGCTCTGGAAAGGAGGCCAAGCTCAGCAGAATAGACTCTGAGGAAAATCCAGGAGATGGTCTCCATAGTCAGTTATGAAGATATCTTCTACCGGTCCCTCCAGTCCTCCTTTCCACCCTTCCCCATCCTCCTTTCCCACATGGACTACAGCAGTGGGCTCCCTTATCTTCTGCCTTCTAACTGGATTTAGCTAACAGGGTGTAGGTGGTTTATCCCTGGCAGGAGGAGAGGGTGGGGGTGCCTACTCCCATCACACAGCTCTCGCCACAGAACCTCCCTGTCTAGTTACCAACACCCACTTCCTCCCTTGCCCCTTCAGGTCCTGGATACGGTGGCTCCCATTGTTGCTGGCCCTGGACAACTGCACTAGCTCTAATTGATTTTTCTAAATTTTTGCTACCTACTTTTATAAATAATCTTTATTTTTCCTTTTGATAAGGGGCTTTTGAATTTGATTTTCTCTCTTTGTAGCATATCTGATTTTATTAGAGGGAACAAGTGAATATAAGCTAGAATCACTTTTTTTTCAGATGAGGACTTACTGCTTCAAATTTGGTGCCAGCCTTTCTGATGATGTGTTTCATTTCATAAGTAATAAAATCCTTCTTTAGCAAACACAGTCTTTGGGTGTATGTCTCTATCCCAAGTCACCTTTCCTGCACTTACAAACCCTGTTAACCTGTAGACAGGGAAACTTCTGGGCAAGAGAAATGGACGATAGGGAAGAGGTGATGCCACACAAGAAGCAGAACTGCCCGGGTTCCACATGGACATGTTTGGTGAAAAATATTTTCCACAGGATACAAACTTCGCTGTCTATTCTAGCAGCAGACTATATATATGATCATTTAATTCAGATTAAATTTCATATTTGTACCCCAAGATGTGTTCTGTGTGTCTCCATTTCATGTTAATCTTCCCCAATATGATGTATAAAGCCACTATGACTTTGAACTAATCAATAATCTCATTTTCAATGTGAAAAGTTCAATGACAAGACATTTGGTGTGTTTTTAAAAGAGACATCTTTTTTATTGTAGTAACAGGACTTCACGTGAGATCCGCCCTTTTAATAGATTTTTAAGTGCACAGGACAATGTTGTTAATTATAGGCACCATGCTATACAGCGGATCTCTGAACTTATTCATCTTGTATAAGAAAGCTTTATACCCTTTGAACAGTGCCTCCACCTCAACCCCTGGAAGCCACCATTTCACTCTCTATTTCCGTGAGTTTGGCATTTTGGATGCCTCATATTCTGTGACTAGCTTATTTCACCTAACATAATGTCCTTCAGGTTCACTCATGTTGTCATGTATTGCAAGATTTCCTTCTTTTTAAGGCTGAAAAATATTCCATTGTGTGTGTAGATCACGTTTTCTTTATTCATTTATCCACTGATGGACAATTCCATTTATTCCATATATTAGCTATTGAAAACTACAATGAAAGGGGGAGTGCAAATATCTCTTCAAGGTCTGATTTCAGTTGTTCTGGATATATACCCAGTAGTGGGATTTCTGAATGATATGATAGATCTATTTTAAATGTTTTGAGGGACCTCCATACTGTCTTTCACAGTGACCACATCATTTTACATTTCTTCTAGTCTTGCACAGGAGCTCCAGTTTCTCCACATCCTCTCCAGCATTTGCTATCTTTTTTCTTTTTAATAATGGCCATCTTAGCAGATGGGAGGTAGTATCTCATTGCAGTTTTGATTTGCATTTCCCTGATGATTATTAATGTTGAGCATCTTTTCATATTCCTAGTGGCTATTTGCATGTCTTCTTTGGAGAAATGTTTATTCAAGTCTTTTACCCACTTTTTAATTGGGTTATTAAGGTTTTTTGCTATTGAGTTTCAGGAGTTTCTTGTATATTTTGAATATTAACTCTATCAGATATATGGCTTGAAAATATTTTCTCTCCTTCTGTAGGTTGGCTTTTTATTCTAGTAATAAACTTAACTAAGGATAAAAGACTTATACAATGAAAAATACAAAACATTAATGAAAGCAAAAAGACAAAACTAAATAGAACGACATTACTTACTCATAGAATGAAAGGGGTAATATTGTTACAATGTCCATACTACCCAAAGTGATCTGCAGATTCAATTCAATCCCTATCAACATCCCAATAACAGTTTTTACAGAAATAGAAGAAAACGAACCTAAAATTTATGTGAAAGGACCCCAAATAGCCAAAACATATTGAAAAAGAACAAATCTGGAGGCATCATTTTTTTCTGATTTCAAAATATTTTACAAACCTGCAGTAATCAAAACACTATGGTTCTGACATAAAGACAGACATACAGACCAATGGAACAGAATAGAGAGACCAGAAATAGACCACAACTATATATATGTATATATAGTCAACCACTTTTCTACAGAGCTACCAAGAGTATACATAGGTAAAAGATAGTTTCACCAATAAATAGTTTTGGGAAAACTGGATATCAACATACAAAAGAATAAATTGGGAGTTTTATCTCACACAGTATGTAAAAATGAGCTCAATGTAGATTAAAACACACAACCTGAAACTGTAAAACTCATAGAAGAAAACATAGGTGAAAGCTTCATGACATTGGTCTTGACAATGATTTTATGGACATGACACTGAAAGCACAGGCATCAAAAGCAGAAAGTGGGACCACATCAAACTAAAAAGCTTCAAGGAAGCAATGAGCACAGTGAAGAAGCAACCTACAGAGTGGGAAAATATCTGCAAACCATTCATCAGATAATGGGTTCATATATAAGATATATAAAGAATTCCTACACTCAACAGCAAAAACAGAAGAAACAAAATCCAAGTAACTTTATTTAAAAGAATTGGTGAGAGACTGGAATAAACGTTTCTCCCCAAAACATATTATATCTTATATTGTCTTCCTTGACAATTACTTTTTCACTGTGAAAACCACTCAATGATGTCACAGATGGATTTCATAAACATGGAAGTTCAGACTTCATGAAAGATTTGGCCAAAGACAAGAAATAGCTCTGATTTCCAAATACAAATCATTTCAATAGGCCAAAAAACAAAGTGCCTGGTACGATAAAATGCATTCTCTCAACCTTCTTTGAGTGTGTTCCAGCACAAATGTCTATCTACAGTATTCATAGTAAATTTTAGCCAACCTCTGCATTTCCTTATTAGCTTGAAACTAAATGGCAGGAAACACCCAGGGGCACTAGTAACACTAGAATCTTGTGCCAATTTAAAACTGGATAGACAGTACTGTGGAGCTAGTTTCTTAACACTTTGAAAATTCCATTGAAATGAGAGATAACAAACTTGAAAGGCAAGTACTTTTTGCATCAATAAATAAAACATCAAAGTGATTATTGAGCCAAAGATCCAAAGAAGTCAAGTTTTCAGTATAATAAAGCACTGAATATGAATTCATATGATCAGCCTGGTTTAAAAAAATAGCAATACTTTCTATTTCTGGAACAACCTTTCTCCTAGGGGATGATGTAGGCATTAATATCACTGTACTATGCCCAATTTTACACATGTGCTTTGTTTCTGATCATTTTACCAAACAACAGAGCGCCAATAAGTTAACTTCAGTTTCAATTTACTTGAAAAACACCAGGATGTTAGGGGAAATGGTGGTGATAAAAATAATTAAAAAGCAATACGAATTTTGCAAGCCCAAAGTTTTAGTGACAATACATAAAAAGAAGCAGAGAATAAGAAGTCTCTTTCTTATAATGATTAAAGACGGCCAGCAAGTCAAAGCTATTGCCTTGGAACCTGCTTTCTCCTTTTGCTGTTTTCTCTGAATGGATTGGGGAAGGTTGCCATCTACTTCCTCCAGGTCCCTCTATGGATGTCTGGGCTCTTCAGTGCTCTGCTTTTGGCTTTCTTAGATGTGAAGTGGAAAGAGTATGGGCTTTCGAGCCAAACAGACCCATGTTTGAATTCCTGCTTTTCCACTGTGAACTTGCTTACTTTGCTTAAGTCCTTCAGCTTCTCTGTGCTTAGCTTCCTCACTTATATAATGGGATTCTTAACCCAGTAGAGCAAAAGCTGGACCTGCATTGACCAACTTCCTGGGTTAATGGGTACTCCAATTGTTGCAGGAAAGTATGCTGGCTGCTGTGCATGGCCTGATATAGCGACTTGTTCCTCACACTGCAGACCCTGGACCAGGAGCATTGCAGCAACTGGGAGTTTGTTAAAATTGCACAAATTCAGGTTCGTTCCAGACCTGCTGAACCAGAATCTGCATTTCAGTAAGTCTCTAGGGGATTCCTGTGCAAAAGAAAGAGGGAGAGGCAGGACTTGACTCCAGCACACCCAGGTACTTCTGCTGCCACCAGCTAAGTTGTATGCCCCTTCATAGTAAGTTTTAATTCACAAGCTGATGTACACTTGCTCTTCTTTTTGTTATAATTGTACAATAGTTTTATAAGTTAATTTGTTATGAAAACAAAAAATTAAATAAAATAATTATTTAATGTTTTTAAAAAGAAAGTTGTTGTCTCCGTGAAACCCAAGGTGAATGTGATGGAAAGACGGTATGAAAAGTGACTTAAAATATCACCTTGAATAAAGTTTAAATATGACAACTGTTAGTTACTGATTGAGGTGGAAGGATGTAAAAATATAGAAGGACCCTGAACTCTAATGATTTCACACATGTCTCTAAGTTATTCCTTCTCATTGAAGAAATCCAAATTGGAAATTGTAGGCCATGCATTACAAGTAAGAGGTATGCAGGAAATTGGTGCAACTATGGGCAAAGAAATGTTCCTGGTCCGTTATGAAAAGATTGATGAATAAATGTATGCTTACATATTTTTAACTAAAATAAAATACTCAATGTATATTGAAGCTGTTTGTTTATGATATTCTCACTTCAACTCACTCTTTGTCTTAGCAGACCACCCCTGTGGCATGCTGGTGGACCTATCCACAGAGTTGGTATAGAGATTAGTAATGGTGAGTGTGAGTGGTACAGGGTAGATGCCTAAGAAGTGGAAGTTCTGAGAGTCTGATGTTCTGCAACTTGTCATGGCGCATCTTGTTACTTGTGGCTTTGACTCCTTCTTCACCATGAGTCACTTTGCTTTAGGAACTGTTACGTATGTAACATTGAAAGAGGCCCTGTGAGAACTACAAAGATGTTAATATGCACTGACTCCAACTCCAAAGAGGCTGCAATTGAATATTGATGATAAGGTAACAGAAATAATAATCATTTAAGGCAGTGTTTTTCTGATAGTTAATCACTTTCAGAAAAATTTAACATATAGTTAGATGTAGACAGACAGTATTTATACATAACCATTTGAGTAATAACTTCTTACTGTGTTAAAATCATGTAAACTTCACCAATTTAACCATATTAAAGTATACAATCAGTGGCATTTAGTACATTTACAACTTTTTGCAACCTTTGCCACTATTTAGCTCCAGAACATTGTCATCACCCCAAAAGGAACGCTGTACCCTTTAAGCAGTCACTCCCATTGCCACTTTCCCCAGCCAGGGGCAACCACTCATCTGCTTTCTGTCTCTATGATTCACCTATTCCAGATATTTTATTTTAATGGAATCAGATATTATGTTGCTTTTTCTTTCTGGCTTCTTCACTTGGCATAATGTTTTCTAGGTTTACCCATGTTATAGATGTATCAGGACTTCATTCCTTTTTATGGCTGAATAGTATTCCACTGTATGGATGACCACATTTCATTTAACTCTTCATCAGTTGATAAGCATCTAGCTTGTTTTCATCTTTTGGTTACTGCAAATAGTGCCGCTGTGAACAATTTATATACAAGTTTTTGTTCGAACGCTGATTTTCAACTTTTTGTGGTATATACTGAGCAGTGGAGCTGCTAAATCATAAGGTTGTTCCATGTTTAACTAATTGAGGAACTACCAGACTGTTTTCCACAGCTTCAGCATTTGAGATCTCACCAGCAGTATATGAGGGTTTTAATTTATCTGCATCCTTATCAATATTTGTCAGTCTTGGTTTTTTTTTTTTAATATAGCCATTCTAGTGGTTGTGAAGTAGTATCTCATTGTGGCTTTATTTAGCATTTTCCTAATGACTAGTGATATTGACCATCTTTTTATGTGCTTATTAGCCATTTTTTTTTCTTTTTTGAGATGGAGTCTTGCTCTGTTGCCCAGACTGGAGTGCAGTGCATGACCTCATCTCACCACAACCTCTGCCTTCTGGGTTCAAGCAATTCTTCTGCATCAGCCTCCCAAGTAGCTGGGACTACAGGTACGTGCGTGCCAACATGCCCAACTAATTGTTGCATATTTAGTAGAGACGAGGTTTCACTATGTTCACCAGGCTGGTCTCGAACTCCTGATCTCATGATCCACCCATCTTGGCCTCCCAGAGTGCTGGGATTACAGGCATTAGCCACTGCACTCTGCCCATTTGTATATTTGTATATCTTGTTTGGAGAAATATCTATTCAAGTTTTTTGCCTATTTTTAAATAGGGTTGTTGTTTTTTAGTTGTTGAGTTGTAAGTGTTCTCTCTATATTTTGTATCCTAGATCTTCATCAGATACACGATGTGCAAGTATTTTCTCTTATTCTGTGAGCTGTGTTTTCCCCCACCCCCTCCTTTTTTTTTTTTTTTTTTTTCTTTTAAGAGTTGGGCCTTGTCTGTCACCCAGGCTGGAGTGCAGTGGCCTGATCATGGCTCACTGCAGCCTGCAACTCCAGGTTCATGTGATCCTCCCACCTTAGTCTGCTCATAGCTGGGAGTACAGGTATGTGCCACCAAGCTCAGCTACTTTTTAAAAGTTTTTGTAGTGATGGAGTCTTACTGTGTTGCCCAGGCTGGTTTCAGACTCCTGGGCTTAAGTAATCCTTCCACCTCAGCATCCCGCCTCAGCCTCTCAAGTAGCTGTGACCACAGACACATGCCACCATGCCCAGCTTTCCCTTTTTTGATTGTGCACTTTAATGCACAAAACTTTTAAATTTTGAAGTTCAATTTTTCTGTTTTTTTGTTGTTGTTGTTGTTGCATGTACTTTTGTTATCATAGTTAAGAAACCACTGCCAAATCCAAGGTTATGAAAACTTACCCCACCTCTTCTTCTAAAAGTGTTATAGTTTTAGTTTTTACATTTAGGTCTTTGATCCTTTTAAGTTAATTTTTGTATACGATGTGAGACCAAGGTCCAATATCCTTTTGTATGTGGATATCCAGTTACCTCAGCCCTATTTGTTGAAGAAACTATTCTTTTCTCATTGATTGATCTTGGCATGCTTGTTGAAATCAAGTGATGATGTATGGGTTTATTTCTGCAGTCTTAGTTATATTCCATGATCCATGTGTATATGATCTAATCCACACCTTTATGGTATACTCTTATGCCAGCAACACATTGTTTTGATTACTGTAGCTTTGTAGTAAGTCTTGGAATTGGGAAATGTGTGTTCTCCAACTTTGTTCCTAAATACTGTTCTGGCTATTTGGGGTCCCCTGCAATTGCTTATGAACTTCATGATTGATTTTTCTATTTCTACAACAAAAAAAGAAACTATTGGGATTTTTGAAGGGATTGTAATGAATCTGTAGATCAATTTGAAGAGTATTATCATCTTAACAATATTGAGTCTTCCAGTTCATAAATGCAGCATGTGTTCCATTTATTTAGGTCATCTTTAATTTCTTTCAATAATATTTTATAATTTTCAGTATACAAATCTTGCACCTTCTTGGTTGAGTTTATTCTGAACTAGTTTATTCTTTTTAATGCTATCGTGAATGGAATTGTTTTCATAATGTCCTTTCAGATGGTTCATTGCTAGTGTACAGACATATAACAGACTTTTGTGTTTTCTATTTTGCAGTTTGCTGAATTCATTAGCTCTAACAATTTTTATGAGGAGTCTTGAGTATTGTCTGTATGTAAGATCATGTCATCTGTGCATAGTGATAGTTTGATTTCTTCCCTTATAATGTTAATGCCTTATATTTCTTTTACTTGCTTAATTGTTCTAAATAGAATATTCAGTAAAATGTTGAATATGTGTCAAAGTAGAAATTCTTGTATTGTTCCTGATAATAGTCAGAAAGTGCTGAGTTTTTCAGTTGAATGTAATGTCAGCTATGAGGTTTTTCACGAATGTCCTTCACCATCTTGAGGATCTTCTATTCCTGTTTTGCTGAATGCTTTCCTTCTTAAATTGTGAAAGACCACTGGATTTTGTCTGATACCTTTCTGCATCAATTGAGATAATTGTATGGGTTGTTTTTCTTTTTCCTTTCTTCAATTAATGTGATGTGTTATATCGATTGACTTTGTTATGTTGAACTACCCTTGCATTTTTGGGATAAATTTCACTTAGTCATGATGTGTAATCTGTTTAATATGCTTCTGGATTCAGCTTGATAGAGTTTTGTTGAGGATTTTTGCATCCGTATTTGTAAGGGATTTGTATGTAGTTTCCTTTTGTAATATGTTCTTCTGGCTTTGGTATTTGGGTGATGCAGAACTCATAAAACGTTTAGAAGTGTTCCCTTCTCTTCTACCTTTTGAAGAATTTGAGAAAGTTTGATTTTAATACTTCAAATGTTTGGTAGAATTCACCAATGAAGTAATCTGGTGCTGGGATTTTCTTGGCTGCTTTTTTATGACTGATTCAATTTCTTTACTTGTTTTAGATCTGTTGATATTGTCTGTGTCTCCTTGAGTCAGTTTTCATAGTTGATTATTTTTAGAATTCACTCATTTTATCTAGATTATCTAATTCATTGGTCTATAATTTTTAGTAGTATTGCCTTTAAATCTTTTTTATTTCTTTAAGGTTGTGTTGTTAATTCTGAAACCAGTAATTTGAATCTACTCTCTATTTATCAGTTTGTTAATTTCGTTAATCTTTTCAAAGAACCATTGCTTTTGTTGATTTACTCTTCCTATTCTCTATTTCATTTATCTCTGTACTAATCATTTTATTGCTTTTCTTCTGATAGCTTTGGATTTAGCTAGTTTTTCTAGTTTATAAAAGTATACAGTTTATTGATTTGAGACTTTCTTTTTTGTGTAGCTATTAACATCTACAATTTTCTATCTGAGTACTGATTTGCTGCCTTCTGTAAGTTTTGGTATGTTGTGTTTTTTATTTCATTTGTCTCAAAGTATTCTCTTATTTTCTCTTGAAATTTTTCTTTAATTCATTGGTTGTTCAAGTGTGTATTTAGTTTCCACATATACGTGAAATTTTCAGTTTTCCTTTGTTACTGATTTCTAGTTTCATTCCATTGTACTCAGAGAATGTACTTTGTATGATTTAAGTTATTTAAAATTTATTGAGATTTGTTTGTGGCCTAATGTATTGTCATCCTGAAGAATGTTTCATTTGTATTAGACAATGTATATTCTGCTGTTGGTGGGTGGAAAGTTCTATATATGGCTGTTAGGTCTAGTTGGTTTATAGTGTTGTTCAAGTTGTGTTTCCTTTTACTGATCTTCTGTCTAGTTGTTCTATCCATTATTGAAAGTCGGGTACTGAAATATCCAACTACTGTCCTGTTCATTTCTCCCTTCAATTCTATCAATGTTGACATCAGATATGTAGGACTCTGTTGTGTGCATGTATGTTTATGATTATGATATCTTCTTTATGGATTGACCCTTTCTCACTATATAATGTTCTTCATTGTCTCTTGTAACAACTTTTATTTAAAGTCTATTTTGTCTTATATTAGTATAAAATAGACACAGCAGCTCTCTTTTGGTTAGTATTTTCTTGGAATGTCTTTTTCTATCCTTTCATTTTAAACCTATTTGTGTCTTCATATCTAAAGTGAGTAGCTTGTAGATAGCATAAAGCTGGAACATGTTTCTTTATCCATTATGTGAATTTTGGACTATTAATTAGAAAGTATGATCCATTTATTTTAAAAGAGATTACAAATAAGAAAGAAATGTCTTTTACTATTTAAAAATTTGTTTTCTATGTGTCTTTTTAAAAAATTCCTCAATTCTTCCATCACTGCTTTCTTTCATGTTTAACTGATTTTTTATAGTGTACCATTTGGATTTCCTTCTCATTCTTATTTCTGTATTTGTTTTCTTAGTGATTGTCCTGAGATTTGCAATTAACATTTTAAATTTGTAACAATCTAGTTTGAATTCATATTCAATTTAGCTTTAATAGTATGTAAAAACTCTGAATCTATATTGCTCCATTTGCCACTATGTTGTTCTTGTCACAAATTATATCTTTATATATTGTGTGCCTATGCAAACAGATGTATAATTATTGTTTTATGCAGTTGTTTTTAAAATTACACAGGGAAAAAGAGGCATTACAAATTAAAAATAATAATACTGGATTTCATATTTACCTAGGTAGTTAACTTTACTGGTGTTCTTTAGTTCTTCATGTTGCTTCCAGTTACTGTCTAGTGCTCTTTCATTTCAGCTTGAAGGTGTTTTGTTGGCATTTCTTGTAGGGCAGGTGGGTCTGCTAGTATTGAACTCTCTTAGCCTTGTTTACCTATGGATGTCTTAATTTCTCCTTCATTTTGAAGGATAGTTTTGCCAATTTATAATTTTTGGTTGACAGTTCTTTTTTTCTCTTTTGGCACTTTAAAAATGCCATCCAACTGCCTTCTTGCCTTCATAGTATCTAATGAGGAATAAGTTGATAACCTAATTGATGATCCCTCATTTATGACTAGTCATTTTGATCTTGCTACTTTTAAGATTTTTTCTTTGTCTCTGGCTTTCAACATTTAATAATGTCTCAGTGTGAATCTCTTTGAGTTTCTTATTGAGATTGCTGGATATGTAGATTAATATCTTTCATCATATTTGAAAAGTTTGGGGCCATTATTCAAATATTCTTTCTGCTCCTTTTCTTTATTCTCCCTCTAAATATTCTTTTTGACTTTTATCTATATCTTTTCACCTTCTGGGACTTTCTATTTTGGGTTTTTTTTTTTTTTTTGAGATGGAATTTTGCTCTTGTCACCCAGGCTGGGGTGCAGTGGCGTGATCTTGGCTTACTGGAACCTCCATCTCCTAAGTTCAAGTGATTCTCCTGCCTCAGCCTCCCTAGTAGCTGGGATTATACCACATCTGGCTAACTTTTGTATTTTTTAGCAGAGACAAGGTTTTGTCATGTTGGCCAGGCTGGTCTCAAACTCCTGACCTCAGGCAATCTGCCCACCTTGGCCTCCCAAGTCCTGGGATTACAGGTGTGAGTCACTGTGCCTGGCCTTCCTAAGACCTTCATTATATATACATTAGTATGTTGGTATGTGTCTCACATGTCTCCTAGGTTCTGTTTAGTTTTCTTTATTCTTTTTTCTTTCTGCTTATAAGACCAGATAATTCCAACTGATAGATCTTTAAAAACACTATTTATTTTTCCTTAATTTCCATGTTTATTCAAAAACAAAAACAAAAACAGATTTTTTTTTATTCTGCCATCTCAAATATGCTGTTGAACTGACCTAGTGAATTTTTCACTTTACTGAATGTGTTTTTCAGCTCCAGGATTTCTAATTCTAGTTGGTTTCTTTTCTTATTTCTATTTCTATATCTTTATTGATAGTCTGTGTTTGGTGATATATTATTCTCCTCATATCCTTGATCTCTTTGAGCATATTTAAGACAGTTGATTCAAAGTCTTTGTCTAGCAAGTTCAACATCTGACTTTTCTTGAGGACAGTTTTTATTAATTTCCTTTTTGTCTTGTAAATGGGCCCTATTTTCTCATTTCTTAGCTTGCCTCATAATTTTTGTTGCAAATTGGATATTTCAAATATTTACATATCAAATATTTATGTAAAAATTCTGAAAATCAGATATTTCCCTCTGCCCAGGGTTTATTGTTGCTGCGTATTATGGGTTGAAGTAGTTTGTTAAGTGACATTTTCCAAACTATTTTTGTAAAGACTCCATTCTTTGTTGCTCATGGTCATTAAACTCTCTGTTCGGTTAGCTTAGCTGTTAGATAGAGCTTTCCCTAAGTGCCTAGAACAACAACAACAAAAAAAACCTGCCCTGCTCCAAAAACACTTTCCTAGGTTTTCAGATTGACTTCGGAGGAAACTCATTCCATGTTTAGCCAGGTTGCTTAAAACTTTGCCTTGGCCCTACCTTCCTGCTTGCACAGAACATAAAGATCAGCCACAGTTAAAAGCTTAGGGTACTCTCTGGTCTTTTGTGAACATAGTTCTGGTCTTGGGCATGAATATAACTTTCTAGTTTCCTCAGTATATATGGAAACTTTTCAAAGGCCTTGTTCCCCTGTGTACCTCTTTCCCAAACTTCTTCCTTCCCAGATGTTTTTGGCTTGCCTGCTGCCTACACTTTAGGTATATTTACCTTTAAATGCATTTGACAAACACTGCCTGGAATGCCACTCAGGCCTGAGAAAACTCTGTGGTGTGCAAAACAAAGTTTAGCCCCATGGGCCAATCCCTCAGGGAGCCACCAGGCAGATCAATGTCCACTTACACAGTTCTCCAAGAGCAAGCCCACATTGCTGTATCTAGTACCAGCAAGCAAGCCATGAACACAGGTCCTCTATTCATGGCTACTGCCATACTCTGGAACAGAGGATCGGGGCAGATTTGTCGAAATGCTACCACAATCTCTTTACAAATTTCAGCAGCTTCTTTCTTCTTTAACCATTCTCCTTGTTGTTGTAAGTTTTTAAATTAAATTCCAGAGATATGAAAAAGCTAATTGAAACAACTCTTGCTGGTGTAATCATTGCTTTAGTGGAGGGAGTTAGTTTTGGAGTTCCCTATTCTATTTTCAGCCACAAAATAATGTTTTAACCTAAACTTGTCTAGAATTGTTATTCCTGTTTTTTATTTATAACACGAGTTTTGCTGATCCCAGAAAATATCTCTGATACAAAATCTTATGTGTGCTGAAAGCCCAAGGCCTTGCCAAGTCTTTAAACAAAAATTTTAAAATATATTTTTATAGTAGGCACTGAAGTATGGCATACTCCATAATTTTTAAAATCCTTGATTACTTCAAAATAAAATCTTTATATTATTGACTCTGTTTTAAATACTCAAGCCTTTCTCTTTTCTAATATATTTTATAATTTGTTTTTATAAAATAATAATGTTTGCAAACAGGAAGCTGGATACCAATACTGGTTTACTGTGTTCCATCTCTCAGAAAAAAATCCAGAACAACTTTCAGGAATGGGAGCTTGGCTCTTTATAAGTGTCAGGTTATTTTTGGCACATGTGGGGAATCTGTAACTTTACAATCTTGCCCCACAAGCTCTGGTTCTAAAACTTTATTGCTAAGCACTATGGTATAATAGAAGCAACTCTCATGCAAAATCTTGCTGCACATACCAACATCTCATAACAACCAGTACAAAAATAGTTATTCCACTTGTTCCTGTAAGGCCTATGAAGTCCGAGCATTGGTCTTCACACTAATTACAAGACCTAACTCCTTTTTTCCTGGGAGTTATGCAAAGACACACTGGAATGTGAAGGTGCTATGGCTTGGATGTTACCAGATCTCACGTGGAAATTGGATCCCCAGTGTTGGAGGTGGGGCCTAATAGAAGATGTCTGGGCCATGGGGCTGGATCCCTCACACTATTAGTTTCCATGAGAGCTAGTTGTTAAAAAGAGCCTGGCACCTCCCCGCTCTCTCTTGCTTCCTCTCTCACTATGTGATCTCTGCACATGCCAGCTCCCCTTCACACTCCACCATGAGTGGAAGCAGCCTGAGGCCCTCATCAGATGCCCAGTCTTCCATCCAGCAGAATGGAGAGCCAAATAAACCTTTTTTCTTTAGAAATTACCCAGTCTCAGGTACTGCTGATCAGGCTAAGATAGATAGCAGGTTAGCTGATCCTAGATGGTATGACTTCAATCAATTATTCTAAATTCAAACATTTTGGTAGTTTTTCACTAATTTTTACATGGCCACCATTAAGTAAATTGATCAATGAGGCTAAGCCTATCCACTAGTTAAGATCAGCAAATATGTTGCAACAAGACTTTACACTCAAAGAAACCTTGGAAATGATCTATTTTTACTCCACACACAATGCTGTGATCCTCTCAATGCTGTAACTGATAGAGAATATCCAGTGTCAGCTTGGACACTTCCAGAGACATTACTCAGTTCTCCAAGGTTTCTCATTCCATTTTGGAAGACCTGTAATTTCTGTCCTGATACCACTTGGACACCACTGCTTTAAGTTACTGCTCCATTCTTGCTCCTTTGGTCAAGCTCCAGTTTGACAAATTAACATTTCTATGAAAATTCTGAATAAAATAGATGTAGATGAATCAATGAAAATAATATTGGTACCACTATTCACCTATCCTGGGCCAATTCTGGTGGAATAGATATATTATAGTTTTTAAAATAAGACTTACATTCATCTTAGAATTGATGTCTTCAAAGATTTGGAAGCCAGAGTTAT
This sequence comes from Callithrix jacchus, assembly GCF_049354715.1. Lineage (NCBI taxonomy): Eukaryota > Metazoa > Chordata > Mammalia > Primates > Cebidae > Callithrix > Callithrix jacchus. Next base: position 52,355,983 of record NC_133514.1, on the reverse strand, counting down.
CTTTTTTATGTTATATGATGTAGAAATACAAAGATTCAATAAGCCATTAATATAAGAACTTGCAAAGATTGATAGTTTGTCACAAATAAATAATTTCTATGTACTTGTTGCGTCTATCTGGAAGCTATTCCAGTGTACTGTCAACTTTACCTATGTCTCTGACATCTGAGGCATGCATCATATGTAATTCACAAAATAGCAGATACTGCATGTAGCTACTTGCTAAAATATTTTACTTTTGACAGATTCAGTGGTTATCAAAGCTCATAGAAGGCACTTAATTGCAACAGAAGAACCAGACTAGTCTGCAGGGCAAGACATTAGTGCATGTCAAGGGAGTTGTTGAAGCCAGGTCCTCTGAGTTTCATTTCCATGAGGGGCCAAGAAGCATTGAGAGCTGGACATTTTTTCAGGGAAAAATAAAGTGGGGGAACATTCACCTTGGTCTGACAGCAAGTGGTTGTATTTAGAGCAGAGGAGTGAGCTATCAACTTAAATTTTAATTATCTTAGTGCTTTATTGTTTGTGCTTTTGAATGGTTGATCTATATTCTTGGCTTTGATCTTATGGCATTCGTTTATATCGTATGGTTAAATTGCTTGAGTTCTTTAATCTGTAATCAGCGTTTCTTTATTTACTTATTTATATCCTACTTTATTCCAAAAATGATTCAAGGGAGCTTACGGAAATACCTACAATTCATCAAGACCAAATAGAATATAAAAATAGCTGAGTGCATCTGGATGACCAGAATGTAGGGCTATGAAAATAAGAACAATCCAGATGTGGCCTTGGAATACTTATAATGTGCTGTCAAATCTTAAACCCTAGCTGCTGTAAGTGAGCCATATTTAATGTCAGCCTTTCTAGATGCTAAAGTGGTAATGTGGCTTAAAATTTCATATGACTTGAACAAGTTAATTGCTCAGGAAAAGGCACAATTGTTTCTGACAGCAGGGAGAGATTTCTCATTTGTAGGAAATTTATTCAACGCAGAGGAATTCACTTGTTTATTGCTCAGCATGATACCCTCATTCCAGTAGGAATGCAGACGCTGGTGTATCTTTTAGAATATGGACTAAGGATACTAGCGCTACATACCCTGGTCTACCCCACATTCCATTCAAGTATGGACATTTTCAGTTGAATTTGCAACCCTGGGCTCATCTGAAATTAGCCTTCACTGCTCCAAGGATCTTTAGGAAACATAATTCTCGTATTTGTGTGTATCTTTGATGTATGTGGCTTTTATGTTTGAATTGCATTAAACACAGTGGTCTTCCTTACCAGAGCTTTGTGTGGCAAGATATAACTTTCATCCTTCAGCTAAATCTAATTAAGAAAATTAACTGAAGGAACTTCCCATAAAAGTGAGATGTTATTATGTGCTAATGAAAGGCAGATTGATGGAGCAAGTCTCCTAGTTACTCAGGTCATAAACTGGAGGTCTCATTTCTATCAAAGAGGCTTAATTGTCTGTTCCCAGAGCATTCACATAATTAAGGTATGCTCTTATTAGGTGTCAGTAAATGCCCAGAGGATGCAGTCTGCACGCAGAATATGTTCTGCTGAATATTCTATGTGATGGTTTTTGTTAAACCCATCCAAGTTTCAAACTCTGAATTGCTCTCCTTTTTCACAGCAGTACCACTTATTGTGTAACCTCCGTGTGGAAGGATTCTTGCTTTACAAAATGCGTCCAAGGATGTTCTTGGATAGACTCTTGTTGGAGGAGGGGTGGCCATGACCATCATCATCCTTAGAGGGGCCCATGTGCAGCCTCACAGGTCTCTCTCCTCTGAAGTTAATCATTGCTGTGTCTCTCACCTTCATGCCAGCTCTCTCACGCAATGGCTGGGTGTGGGGAGTCACTTTTACCAGGGTCCCTCCTGCCCTGCCAGTCTACTCCTGACCAAAGACAGCAGACCCTGATGGCATGGCTTCACCCAGAGTTTAGAGGATCTCAGCACTGGCAGTATAAGGCTAAGAATTCTTATTTCCCTCAGTTGTGGATCATCCCCTTGCGCTGCTTGGGAAGAGACAGCCTTCCAGATGCGAGCCCATTGATGCTGCGCTCTCTCCTGACTTCTCTCTGTTCCCTTCTTCCTATCCTCTGGCACAGGGATTTCTTAAAGTCCTCAATCCAGGGTGGCATCTCCTCTGGGAAATAAATCCCTGCTCTTCCTAAGATGGGTGTGTGTGTATGTGTGTGTGAGAATCTGTGTCTGTATTTGTGTGTGAGTGTCTGTGTGTCTCTATGTGTGTCTGAGTATATGTGTGCGTGTGTGGTATATGAGTGTCTCTGTGTGTGTCCCCATGGGACTCCATGTGTGTGTGGGGTGGGGGTGGGGGTTGTGTCTCTCTGTGTGTGTCATGTGTGGGTGGGGCGGGTACACCCTCTGGGTCTTCTTTGCTCTACACGCTGGCATCGGGGTTTCATGGGGGCTCATTCCTTGCTGGGTCACAGCCTACTTGCCACCAAAGGAGACGTGCAGCCCCATAAATGGGCGGGAAGAGAGTCCTCATTGCTCCTCAGTGCCCTGCCAGCCTGGCTGCAGCTGATTTCCTTACTGGAGGCAATCAAGCCACAGCCACATGAGTACTGCTTCCTTCTTTTCTTTCCTAATAATTGTCATTTTAAGAAGCATTTGATCCTTCCCTGGAATTGCTTACAATGCAAAAGTCAACCCCAAATATTCTTTTATTAAAAAATTTTGAACCTCCAAATGTGAAAAATACCAGAGTTACTCAAACATACCTGTCCTCTCAAATCTCAATCATCAATCCTCAACCTGTTCCCCCAACCTTCAGGCTCGGGATACATCCTGTAATGTGCCACGGAAGCATCTGTGATTCAGTTGCTAGACACTCCAGTGAGTGCCCTGTTTGCGGAAAACGCTGTGCTAGTTGCTCTTAGATGGGCATCCACACCTTCACACCTTAACTGCAAGTGGCACTCTCAGGCACCAGGCCCCAGGCTCTTGGGGGCTCATTCTCCACTGATGAGTCTTTCCTTAGACTGTCATCCCTGGCCATGTGCTGTGACTCACACCTGTCATCCCAGCACATTGGGAAGCTGAGGCAGGAGGATTACTTGAGCCCAAGAGTTTGAGGCCAGCTTGGACAACATAGTGAGACCCTGACTCCACCTAAAAAATTAAAAATTAGCCAGGCATGGTGGCACACTCCTGTGGTCCCAGCTATTTGGGAGGCTGATGTGGGAGGATCACTTGAGCCCAAAAGGTTGAGGCTGCAGCGAGCTGTGATTATGCCACTGCACTCCAGCCTGAGTGACAGAGCAAAACTCTTTCTCAAACAAAAAGGAAAGAAGGAAGGAAGGAAGGAAGAAAGGAAGGAAGGAAGGAAGAAAGGAAGGAAGGAAGGAAGGAAGGAAGGAAGGAAGGAAGGAAGGAAGGAAAAGGAAGGAAGGCAAAGGAAGAAAGAAAGAGAAAGCCCCCAGCTTTCCCTGAGCTGTTGGAATGCCACACATGTCAGCCCTCCCTAATGCACCCCACACCCCACCGCTTGGAGTGGAGGGCTTTAGTCTCCTTGGCAGCACTTTCCATATTTGTAATTTCTAAAAATGTGATTTACTATCTGTCTCTTGCTGTGAAAGTGAGCTCCTCGAAGGAAGGGACTGTTCCTGACTTGTCCCTGCCTGTGCCCTTGGCACATCTCAGTGCCTTGCACATGGAACACTTTTGGCAAAACATGTTCTGATGAGCAAGCAAACACCACATGTGGCAACTGGGTCCCCAACCAGCCGTACAGCCTGGCTTCATTAAAAACTGCTCCACACAGAATTCAAAGTTTCAGAATATTACAAAATGTGAACAGAGAGTAAACAGATTTCATCATACCTCTGGGAGTAAAATGAGCAGAATTTCAGCTTCAAAAATTCTTGTGAATCAATTAAAAATATTATATATAAAACATGTAGACTTTTGTCCTAATATAAATGTTGCATTAATCCCCTATTTAAAACTATTGTCAGGAGCAAAGTTCATGGTGAATGACACTCTGTGCAAAAAAAGTTCAGTGCTAAGAATCAGAAAGATAATTCTTTACTCAGGATGCAGAAAAAAAGAATTCTTCTGGGAAAATTACACGCAGATAGTCCCAGCAACAAGTGGGAAGATTTATGTCTTTCCTGTTCAATGTCTGAACAATAAGACCATCCATGCTCTTGGTACTGTGAGAATCAAAAGACAGACAGGGCTGGGCGCAGTGGCTCGCACCTTTAATCCCAGCACTTTGGGAGGCTGAGGTGGGTGGATCACGAGGTCAGATGTTTGAGACCAGCCTGGCCAACATGATGAAACCTCATCTCTACTAAAAATACAAAACATTGGCCAGGCGTGGTGGTGGGCACCTGTAATCCCACTTACTTGGGAGGCTGAGGCAGGAGAATCACTTGAACCTGGGAGGTGGAGGCTGCAGTGAACTGAGATCATGCCATTGCCCTCTAGCCCCAGTGACAGCACGAGACTTCATCTCAAAAAAAAAAAAGGACAGACAGATCCCCTGCACCCGTCTCACTCCTGGAACCTCACTTAGGCTGGCCAGGGCCTTAAACTAGTCTCTGGGAGCTGAATGTGGCCCACCTGATAGGGAAGCCAGTCCAGGGTGGGGGGTGCAGAGGTATGTTCACAGTAACACCTTCGCATGCCAACCCAAGAGTCCTGAAATATGGAGAAAGGACAGGTTAAAGTGGCTAAGTTCTGCTGTTTTCATAATTTTATATTTTTAATAAACAAGATGTAGAAAATTATAATTCAGTAAGAGGGTTGATTTGGAAGCCTGTTTTGAATATCAAAGGCATATGCTGAAGTCTAAACTGGAAGTCATCTGCTGGTCAACCTTTATCTAAATTGTAGGTTTCATCTTGAACTTAAAAGTCAACACCATAAAATTCAAGTTCTACGTGGTAAAGGTCACAGTTTAAAGAATGAGGCTGGGTGCGGTGGCTCACGCCTGTAATCCCAGCACTTTGGCAGGCCGAGGTGGGCAGTTCATAAGGTCCGGAGTTCAAGACCAGCTGGACCAACATGGTAAAACCCCGTCTCTGCTAAAAAAAATACAAAAATTAGCTGGGTGTGGTGGCGGGCACTTGTAATCCCAGCTACTCAGGAGGCTGAGGCAGGAGAGTCGCTTGAATACAGGAGGTGGAGGTTTCAGTGGGCTGAGATTGCACCACTGCACTCCAGCCTGGATGACAGAGTGAGACTCCATCTCAAAAAAAGGAAAAAAAAAGAATGACTCTGAAATGGAAGCTTGGGGATAGGTTGGAGACAGACGTGTTTGGCTGCATTGCTGTTTTGTCTCGGCCTGCACCATGGGAGGAGGACTTTTCTCTGTTCATCTGTAGGCTTATCACTGAAGCTCAGAGATAGAGGAAGTTAAAGGAAGTCATTGTTAAGGTAGAAACTCTTTCTGGAATTGTCTGCAAATGCTACATCCTCATCATGGTCCCAGGTGTCTGTGTGGCTATTTGCGTGATTTTTACATAACTCACTGGGTGGAAGTTGTCAGCTCACTTGTGGTTCTGTTTTGAAAGCCATATGGTATGGGTGGCAGAATGCCAGCCCAAGGCAACAAGAAGCCATGCAGAGAGTGCCCTTCCAAAGGCAACAGGCTGGAGGGAGAGTAGCAGTGAGCTGGGGCCTGCACTCCTGATCAGCAACTGAAAGCTGGCCAGGAAGCTACCTGTGGGGATGCTGGAGATGGGGACGAGAAGGAGGAACTGAGAACCTGAGCTGCAGGAGTGAGACAGGAGAAACTGTCAACAGGAAAACAATGCGGGGCACAGCGGGAAAGTGGGCACTTGGCTTCTAAATGGAACTCCGGCAGGTTTTGACGGCTCCTAAGCTGTTCTCCATACCGGACAGAGACAGCTTGAAGCATCAGCACAAAGGCTGAGTGCCAGGTCCCAGCTTGGCTGGGGAACATGTGAGTTTTGACTAAAAGTCTTTACCGTCCCTCGTTTTGCTTTCTAACATTTTGCTTTTAGCTTTATCTCTCTTTTATTTATTTTTTTTTTTACCAAACAGTTCCAAAGAACTGACGGAAAAAAGCTCCTCATCCCAAATTATTTGTCCTGGTCCTGGTAACTTGGACTGATATTGAGAGTCTCAGTTGAGATTCAGAGGCAGACTATAAGAAATAGAAGAAATCCTTAAGCAGAAGGTCCTCCCCTGCCATCCAAGTTCACCTTGGCTGCTTCCATCATCTATGGGCTCTGTCATTCTGGCTTTTGCCCCTCAGTCCTCCCAAAGAGTCAGCCCCTGAGCCATCAGTCAGAGCACACAGGGGTTGGGAATGCAGCCTCCTCCAGCTGGTAAATTTTTCTTCCACTAGTAAAGAAGGACTAAAACAAAGAGGTGTGTGACCACACTGTGATATTGGTGCTGTAAGAAGACTGTGCTGCAGAGGAGAGGATGCACTGAACAGAAGCCAGCTTGGTGCAGATTCTGAAAAATTATTTAAATGACTGATCAGTAAGAGCAGGTTGACCAGCAGGCCAGGCAAGGGAAGGTGTTGATGGCAGCCAGGATGGGGAGCAGTGGACCTGGGTGGGAGAGGTTAAGAAATCTTGGGATTCTGAATCCTCGAGTTCGCTCCATTGAAAATACTTTATTTCCTAATATTACCAGTGTCTCAACAATCCCCAGATGTCTCTAGGGACTTCATCTAGACACTTCATAATTAGAAGTGTCCCCTAAATACATGTACCCCAAGGAGAAGGTCACTTGGGAGCAGGGGGACCATAAGTGCTTGAGAGGCTCTCAACCTGGCTGGCAAGCTCTCAACTCTTCCGTGCAGCCTGGACATCAACAGCTACGTTCGAAGGTCTCTTAGGCCACCGTGCTGTCTGTAAACCCAATTGTGTTTAGTTGCCTACTGAGTTCAGGTAATCAGGGAGATTTGCAGGAGAGGAAAAAATACAAGACCAATGTGGAGCTGTGATGTCCCTGGAATGCAGGGGTGGCACGTCTCATTTACTGAGGGGACACATGATTAGTGGCAGTGCTGGCAGTGGCAGGGTTTAGTGGCTCTCCTGCACCTGATTGGCTTGGGCTAGGAAGGATTTGTCATCCCGAAGCCTGTGTACTCCCAAGCAAGTCAGCTGCGAGGGATTTCAATGCCTCTGTGAGCTCAAAAAGGATTCTCTGATCACATTTCTAATAAATGCTCTTGTGGGAAGATGATGAGAATAACGATATGGAATGATGGTTGCTATTTACTGACTGTTCCCTATGTGTCCATTCTGGGTAGGTGCCTTCGGGGTGTTATTTGTAAAACTGACAGTAGCTCCACAATACAGGCATTTAGTTATGTTTATCTATTGCTGCTTAACAAGCCATCCCAAAGTTCAGTGGATTAAAACACTATTATTGTCTCTCCTGATGGGGTGGATGGGGAATTTGCACAGGGCGCAGTCAGAGGAGCTCCACTCGGTTTCACAGTCCACTGAGCTTTAATGGCTGTGGCTGGGAGAGGTGGGGCAGTCGGGCATTGCCCTCTGCACTCATAGAGCTCTACCAGGGTGGCTTGAACTTCCTCACATCATGGCAGCCTCAAGGGAGTTGCACTGTTCAGCGTTCCAAGAGCTATTTCATGTTTTGAATGTGGGAGCTGCCTGTACCTTGAAGACTGGGCCCTAGACTGGTGCAGCATCACATCCTTGCTCTTTTGGTCAAAGCAGCCACAAAACCCACCTGCATTCAAGAGGAGGGGACAGAGTCCACCTCCCAATGGGAGGAGGATCAGAGATTTGGCTGCTATTTTTAATCCACCACATTATAATTCTTCCTATTTTACAGAAGAAACTGAAGCTTAAAGAAGCCAGATAATATATGTCTTCAAATCACGTAAGACATACAGCTGAGGTCTGAAAGCATGACTGACTCTAATCTGTTTCTCTTTCTAGTATACAGCCCCACTCTCTTAAAATGTGAACACTTGATCTTCTGAGATAAGAGTTTTTGAGCCACAAGCTACTCTTCTTCTTGGATGTAGAACAAAACATAACAAGCCATTGTCCACGTTCTTTCTAACCTTTGCATCATTGAATGAAGAGGTCCCATCCAATAAGCTGTAGAATTGAACACTCCTCTTCAGTCTGAGAGGCTGTTCAAGGTAAAGGAAGAGGAAAAAATGCAAGTGAATAAAATCACAAATTTAAATGAGAAATACCTGGCTTGGGAATGGTTTCTTTCCCCAGAGGATAGAAATATATTTACATTATGAAATAAGCTGGAATCCAATGGAACCCTCGTGTTATTATTAGATTTCCTCTTGAGAAGGATTTATAAATGAAAACACAACTTACTATTTTAGTATTTTGTTTTTCAGGGAAGAAAAACCCTTTGCAAAAACAAATTTAAAAGAAAAAACCTTATCCATTTCAGGCGCTTGTTTATTTTCTTATTTACGAGGCTAAAACTGTCTTCTTTCATCTCTGATTGCATTAAGGGCTGGAGAAAAGAGGGTTTTTGCTTTATTTTGTTTGCTTTTTTCCTTTTCTCTAAATCTGGATGGTCTCTTTCCATTTGTGGGCAGTGCTAAATCTTTCCTTATCCACAACCTCCTCCAGCCATTAACTGTGGCCCAAGAGCTCCACATAGTGGGGGGTAGGAAATGAAGGGGGAGGGTGGCCACATGTGGTATGGCTGCAGTGTTCATCTGTGATCTGGTGGCCCCCCTGAACAACAATGGCCACGACCTCACTGTGCACCTGCTAGCACATGGCTCCGTGCTCCATTGCCATGTGTCTGCCATCATGCTGTGATTCCCTGTCCTCGGCTCCACGGGAATCTGGAGAATAAGGGTCCTGTGGCTGCTTTTGCAATCCTAATACACTTTGAGAACTTCATGTTCTAGTAAGCTTTATATAATGTCCTTGACCATTAGAGCCTTTACAGCTTCCTCATCAACATTTATTCATTTCTAATTACACTCAAGTAAAGGGAAGTTACAAGACATGTGTCCCTGAAGATTTTCAAACTTAATGCAACCATTGCATAATTACAATCCAATCTCGACAAAGGGAGTCATGCGTTGCTTTTCTAGCCGAGTCACCCTTGGCCCCTGCAACCTCGCAGCCTCCCCACTCTCCCCTGGAATGCGGGGCCAGGCACCCGCGCACTCTGCCTCACAAATTTGCTGCTCCTGTATCAGCAACCTTCTTTGTCCAGTTATCCTAGGTCTCAGGCTACCACTCCTTTGGAGCTTTATTTCATCGTCACCTGCCCAGTGAGGAAAACTGCCCCACACTCACAAGAACCCTGTCCCGTTCCCAGGTCCTGCTTTGTTTTCCCGAGTGTTGATCCCTTCTAGTACTGTGTCTTGTACCGCCTTAGCCAGTTTCCTACTGGACCCCACAACCCCACCCGTATGCCCTCCTGTAGAATGTCAGCTGTGTCCATGGCTGTCTCCCAGAGCCTGGAACAGTGCGTGCACAGAGAAGTCACTCCACATGGCTTGTTGAATGAATCCCTAAAGAATGAATAGCATAAACCCAGTCCACAGCTCTTTATTCCCGACGGCTTCAAAATGTGCACTTCTTGAGGAATTTTTAATTTGGAAGATATGTTATCTTTAAAAATTCATTAATGAAGTTTGTGAATGAGTAATTCATGAATGTGGAATTTATGCTGTGTTCTTTCCATTTGCCTACTTCGTATTTGTACAAAATGTAACTGCATGAATATATCCTCCTACTAAGAAAATGATTGCTGTAAAACTATGGGAAACAGGTTGGCACTAGGCTGTCTGCAAGTAGTCTAATGGAATATACGGTGGGATTCCACTAAGCCAATTCAGTACATTTGTTTTATCTTTTATTCAAAGACAACTTGCAAAGGAAGTTCGGTGTTTTTCTCTGTCTTTAAAAATAATATTCATCAAAACGGTTGTGTTTGTTAGAGTGGATTTAACAGAGTTCTGTTGTTAAACATTTACAATGCTTCATCTCTTTCCAGCGTTACTGTACTTAGAAAACGCTGCCTAACTTTGTGTACAAAACAGTGAGAGAGATCGCTTTAATGTGGAAAGTTCAGTTATGAATGTGAAACGTTGCCAGAGTCTGACTGTAATCCCAAGAGGCAGAAACTAACCACTTTTGTTTGGACAGTTTAGCTTGTAAATGCACGTGCAGGCAGCGCCACCGTGTGTTGGCTAAAGGGAACCACAAGGGTACGCGGGAGGAGGAGTGAACGCCGGGACTCAACCCAGCTGATACCTGCCTAAGAGGGACTTCTCAGTAAAATATGCTTGGCACATCTGTTAGGGGCGGCTCCTTCTCAGCCATTTGACAACTTACTTCAGTCTAACATAATACACTTCCAACTCTCATTTTCCAAGTATTATTAAAATTTCAACGCAGGTATGTGTAAAGTGCCAGGTACGTAGTAAACCGACTTTTTTCCTATAAAAACATTTGAAGATCAATAATTGGGTCCATATAACTAAGCAGCAGTGTTGTGTGAGTGGTTATTAAAGTATTACAAAATAAGGACCGTTTTCTGGTCCATTATAGTGAGCCAAGTGTAAATTTGGGGTCAGATGGGTCTGGGTTCGGGTCCCCATCTTCCCATTTACTGGCTGTGTGACCTTAGGAAAGTTGCTTAGCTTCTCTGAGCCTCAGCGTCCTCATATGTGAGATGGGTTAACAACAGTGTTTCTAAAGCACTTTGTGGAGTTTCTGGCAAATGATTACCAGGGGCCCCGGGGTTTAGTGGAGGTCTTAGCTGCCAGCCCCCAGCAGGTACCTGGGAGTTCAGGCAAGCTCCAGACTACTAATTCCACTTCCACTCCAGGCACCTTTGGCACTCCTCTCTCTCCCACCCCCAGAACTGGCCCTGCTGCTCTGGAAGCTGTGCTATGGTTAGGGGATGCCAGTCTACCTGGTCTTCAAGGACTGTAACCTGTGGGTGTGGCCCCGTTCTCTTTCTCCTTTTTCATACATTCACTCTTTTGCTCTGATTTTGAAATTCAATTGAAAACAAAAGGAAATTTAAAATGATGATTTTATGAAAGGTTAGAGCAGGAGAGATTGAGAGAAATGTGGAGAAATCCCAGCAAACAGAAGCAGATAAGAAGCCAAAGAAATCACTGGAAAGGGTCAGGTGCAGGGGAGTGCACTTTGCGAGGCCGAGGCAAGAGGGTTGCTTGAGCCCAGAAATTTGAGATCAGCCTGGGCAACACAGTGAGGACTTGCCTCTACTAAAAATAACAAAAATAGCCAGGTGTGGTGACACATACCTAGGGTCGAAGCTACTTGGGAGGTTGAGGCAGGAGGATTGCTTGAGCCTAGGAGTTTGAGGCTGCAGCGGGCCATGATTACACCACTGCACTCCAGCCTGGGTGACAGAGTAAGACCCTGTCTCTAAAAAAGGGGAAAAAAAAGAAATTACCTTGAAGAAGGGTCACGGCCGGATTTGAGAGAAACACCTTCTGAGTGTCCAGATGCTTCTTCCTCTTTTTCTGTAATCACACAGGACTTTCAGCTGAAATTGACTGAGTTCTGCTCTGGAGCTTGCACTGCACTAGGTTCTGAACACAGACAGCAAACGCAGTAACAGATGACGGCGACTCACAGACCATGTGGTGGCCGTGGACAGGCAGACGCAAAGACACGGTTGCCTCTGGACACTTTTTGGAGGCAAAATCAACAGAATCTCCTATAGATTACATGTGGTGTGAGGACGGGAGCAGTGGAGCATGGCTGTATGTGTTTGGGCAAGGAGAGGGTGAAGCTGCCATGAACAGACGCGTTTGAGCCTGAAGGAAAAGCAGGTGTGGGGGCATCAGGGGCTCAGATTTGGACAGGTTATGTGTGACATTTGATGTCCACGTGGAGTTGCTAAGCAGGCATTGGACAAAGGAATCTGGAGAAAGCGTTCTCCATTTGATCTCATATAGATTCAGTGGTGATTTTAAAAAATCAATGTATTCGTTAACACTTAACCAGAAAATAACTGTGGTCGCACCATCGCACCCAGCCTGGGGGATAAAGTGAGACTCCGTCTCAAAAAAATTAAAAATAAAAATAAATAAATAAAATAAAATACAGATTGTAAAGGCTTGTATTAGTTTTATTAGAACAAAAGCCAAGAACAATCTTCCAAAATCCTATTCTGATGAGGGGAACTGCCAGATGATAGCAGAATTTGTTCCAAAGGTTTTTTGTAAATTTATTATTTATAATTCAGAATATATATTCCCAGAGAAATAATTTTATGACTCATGGCTAACCTCTTGGGCCAGGTCTCAGAAGTGTATCTCTTGCATGAGAAAACAGTCTATTTAGGGGAGGGGGAGAAGGGTAAAGTAACGCTGTCAAGGTACTAGCAATTAAACAAACAAAACTTACTGATATAGGAGCTCTTATGCTCCCTTATTTATGATTCCTGATTTGAAATAGAGCTCATTTGACCAACCACAAACCCTCTCTCCAAGAAATGACAGACCTTTTATTTGACTGGAACATTCAGCTGTGGGAGGTAGGTCCAAGGATTTTGCTTCGTGGCAGCAGATGAGGCTAGGGGAAGGAAGCAGGTTTGTGTGGAGACAAGGAACCTGGGGACCCAGGCTCAAAGAACTCTCAGACAGGGTTTGCAAGCTCTATTTTAAGTCTCATTCACACTTTGGTGTGATCACTTTAGTCACACCCAAAACAAGTAGAGCACTTGGGAATGCACATTTTTATTGAGGCAGGATAAAGAAAAGGAGTTTCTAGAACTAGAGGAGAGGATTGGTTTAGATGGAGTCACTTGGGCCAGCAGCCAGCCAGTTTGTACATTGACGGGGTGAGTGAGGGAGGATATTAAGTGTCTAAACAGGCTTAGGCAAGAGATAAGTTGAAGTCACAAAGCCAACTTTTGCTGAGGTTCCGGTGGTAGCTGCTGTGTTAACAAGAATTGCATTTATGGGTCACCAAGGCCTGAGTTATGCTATTGAATCTAGCTTGGAAAACTACTTGTCTTTGTCTATCATCATCTGGTCCATGCTTTCCATTCTCAGCTCTTCCAAGCTGGCTTCTCAGTTTAAATTCTCATTGCTCAACTCCCACTTCAATTTTATTGTAGGAAGAGAAAGGGAGGGGAAGAAAGTGGGGGCATTTGTGTTACACCTTTACTGTGCCCTTTCTCCCTCTTCTTCTCCCGTTTACTGTGAATGCAGGTTACCATGGCTTCCTTGGTTAAGGGTCCTTTGAAACATAGAACCACTGAACGCCAATGGCTATTGATAAAGTTCTGATGATTGGAGGAACACCAGGGTCCTTGGTCTCATGCCAATAGGATTAACGACACAAACACATGGAGTGGTTTTAATGAATAAAAAGTTTAATAGGAGAGAAGGAAGGGAGAAGAAAACAGCTCCCTCATACAGAGACAGAGAGAGGGAAGATTTGAACAAAGAGAAAACCCAGTGTGCGGTAGAAAAGTAATTGCTTATATTGGGATGCTGGAGGAGGGAGTGTCTGGTTTGCATAGGGCCCAGGGGATTGGTTTGACCAGGTATGTCATTTACATAGCCCTCAAAAAACCTGGCTTTCCCACCTTAGTCCTTTAATATGCAGATGCGGGTCACCACGAGGTTCTGAACACATGGTGTTATCTGGAGGTGGCCATGACACTTGGTATACCTGATAACAAGGAAAAGCTGGCAGGTATCTCCAGGTTGAGTGAAGCCAGTTTCTAATGGTCAGCATATGCATGTCAAAGCTTGCTGGCCTGGCCCTCAAGCTGCATTTTCTATTAGAAAAGAGATGGTTGAGGGGTTGCTTCGGATAACAGGAAAATTTCTGCCAAAAATCTTTACCCTTACTATCTGCCTAAAACTTATTTCTTAATAACTGCTGTATCATTATCATGGCTTTCTTTTTTTTAAATTCTTTCTTTGTTGATGCCAAAACAAAATTAAGTTAAATACTGTATCCTCTCATAGATCACAAATGTCATGAGAGCAGGCATTATAGCTCTTGCTCAACAATTGGGTCCTAGGTGTGGAGGCCCAGTGTCTTGTGCAGAGTGAGCATTCAGTGAATAAAAATTCAATAATGAATGAATGAATAAGAATGTGGAGGAGGGTATATGCTTTTGGTGTAGATCCCTTAGAAAACTTTCTGGGCACTTTTGATGGTTTTAGAAGGTGATGGCGCTGGGTGGTTAATAAATCTAAATTCACTTGAAAGCATAAGGCTTTCCACTGATAATAGTCCTTTTGTGCTTAATCAGTCATCCCAGAATTGTGGTGAATTGGAAGTCATGGTCACGGTATTTTACACTCCTCTATCTTCTACCTGTTGAATCTGAACTTGCCTTATGACTTGTTTTGTTCAATAAAATGTGGCAGAAGTGATGTGCAGTGGGAGTTCAGGCCTTACGAAGAAGCCTGAAGCATCCGCTCTCACTCTCTTGAAATTCTGCTGCCTTCCTATAAGGAAGCCCAGGCTAGACAACCAAATGAAGAGGGGACTTGTGTGTGGGTACTAAATAAGAGTGAGGATAGAACAGAAAAAGTCCAAGGCCAGTTCACCCATTGTCACCAGAGAAAAGGCAAAATATTGATTGGCAAATAGATGCAGGTAGATTGATAGATTGTGTGGTGAGGCCAAAGGGAAGAACTCTTTGAATTGTTATTTTCTATTCAACAAGAAGTGAGAGTTAGCAGGCAAGCAGAGCTTGGGTAGGAGTTGTGAGGAGGAAGGTGTGAACAGCTCTCCAACTGTGTGAGGATTTGACCGTGGAAATGTAGGAGAGTTGCTCAGCAGCACCAAAGGTCAGCTTGATGTTTATGATCATTAAAATGAGTAATTTAGCATGCTCGTTTGGTTTTTTCTAGCCAAATTCACTTGCTTAAGAGCAGTTTCAGAGTAGATGGAAAGTTGGGGTTTTTCCTGGCTAGGGGAAAGGACGGAAAGGGAGCCAAGGACATTGAGAGTATAGGCATCGAATGATGAGACATGAGTTTATGCTGGGAAAAGAGGGACGTGTAAGAGCAGAGGGATAGGGAAAGGTGAGGAATTTGGTGAAGTAAATATTACTGGCACTAGGAGGTACAAGTAGGAATGGCAAGGGAAAGTAAAGTGGGCTGCTTGAAACTGACACTAGGGAGGGCATGCAATTATGAGTAAGGCCAAGGATGTGACCCTGAGAATGTGTGGCTGCTCTGGTGTGGGAAATATCACAGGAGGTGGAAGCTGAGAGGCTGTACAGGCATTGCAGGAATCATCCATGTGGATACTGACATCATCATGAATTATGAAGGGAGCCAACTGTATGACTGGTTACTATTTCTACCAGACCACTGTACGCGACCTTATGCCCCTCGACTTTCCGTTTAGAGCACTTATCACGGCTTCAAATATTAGAGCGATTATTTGGGCCGGGAGCGGATTTTTTGACAGTAATCAGGGCTTACAAGTCTGTTTCGTTTCTTGACTGACATACGATTAATACCCAAAAGGTAGAATGGATGGATAGATGAATACTATTCTAGCTGTGATACAGAGAATCTTCAGATGTAATAAGTTATAAGGCCAATTAACCCTACAAAGAAGACCCACGGTAGTTTCACATTTATGAAAAACTCCTGGTGCAAGTCTTCAAGAGGACGGGCATTTTTGCTGATTTTCTCGTGTCTAGAATAGTGCCTGACATATTAGGTGCTCTGTAAATACTGAGTGAAAGAATACGCCCCATCAGTATCTCACCGCGCCTGCGCCGGGTGCCCTGGATGGGGCCAGCCTTGACGCACCGCGCTTGCGTGATGTCTCTTTGCAGGGCGCAGCGGCCAGCTCCCAGCCCCGCTTCGCCGCAGTAGCTTGAGCCCTCCGGCCCTCCGTAGCCGCTCGGCTGTGGCACCGCACCAGCTTCCTACTCGGCGTTCCCACGCCTATTCGAGTAGATTCTCGGCGCCCGAGGAAGAGGTAGGCTCATTCTTTCTCCACGTCACAGACCTGACTGTGGAGATGGCGGCTCAGAAGATAAACGAAGGGTTGGAGCACCTCGCCAAAGCAGAGAAATAGTGAGTGAGACGCCGGGCGGGCCTGTGTGTGGACGCCCAGTCCGTCTTTCACAGGCGCGGCCTTAGCACCCGGCTGGACGAGAGGGCGGGCACGGGGCTGAGGGGGCTCGGCGCGCTGGTGCCTGCGGGGCTGCCGGGGCTTGGTGTCCCCGGGGTCGCACTCCCGGGGTTCCACTCCCAGGGTTGCGCTTCCGAGGTCAGGGTCGGGGTCAGGCCTCCAGCGCCTAGGGCAGCGCCATGGGTCCACCCAGCCGGAAGTCCGCTCCTCAGACCCGGTGTGGGCGGGGACCCGGCGCAGTGCTGCGGAGCTGGTCTCTAAAGAGGGCTTCTCTACCTGGGCGCTGAGCTTCTGAAGGCTTCTTGTGGTGGGGGCTGTTTCTGTATCCGAGGCTCGTTAGCAGCATCCCTTGCCTCTACCTGCTACGTGCCTCTCGCACCTCTTCTCCATTTATGGCAACCAAAAATGTCCTCTGGGGAGCAACATCGCCCAGTTGAGAACCACCGCCCTAGCAGAGGCCCTTGTGTGGAGAGGACCATAGATTTACCCCAAAAACTACTCGGTGAACCTTTGTCATCTGGCATTTTACTGTTCCAGTGGGCCACGACTGTGCTTCCGTCGTCCTTTGATGTGTATGTTCTGCCATTTCTGGTACAGTATGTAATAGGCACCCAGGAAATGTTCGTGGGACTGAACTGATTCTCCTTAAATCATTATTTTGGCACCCCCCAGGCTCCCCCCGCCCCCCGCCGTTTCATTACTCCAGCTCATTTTTATCTGACGGGGTTAATGAAAAGTCGGTGCTGTGTTCTATGGTGGGTGCTTCACATACGTAATTTCATAAGCTAAGATCTTCACAGTAACTGCCCAAATAGAGATTTTCATTTTTCGTAAGAGGAAATGAAGCTCATAGAAGCCTCATAATGACTTACCCCAGGGTGCGCAGGTGAAAGATGGCAGAGCCAGTTTTCAAACACTGGAAAAACTCAAACCCTTTCTATCACATGACTCGAGGCAAGCAGTGTGTAAGGTACTGGGGTTCTCCTGGTGCAGGAGGTTTCCACAACAATCTGACTTTCTAGTGGGAGCACACGTAAAAATTGAAGTAAGAATAAATAGTGTGTGGAATAGGCACCACAAAAAAGCTGTATGAACTGTGTAGGTATCATAGAGGGAGAAGTTTGTTCTGCCTGAGAAAATTTAAGGAAGAGATGATTTGTGAGCAGGGCCTGAAAAATACAGAATGTTTTAGACAGAGGGAAAATCCTGTGAAAGAGATTCTGTGCACAATCTGTAGTATGTATCATACACTGGCCTGAAAATGTGCTCTGGGAACAGTGATTGTAGTGTACTTACAGTGACGGGAAAAACTGGAGTGAAGAAGAGTTGGAGCCAAAGTGTGAAGGGTCAGCTTCTCAGATGGCTTTTGTAGGCAACTAACCAGTGGACCCGGCCAGATTTGTTTTTGGTGAAGAAAGAAATGTGGCAGCAGGCCGGGTGTGGTGGCTCTTGCCTGAAATCCCAGCACTTTGGGAGGCTGAGGCGGGTGGATCACTTGAGGTCAGGCATTCGAGACCAGCCTGGCCAACATGGTAGAACTCTGTCTCTAATAAAAATACAAAAATTAGCCTGGCATGGTGTCGTACGCCAGTAATCCCAGCTGCTCAGGAGGCTGAAGCAGGAAAATCACTTGAACCCGGGAGGCAGAGGTTGCAGTGAGTGGAGATCATGCCACTGCACTCCAACCTAGGAGACAGAGGGAGACTCCGTCTCAAAAAAAAAAAAAAGAAGAAAAGAAAAATGTGACATTAATGTAGAGAATGGACTATGGGGAGAGGGTTGGTCGGAGAATTTTGACATATTCAGTAAACATTTACAAAGTTGTCACTGTGTACCTGTACCATCCACTGAGGATACTGGAGTAACCAAAAGTGGTGCCTTCAAGACCTTAGAATTCACAGGCAGGCAGACAAGTGAACAGAGGAGTAAAAATAAGATGTTCAGTGCTAGAATGGAAGTATTCATTATGGTATGCTGGAGATATGAAGCAGGGAAAAGGTAATATGCTCAGGGTGTGAGGAATGGAAGAGGAGGAAAGGTGACTCTCCCATGAAGGTGGTGCCAGACATGTTAGCGGGTTATTGACTTCAGGGAAGAGTTGGTAATGGCCTGAATTCAAGTAACAGTGCAGGGGTAGGATTGGGTGACATTTGTCAATAGGGTTGACATGCTTTAATAACCTGCCTGCTTATAGAGACGAAGGCTTAACTCATCTCTATAAGGTTTCTAACTTGAGAGATGGAGTGGGAGAGGCCTTCAGCCAAGATAGGGGATATAGGTTAATGGGCATGATTGGTGGGTTGATCTGGGGCAGGGAGGTGGGGTGGGGAGGTGTGGGGTTCAGGCTCGTTGCTAGTTTGAAATGCTGCTAGACAGTTACTGAGTGAGTAGCAGGCAAAATGGGCCAGGAGCTTAGGAGATATTTGATTCTTCTCTGTTTTCTAATGATGATGCAGTTCAATATTGCTGAGTAATTTTGTAAATTGATTCCTGTACACAGATGGTAATGTTGCTGTTTTCCTTTTTTCTGTGGAAATTGGTTAGTTTCCTTATTGATTCTTTGGAGAAAAAGAGTGAAAAGGACTAACAGGTATAGCTATTAAACCTAAATTAGCTTTACGTCTTTCTTCCGCATTAGTGGTGTTCATGTGATTGGGATAGTTTTGCCCAGTTTTAAACTCTCTGGGTCTTTCCGTGTATAGCACATTAGGTGACTGAATGATTGTATCTGGTTTTTAGTGGGATTAAAAAAATTATGTTAATATTGATAATGTAGTGTTTGTTTTGGGATAGGAATGGAGGGTTCAAATTTTGCATATTTCCCTAATTTTGTGAATTAGAGTAGACACACCACAATTCAAGGATATTATTTTTCTGAGCAGTGAAATTCTTGGTAAGCTTGAAAAATTGCTTGTACTAATTTGAATCTTGTAACACTATATACACAAAGAAGTTTTAGATACTAAATATGTTAAATAAATAAATTTAATTGGCAAAAAATGTTACTTAAAAGCTGTGGCTAACTGGGCTCAGTGAGTAGCTCATGCCAGTAATCTAGCATTTTGGGAGGCCTAGGCAGGTACATCACTTGAGGCCAGGAGTCTAAGACCAGACTGACCAACATGGTGAAACGTCTTCTCTGCTAAAAATACAAAAATTAGCTGAGTGTGGTGGCACAAACCTGTAATCCTAGACACTCAGGAGGCTGAGGCACGAGAGTCACTTGAACCCGAGAAGCAGAGGTTGCAGTGAGCCGAGATCACACCACTGCACTCCAGCCTGGGCAACCAAGTGAGACCCTATCACAAGAAAAAAAAAAAGGCTACGACTTTTGGCAGTTCACATGGCTGTCACAGAAGGAAGGCTATACTTCTGAGGGCTAATTCAGATTTTCCATCTTTCAGTTAAGGTACTGCCCTGATTCATTTGAAGCAAGCAGCATTCTATCCAAGCAGGCCTTCCCTAATGGAATGAAATTTAGAATTTAAGATGGTTTGGGCAATTCTTATGCACACTCAAATTTGACAGTTACTGAATTAGTTTAAACCAAGTGTGAAATTATTTTAAAGTAAGAAAAAGAAATAAAATATTGAGGAAAAGAAAGGCAAGTAAGATAAGGATTTAAAAAACTGGCCTTTGATTTGGCGTCTTAAGAAGCCAGTAGTGGTCCTGGAAAGCAGTGTCTCTTGGCTTTTGTGCCTACTCCCTCTGTCATTCCACTGAATGATTGTATTCCTTAGTGTTTCTGTTCTCTCTATGCATTCTCACTAGGGGATCTCATCTATGCTCTTGACATTTGCTTATGACACCTCCATTTATGTCTCTAGCCTCTCGTCGCACTTCAGTTTCATGAATCCCCTCTGCTGTCATTACCATACTTCAGATGTTCGTAAGCTTTAATGAACCTTCGGGCTTGTTAAACCTCAGAGGTTCTGTAGGCTTGGGATGGGGTCAGTAATTTACATTTTTAGTAAGTTCCCAGGCAGTGCTGATGCTGCTGGTCTGGGGACCATGAATTGAGAACCTCTAGGAGGAAAACCACATACCTGTGACAGTGGGAGAGAAAGAGCTGAGGTTGTATTTGTGAGGCGTAAGTTTGGGTGGAGGAGGGTGACACAAAGAGTTTGTGCCTGATGGCTCCTCCTGTTTTGTTTTTTTTTAACCTAGAAGCAGGTATCTGACTTATAAATGTGGTTGGTAACTTCTGTTAACTGTGTTTTTTTTTCATTCTAGCCTGAAAACTGGTTTTTTAAAATGGAAGCCAGATTATGACAGTGCCGCTTCTGAATATGGAAAAGCAGGTATTTTTTACTATAGTCCAGTTGCTCTAGTATGTAATCTTAAAATATAGTCTGATAACTTCATTTCACCGTAATGCTTACTCATGTGCTTTCTACAAGGCTTTAATAGTTAAAAAAACAAACAGAACAACTGTGCAAACCCTTGAGTGTTTCTCCTCTTGTTATTTTCAGATGTGTTGAGAGCTGAGTCAGAGATCTTGGTACCTGTTGTTTATGACAGCAGGGATGGGGCGAGGTTGGTGATATACAGCAGTGGGTTTTTAGCATTGCTTATATATTTTTCAACTCTAGTTATTTGTATACTGTATCCATGAATTTTGCCATATTTCTCGATTATACTTTCTGTTGAATAAAGAGTTTGTTAAATTGTTTTGTTAATTTATCCTCATCTTAAGCAGATCTACAGATGATGTTTGCTTGGTACTTTTATCCTTTATGAACCTCACTTTGAGTGTATTTGTTCATTGTTCATGAAGTGTTAAGCTATATATGTATTTTAATCATTTTATTTGTATGTAAGATATAAACAATCTAAAATATGCAACAGAAAGGGAATTTTACTAAAAATTTAGCATTCTAAATTATAGAATGATAGCTTTCAGCATATCTGTGATGACTTGGAATATAAATAAAATAAAACAAAATTTTGAAGTACCTTGAACACATTGTCAGCTGTATTTCAGCGATAACCCTGATCACATGTGTTAGCCTAGCATAGAGATCATCTAGGGCTAGTGCTTTTGGATAAACAGCAAATGAGTCTTCAGTACTTTTATTTAAATCAGAGTAAATTCTGGTTTTTTTTTTTTTTGCATCATGCAAACTGTTTATATCTCATACTTTAAAATTATTAAAAGTTCCAACTTTGTGTGAATTTTATGGACTACTTCTGCAAGGAGGCTTCTGTAACAGAAGGGAACAACGTTTTGCAGGTTTCCACTGTGAGGGAAATTTAACACACATTTGTTTTATAGCCCTCTGAGAACATTAACTACATTCAAAAATAAATGTTTTAGATCAGATTTTTCCATTGAAGCATTCTTTGTTTATTTTCTTTAAGGGCTTATGAAAAATCTATTTAATCAGAATAAATTTTTAAAAAAGCAACAGATAGAAAAGCAGGGAGGAGAATCGTTCAGTATTTGGTTTTCACATCTTATTAAAGAGAATTTTAAGAGTGTTTTTAACAGATAACACTTTTCTTAAAGCATTATGCTTTTTGCTTCTTTGTAAGCAGCCCTTGAAAAGTTTTCCAAAATTTTAAGATTATATTTTATAAGCATTCCTGTTTTGCTTTGATGATTACACTTTTAAAACAGCTCGCAGTATACTTTAGCTGTTTAAACAGTGAGATATTTTTTATAGACAGTAAACAGTATAAAAGATTTTTTTTAAATGCATTGTTAGACATTTAAAGATTATACCAAAGGAAGGTTTATTATAAAAAAACTATTTAATGTGCTTATTGGCCTTCAGTTTCTACATAATTCAATGACCTATACCTAAAGTTCTGTTTTATTATTAAATGTAAAAGTAGTGAAGTAAGGTGCTGTCTTTTGTGACTAAAGAATCTACCTGTCACTGGAGAGTGTTAGGGAGTGTTGGAGTTAGAAAGACTTACTGATTTCTAATTGAAGTAACTGATTCGTTGCCAGTAGTCAACAATTAA
Organism: Callithrix jacchus; assembly: GCF_049354715.1. Taxonomy (NCBI): domain Eukaryota; kingdom Metazoa; phylum Chordata; class Mammalia; order Primates; family Cebidae; genus Callithrix; species Callithrix jacchus. The sequence continues at coordinate 52,333,920 of NC_133514.1, read as the reverse complement.
AAAAGAAAAACTTAAAAATACTCCTAAGTTACTGATAATTGGAAAAGTTGTAAGGAAATTGCTTTAGAAAAAAGTAATATTTTATAGTTTTTGGAAACTTCCTAAGTATTTGAAATGTGTGTCTGTAATACTTCATATACAATGCAGATTTTAGTAATGATTCATTTGAGGTTTTTCAGTGATGGAAATAGAGAGTCAGTTTTTTTTTTTTCTTTTTCAGCTGTTGCTTTTAAAAATGCCAAACAGTTTGAGCAAGCAAAAGATGCCTGCCTGAGGGAAGCTGTTGCCCATGAAAATAATAGGGCGTATCTTTTTCAACCTTTAAAAAGAAATTAAACAATTAGATGATTTTGACAAGCTGTTTTCTCTTGCTATAAATTTGCTTTACTACCTGTGAAGTAAAATGTTTTTAAATTAGAAAATGATTAGAAAAATTGTGTATTTTTAAACTGTAAAGGAGCGTTTATAGTGAAGTTTCATCATAAGGTCCACACTGGTTCGAAGAGCTACATTTGAGAACTTAGTTTCTGTTGTTTATAGTTTTACTTGATGATGTTTTACTTGTGATGACGTAAGGGAAATCTGTAGTCATGCTGAAGAATGAAGAAGTAGGACAGGTATTGAAAACGCATAAACTACTGTATCAGTTTTTTAAAAATACAGTTTTTTCCTCAGGTATTTGAAATAAGAATTATAGTAGGCATTTGAAAACTTTCTGATAAAAAATGTTTCTCTTATTTGCAAAGTGTAGTCATAATAACTTTGCACTTCAGTGAATTGCATAATAGAAATAGTTTAAAATTTGTGTTATGTCAGTGTTTTGGAGAATTATATAGTTTTAAACTATATCAACAGGCTTTGAATTATTTCTTCTTTACTTGGTTGTAGGATTTGTCTTTTGGAACCACCTGGGTCAGTGATTTAGTTAACTGTCTTTAAATAGTAGATCTCTAGAAACTATTGATTTTTTTCCTTTTTTCCTTAACTTTGACTTCATTACTTCCATTCAGTCTTTTTCATGCTGCCAAGTAAGTATTCTTCATATTTCCATGTATTTGCAAATTATGTTTTAAATGTTGCTGTTTTTCTGTAGGGTTGGTAAATTTTTCCCAAATAATGAATTTTGTATTGATTTAAATAATAATCATTTCTCTTTGCTTCAGTTTTTACCTAAACCTTAAAAACTAAATCACTCTTAACTCTAAAATGTAAAGAGTTTAAATTAAATTTGGCATAACATTTTATTAGGAGCATTTTGTTTACTAGTCTATGAAAAAATAAGTTAGAATCTCTTTTTTCCTCTGTTTGATAGCTAATAGTGCCTATGGAAATGAAGCAGGAAGCTTTCTCCTTCTTTGTGGAGAGTAGTTATTTGTGGGCTGAGGTGGGTGGATCACTTGAGGTCAGGAGTTCGAGACCAGCCTGGCCAATTTGGTGAAACCTGTCTCTACTAATAATACAAAAAATAGCTGGATGTGGTGGCATGTGCCTATAATCTCAGCTACTGAGGAGGCTGAAACAGGAGAATTGCTTGAACTTGGGAGGTGGAGGTTACAGTGAGCTGAGATCATGCCACTGCACTCCAGCCTGGGCAATAGAGCAAGACTCCATCTCAAAAAACAAAAAACCCATAGATTTAGGTTTGTTAGATGGAAAGTCATTTAACTTTACTGAGCCTTACTTAATTTTGCATCTGCAAAATAAAATCTCTTTAACTCAAATGTCTGATGTTCTAAGCCATTATTCCCCATGAAAATAAAAAGAATAAAAAATTGTATTGTGTGGTAATACAAGCCTGAAGTGATATGTTGTTCGTGAGCCCATTTTACCTGAAGTCACTTTCCTTACCAGTAGTTCTTCAACAGAAAGTTTCTCCTACCCCTTATTTCATTAAGATCTCATCAGTGAAATTATATTCTCTTTGCAGAGCTTATGAGCAAGCTGGAATGATGTTGAAGGTCAGTAATGTTGTGTTACAATTATTGTGTAGGTAACATAAATTAACTATAAGGTGTTAATGTAGAATTTATGTTGAAGTTGAAAAGCATCCTTACTCTAAGGCAAGAGGTGCAAAGTTGATTTTCTGTCCATGGTAACAGTAATTGGACCCATAGAATACATTCTACATGTCTGAAGGTAAGGACTGTTAAAGTGAAATTTAAGAGAAAATGTTTTGGAGGGAACTGGGAACAGTAACATTCTAAAGTTTATAACCAGGATAGATGTGTACTGCTGTAAAAAGAGCTCTTTCGGAAGTTTCTCTACTTTTGAGAAGGACATCTGAATGGTTATAAATATTTTAAAAATTATCATACGTGGGTTATAGAAAGAAGAGATGTTTGCTTGTGTGAACAACAGTTGGCAGCAGAGACAACCACAGATTTAAGTTTTTGCTACTTTTATTTACACTATTTGTACTTCTGCCCTCAAAAGCAGGCTAGGAATTAATGTCCTGGTGTGGTGAGATGGAACATATGATACTGACTCTTAAAGTGTGCCAGCTGGCAGTTAAAATAAAATCTTCTTCTTTAAAAAAAATTTTTTTTCTAAAATGGTAAAAACTACTTTCAAGTATTTATTATAAAGCTTTGTTTTTAAGAACTTTTATCTTAGTAAAACTTTTGTTTTTAATTTCTATGACTTTCGTAATGTGAACTTACTCATTTTTTTTCAGTGGGCACGTTCTTGTAGAACACTAAGAAATACCAGAAAGGTTAAAGAATGTTAGTAATAGCTGTTAACATGCTTAATTGAAAAGATTTTATAGTCTTTGATTCAGGAATTTCAATTTTGTGAATCTGTCATATATATATATATATATATATATATGTACGCGTATATATATATGTGTGTGTGTGTGTACATATATACATACATGTATATATGTATATATATACGTGTATATATATGTATATATATGTACACACATATGTGTATATATATATGTATGTACATATATATGTGTATGTATATATAGAGAGAGCAAAGATTTATGCATCAGGATATTTTTTGAAGAAATGGCAATTATCTAAATTTTTAATCTTGGGAAAGTGTTTGAAGAAATTGTGATTCTTCCTATGAAAAACTGTTATATATCCATTGAAATATAGCTTTTCTGGCCGAACATGCAACTGAATTGATATTTGGTGATGCAACTTTGCAACTGGAGTTTCTCTTACAGCCAAAGAAGCCAGGGATCTGCTCTGGTCTTCTGTCTCATTTTCTGCCGAGAACTAGGAAGCTTCCAGGTGGCTATTACAGTCTAAGTGTACTTCGTGTCTGTTTTTAGGCTACACTTTGTTGAGAAATCCTCAAACACTGATTCTCACAGCCTCAGTTTATATTGCAACAACTGTACTAAGACTTGAATCTTCATCAAAAGTTATTATTCAGGCCTCATTTCTATTGCTCAAGTATCTATTTAATTTGAGTGTTGGAAAGGCGCTACTTTGGATGAAACAAAATCAACTTAATGGATAGGGAAATCTGAAGGAAAATGCTTTCTGGCATTGTCTTATATTTAAATTAAATGCCTTTGGATAGTCTTGGGAGCATGGGAGCCTTGAGCTACATGGTCCACAGTTAATTCTGTGGCTGAAATTTCTATCAATTTGTCATACAGACCTTCACATTTATTCCCCAGCAACACGTGGGGAGTACGATTTTGTAGAAAGATGCACAAGGGAAGCCACAGGAACTTGTTGGCTCAACCTTTGGTTCTGTCACTTGATGACTGCTATGATTTCATATCCTGTTTGCTCCACAGGCACACAGCCATTGAAAATAGGCATAATTAGGCCGGGCGCAGTGGCTCACGCCTATAATCCCAGCACTTTGGGAGGCTGAGGCGGGTGGATCACGAGGTCAAGAGATCGAGACCATCTGGTCAACAAGGTGAAACCCCGTCTCTACTAAAAATACAAAAATTAGCTGGGCATGGTGGTGCGTGCCTGTAGTCCCAGCTACTTGGGAGGCTGAAGCAGGAGAATTGCTTGAACCCAGAAGGCAGAGGTTGCGGTGAGCCGAGATCGTGCCATTGCACTCCAGTCTGGGTAACAACAGCGAAACTCCATCTCAAAAAAAAGAAAATAGGCATATTTATGGTAGAGGGTATAACTTTCAAGTAGGCAGCTCATCATTTTTTATGGAGAAGTGTCAATATTGTGGTTGGACCTCTTATTCACAGCCTCACTTGATTTTGTGCAAAAGCAGGGAGATGTAGTCATTAATTTTTAAACAACAAATAGGACTTAGATGGCATTTATACTGCCTTCTAATGTATTTTTTGCTCTGTCTAATCTACTGGGTAAAACTCTTGAAGGATAGTCCCTGTGTTACTTCTTTTTATCCTCCCAAATGCTTTTATGTTGTATATTGACAGTATATATGTAATTAGTGGATAGGTTAATTAGAGAAAGAAATACAGCTGACCCTTGAACCACCCCAGGGTTGGGATGCCAACCCCCTGTGCAGTTGAACATCTACATACATCTTTTGACTCCCCTAAAACTTTACTAATAGCCTACTGTTTTTGTTTTTTTGAGACAAGGTCTTATGCTGTTGCCCAGGCTGGAGTGCAGTGGCACAATCATAGCTTACTGCAGCTTCAACCTCCTGGACTCAAGCAAATATCCTCCCACCTCAGCCTCCTTAGTAGCTGTATAGGCACATGCCACCATGGCCTGCTAGTTTTTAATTTTTTTTAATCGAGACTGCATCTCGCTGTGTTGCCCAGGCTGGTCTCAAACCCCTGGGCTCAAGTGGTACTTCTGCCTCAGCCTCCCAAAGTGCTGGGATTATAGGTGTAAGCCACTAACTTACTATTGACTAGAAGTCTTACCAATAATATAAACAGTCAGTTAATATGTTATATGGAATGTTTTATACTGTATTCTTACAATAAAGTAAGCTAGAGAAAAGGAAATATTATTAAGACAATCATAAGGAAGAGAAAATATATTTACTATTCTTTAAGTGGAAGTAGATCATCAGAAGGCTCTTCATCCTCATCATGGTCTTCACGTTTGAGTGGACTGAGGAGGAGGAGGAAGAGGAGGGGTTGGTTTTGCTGTGTTGGTAGCCCAGGAGCAGGACAGTCTGCATATAATTGGTCCTGCACAGTTTAAATCCCTGTCGTTCAAGGTTCAGTTGTATTCTTTAAAAGCCAAAATGACCTTCAGGACTAAAGTGCCTGAGAGAGAATTGTTAGGTTTACCTCCCTGTTCCTTCAGATATCCTTCAGCAAATATTGTAGACTCGGATTCTTTCATTGACCTTTGGTTTTATAACAAAGTATTGTTTTTATTTTTTCACTGAGGTTTGGAGATGTATTGGCGTATCATTCTGCTTGAGTGAATGATAGCAGCCTTATTTCATACATTATCGTTCAGTCTGTTTTTTTTGTTAGTTTCCATAGCTAAATAATAAAGTATGTTTTGGGGTTGGTGAAAATGAGACCAGTTTTGTTAGGGATATCCTAATGAATTTGTCGATTTCACAAGGGACTGAATAGGCAGTTTTGTAAACCACCCATGAGATGCAATGTGGAGCCTACCTTCAGATACAGCAAGTCAACACTAAATAAGTTGTTCCTGTAAACTTTATAACCAGCTTTTAAATGATTTTTTTTAGTCTGTTTTAAACATGTTTGATTTGGAGATATTAGACATTAGGACTGCATGATCCTGAGATGTGTAAGTTAAAGATACAGAATTTATCAGTCATGGAAGAGGGTTGCAAACCCAAATGAACTCAGGTCCTACGGGAATAGCTGAAATAAATGAAGCAGCCTGGACGTGGAGGGAAGTTGGAAGTGAAGAGCAGGGAGAAATGCCAGGAGGTGCATGCTCATCTGATGGGACAGCACTATCCAGCCCCAGCTCGTTGCCATACAGGGATGCAAGCCTGCTGGTGCTGTAGCTTTTGAGTTTTATATATATATGTGTGTGTGTGTGTGTTTTGAAGAAAGCCATAAAACAGCTTTTGTGAAAGTTTTTATGATTTTAAAATACTGCATGGATCAAGCAAAACACACTTGGAAGAGAGATAGAGTCATTGGGCTGCCAGTTTGTGATATTTGGCATAGGTATTATATATAATAGGGACTTAGTAAATGTTGAAAGAATAAGAAATGCTTAGAAAACAGTAAAGAGCAAGGTTTTTGTTTTTTTCTATTTTCATACTTTTCCTAAAGGTCTGTGAAGTGATGATGAACTCTGTGTAGAAATTACCTAGTATATTTTTGGTTGGGCTTAATGAAGCTTGATTGAAAGAATAATCATATAAAGCATTTTATTTTAAATATATTTATTGCTATACAGTGTTTTGTACAGTCAAAAATCATTGCATATCATACATTATGCCCCCCTTTTTAATGGGGTTGTTTTTTTCTTACAAATTTAAGTTCCTTGTAGAAAAAGAAGACATTTATGTGGCCAAAATATATGAAAAAAAAAAAGCTCATCATCACTGATGATTAGAGAAATGCAAATCAAAACCACAATGAGATACCATCTTATGCCAGTCAGAATGGTGATGATTAAGAAGTAAGGAAACAATAGATGTTGGTGAGGCTGTGGAGAAACAGGAATGCTTTTATACTTTTGGTGGTAATGTAAATTAGTTCAACCATTGTAGAAGACAGTGTGGAGATTCTTCAAGGGTCTAGAACCAGAAATACCATTTGACTCAGCAATCCCATTACTGGGGGTATACCCAAAGGAACATATATCATTCTATAAAGACACATGCACACATATGTTTATTGCAGCACTGTGTACAATAGCAAAGACTTGGAACCAACCCAAATGCCCATCAATATAGATTGAATAAAGAAAATGTGTTACATATACACCATGGAATACTACGAAGCCACAAAAAAGAATGAGATCATGTCCTTTGCAAGGACATGGATGAAGCTGGAAGCTGTCATTCTTAGCAAACTAAAACAGTAACCGAAAACCAAACACTGCATGTTCTCACTGATAAGTGGGAGTTGAACAAGAATACAGATACAGGGAGGGGAACATCACACACTGGGGCCATTCGTGGGATGGAGGGCTAGGGAGAGAGAGCATTAGGACAAAAACCTAATACATGTGAGACTTAAAACCTAGATGACGGATTGATAGGTATATAGCAAACCACCGCAGCACATGTATACCTATGTAACGTGCACGTTCTGCACATGTGTCCTGGAACTTAAAATAAAAAATAATTGCGTTTCAGATTGTTAACTCCGTTTTTTTTTAATTGATGCATTTGCTGATGTGTGCTGTATCCTTTGCCCAAAGGAGATGCAGAAACTACCAGAAGCTGTTCAGCTAATTGAGAAAGCCAGCATGATGTATCTAGAAAATGGCACCCCAGACACAGCAGCCATGGCTTTGGAGCGAGCTGGAAAGTGAGTGTGAGATGCACCATTCTCTGCATAGAAGTCTTGTCTTTTTGTTTTAATAAAGTCTTTGAAAAGCAAGCTTTCCATTTCTCATGTAAATCACATTTTCTTGTCTAATACAGGCTTATAGAAAATGTTGATCCAGAGAAGGCTGTACAGTTATATCAACAGACAGCTAATGTGTTTGAAGTAAGTTTGAGTCTTATTTTTTCTTTAATTATTTAGAATGTTTAAATAAATAATGCATGGGAAAATAAATAAATGCAGTGACTACTTTTAAAACTTTTCCCTGCTCACAGTTACATGCTATTTCTTTTCTGCTAGAGAGTAGTAAAATGGACTAGCAGCTTTCATGTTTCCCCCTTGATCCAGTGCTATTAATTCTTTACAAAATAAATATTATGGGATAAAAAAATTTCAACATTAAAACAGCCAACACTTGTTTTTCTTTGATTCCTTCAGAATGAGGAACGCTTACGACAGGCAGTTGAATTATTAGGAAAAGCCTCCAGACTATTAGTACGAGGACGTAGGTATGTCTTTAAGAACTATTCCTATGTGTTTATACTTTGAATCCACATTTAGAACTGGAAAGTAATTTGGGGGATAGCTTGTTAATTTTTTGGTGTAAGCTGTAGACACACCAGGCAACCCAGTAGAATATTAACGTTTATTAGACAGTAGGCACACTGAATTAGATATTAAAAGATCTGTTTTTTGAAAGTGTAATGCCCAAATTTATCATGCATTGTACTTTTATTGGTTAAACCCTGGCTCGGCAGCATCAGAAGGAACAATTTTCTTCATCTATTACTTCGTTGGATTATAGTATCTCTCTCAAGGAAAAATAAGAGTATTAGGATAAATGACAAAGATGCATAAACACTCACCCATGAAAATTAACAGGTTTTTGACAAATAGTGTCATTAACAGAATGTTTACCTTGTTATCCTTTCAACATGATCTAAGGCACAAATAGTTGAACCTCAGAAAGCTAAAATCCTATTGGGTTTTCCTTTTATTTTTTTTTACTTTATCTCAGTTTACTTTTAGTAAATAATTTATATCATTAATAAAATTCTGTCTCAATAATATTTAAGATAACATTTTTAGGAGATAGTAAGTCTACAGATATATTAATTGAAATTTACCCAAAGCTTCCCACTAACAGAAAAGACCCGAGATCCATTTAATGTGTCAAGGAATCAAAGTAGAAATGACTGAAGAATCTGTCCTTTCTGACACTGAATTAATTTTTTTCTTCATGAAGACTGCAGATTGTGAAATATGATTTAAACCTGTCTAGAGTAACATGAGAATAAATTAATCTAGAATTAACTGTTAAACAATCTCATTTAGATAAACTACTTTGTTTATAGGACCTTCCTTCATTGAGTAGTTTTTTTGTTGTTGGTCTAGTTGGAAAAGAAATTTTATTTGGTTATTAAATTAGAACATTAATCATGAAGCAAAGTTTATATATCATTCCTGGGTCATTAACCTTTATTCATCTTATTACTTGTTGCTTCCCAGAAATCGGTCACCGAAATGCTAACTCTGTTTAGGTTTTGAAAGCTTTGGTTACAGCAGCAGAGCTGTTCTTGGTGATGATGCTATGGCTGTGGCAGAATAGCTGAACTGTGAGGTGATACTGAGGTTCTGACTAGCAAGCAGGGGCCCTATGTCTTAGAAACAGCGTCCTTCATTCTTCTCAGGGCAGCCAGGAGGCAAGTTTGAGCATACTTTACCTCTTTCTCATCTGTTCTCGCCTCCTAATGCTCCTCCACAAGGTTCCCAGTTACTTTCTAGAGTGCTAAGCCCCTTACTGTAGGACCCCATGGAAAGTGGAGAAAGTGAAGTTGCAGTAAAGGGGAGAAGGTAAGGACAGCCCTGTATAAGAGCCACACTGCCTCAGCTCCCATGAAGTATTTTTGTTTTCCACATCTTTCCTTTTGTTTCGCAAGGAATATAGATCAGCTAAAGCTGTGTTGTAGAGAGAGTAGCACAGGAAAGGAGAGAGGCCAGGATCTTTTTGGGAGAGGTCAGCTGAGGAATGTTTTCTAGCTGCCTGTGCATGTTCCTTTTAGAAAGCTCCACTAGGGATGGGGACCACCATCATCCTCAAAACATTACCAATGTTGCCAGTTGGTTTGGAGTTCAAGAAATAGTTGGGGCCAGAAGAAGAGTTTGAGTCATGATGAGGAGAGTGTCTTTTGAAAGCTTGGGGATGAATAAGATTTTATAACAGTTTCTTACCATTTCCTTCTGTGGGATTTCAGTTTTGTTTCATTTGGGTTTACCTTTTTTTGAGTTATAGGAAGATAAAAACACTTTATTCTGTTTTCAGCAAAACCATATTCTTGTCATTTTGTTAGGAATATTAAGTATTCCGATGGGAAAGTTGAAATCATCTGTGTTTCATTATAATAAGTAACGAATACTTTCCTGGATACATTTAAAAATAGATGGGTTTATATGCTAATTTCATGGCCTTTTAGCAAAGTCAATCAATTTTTTTGACTACTAACTCATATAAGTGCTTGAATCTTTTGTTAGGTAGCTATATATTAGCACATAGAAATGCTATTATGTCAAGGAATAAACAGTTTATGTGTAAAGAATGCACCCTTTATAGTTAAATATATGAAAAATATAAAATACTGAGATTGCTACTAGAATGTAATATAATCTGAACACTATGAGCACAGAATATTCTGAATTCATTTTATAGAAATAGGGTCTATGATAAGCTCAGGGTCACAACTGAAAATGTTTTATATACATGAAGCTGTAGTCTGCCTTGCATTAATTTTTTATTTCTGCATAGCAAATTGCCACAGACTTAGCAGCTTAAAACAATACTCACTGATGAGTTCACAATTTCATGAGGCCAGAAGTCTGGATATAGTGTAGCTAGAACCTAGTGTTGCTAGGTAGCAGAGCTAGGGTCTCATCAGGCTGAAATCAAGGTGTCAGAGGGGACTGTGATCTCATCTTAGGCTTGGGTCCTTTTCCAAGCTTATTGATTGTTGGCAGAATTGATTTCCTTGCAGCTGTGTGACAGAGATTCCTGTTTTCTTGTTGCCTGTTGGCCAGGAACTGCTCTCAGTTGTTGAGTTCTCCTTCAGTTCCTGGCCATATGCTCCCTTGGTGGTTCACAGCATGGCAGTTTGCTGCCAATTCCAGCCATCAGGAGCACGTCACTCTGATTTCCAGTCTCTAACTTAAGGAAGGGCCCACCTGATTAAGTCAGGCCCACAAAGACAGTGATTCACTCAATGTCAGTTGATTTGTGTCCTAATCACAGGATGGCCCATCATATTTCGAGGGTCACACCCACACTTAAAGGGGGATTATACGGGAAGTGTTTATAAGAGGGAAGAATCGAGAATACTCTTAGAATTCTGCTACCGAACCCAAGTTATAAATTGACTTTATTCCAAAATTTTATCAAGTTGACCTTTGGAAATTCAGAATGCATTTCTTCAATGAGTGTCATTTTATAAGGTGCTAAGTTGCCAGGGTACATCTCATAAAGATTTAGTTTAACTCATGATGTACTTAGCCATAATAGCATAAGCCAAGCCACTGTGTGTGTGATGTGAGGTGGGGGGGTGAGTGTGTGTGTATACATGCAACTATTTCTAAAAAGTTAACATACAGGCCAGATGTGGTGGTTTACGCCTATAATCCCAGCACTTTGGGAGGCTAAGGCGGGTGGCTAACCTGAGGTCAGGAGTTCAAGACCAGTCTGGCCAACATGGTGAAACCCTGTCTCTACTAAAAATACAAAAATTAGGTGGGCGAAGTGGCATGCACCTATAATCCCAGCTACTGGGGACACAGGCAGGAGAACCACTTGAATCCAGGTGTGGAAGTTGCAGTGAGCTGAGATCTCATCACTGCACTGCAGCCTAGGCAGAAGAGTGAGACTCTGTCTCAAAAAAAAAAAAAAAGATAACATATAGAAAAATAGAGCATAACATTTTTGTATTTTTACTTTGGGTTACAATACCACTGGTCTCCCCTTGAATCCCAATAGTCCAGACTCTTGCCCCTTTTGGCAGTTGCTTGTATATAATCCCAATGCCCAGACCCCTGGTAGTTGCTCCCATAACCTTGGACTCTTATTGGGATGAGAGCAATGGCTGAAGACTGTACATTTCACTCAGTCTCAAGTTGTGTTACTCAGGGATTCCTGGTATTTGGAGTATACTACAGTTTTGGAGGAAGGAGGATTCAATTAGGATTTGATGGAATTAGGGCTGGGGAAGTGAGAAAGGGATAAGGGCCTGGAGCATTTGGGGGGAAGTTTTTGGTGACCCCTTTCCTTGCTTTCATCTTCATTCTGCCATTGGGCATAATAGAAGAAAAGAAGAATGTATGTGAGTCAATGGAAAAGATGAATGTTGGAGATTGAAGATGCAGGAAGGATTTTGTTTAGGTCTCTAATTTGCCTCCCCTCAACGCTGCCCTCTTAGGCACCTGAGAGCTTGCTAGGGCCACTGAGGCAACAGCGGAGTATGTGTTGGAGGGACACGGTGGGGTGATGGCATGGGGTGCCCTGGGATGTCTGGATGTTCTTTCAGTCTGGAGGAAAGAAATCTTGGGTGATTTAATTGAAGATCATCTCAACTATGTATCACAAAGAAGTTTGTTTGACAGAAACTCATTATTGACAATCCTTACCAAGCTTAAAACTCCCTGTTTGACCTAACCCATCCTTGAGTTATTTTGCTTTTTCTGTCAGTGTACCGTCTGAAAGTGGGGAGTTAGACATTTGAAAGGCAAGCCAGATGAGCAGAGTGTGTAGAAACCTTGGTCCTGGGGCAGCTGCTAACAATACCTGTCTTCCTGGTGTCTCTACAATCCATGACATCAAATACATTTCACAGGGGACCTCTGCTGTAGATTATTTAGACCTTCTTGTTTTACGTACCTGTGTTTCCTTTTAGGTTTGATGAGGCGGCACTCTCTATTCAGAAAGAAAAAAATATTTATAAGGAAATTGAGAATTATCCAACTTGTTATAAGGTATTCTTTGAATGTGTTTGTTTTTGGCATTACATTAGATTTTTTTATACTGGTCTGAATATGTACCTAGGAAAGGATTCTATGGATATTTCTATGTTTTTTGTAAAATAATACTTCATGGGCCTCTGTTTTTGACCAAGATAGAGTAAGGCCAATACAGCTTGTCTCTCTGCTGATTACAGCTAATCTGAATAGCGAAAGCAACCACCCTTGAACTCTGAAAAGTAAATACAAGCCAATAGACTAAGGAGAGGAGCAAACAATTGGAGAAACAACCACTGTAGGAGTGAATTTCTCAGGTTTTTTTTTTTCCATTTTTTGCCCTGCCCTTGGAGAAGCCTGCAGTTGTGGAGCTGGGCAGCACAGGCTGCAACAGTGAAAACTTCAAAAGAAACCCCATCTTTCTAACCAGCACTGAGAGAAGAGGTCCCATTGTTTTCTCGGCTTTTGCTCTAAGCTTGTGCCTAAGGCATGGAGCTACACTGTGATGATGGCTCAGGTCAATAAAACTCCACAAGGATCCCAGTCTCTTTTGCCAGAGGAACTAGGAAAATGAGCTAGAGAGCAAGGAGAAAATCCCAGAAAGGAAAGAGCTGGAAACGGAGTCTCCTAAGTGTGGATGTGGCCCACACAAAACTTGGATTTACTCTTCGGCTGTGCTTAGACAGGTCCCAGAGTAGCAGTGCAAAGCTTGGAGAGCTAAGGTTTCATCACTGTCGAAGTGTTGCGCTGCCCTCTGAAGGGCTTATGCATGGAATGGGCCCAAAGCCACATAGCAAAGGATTTTAACTAAGTGTAGAACCTCCATCCACCAAAAGGAAGGTACCACGTGTAGTCTGAACCTACCTGGGGTGATTACCTGCTGAAAACATCCATAATCCTGAAAATTAAGCAGAAGCTGCACAGTATCACATTCACAGTACAATCCAGAATTATTCAACATGCAAAGAACCTGGAAAACATGACCAGTTTTTAGGAGAAAAGGCAACTGATGCCAACCCTGCTGTGATCGGGGTTGTTGGCATTATCACATAAAGACTTTGAAGCAACTGTAAGTTGCTCCATGAGGTAAAGGTGAACACAATAGAAATGAATGGAAAAGGGGATCTGTTGCTTTTTATTGAAAAATTATGTTTATAGAAACTATACAGATGAACTAAATGGGAATTTTAGGGCTGGAAAATATGTTATTGAAATAAAATATTGGATAAGCTTAATCTCATAATAGAGATGACAGAAGGAAGACTTTGTGAGCTTGAAGATGGATCAGTAAAAGTTACCTAAACAATAAAGGTAAAAAACATGGAAAAATACTTCACAAAGACCTATTTTGCCAATAATTTATTAGTCATATCTTTGATCTTATATCTGCTTTTATTGTTGACTTATCAATACTATCACTGTTTCTGTTATCTGAGGTTTTCACTCATACATCTTTTTCCTAGTTTCTTTTTAAGGATTGTAAGTATCATCGCAGAGTTATGGGTCCCCCTCCTCTTTTTTATTCATGTTTCAAGCTTGAATCTGTGTAGATATTTGAAAGAAATTCTCTTTAAAACATGGTTGTGATCTAAGGCCTATGTCACAGTGTGGTCCCCAGACCAGCAATAAGAGTGCCCCCTGGAGCTTGTTAGAAATGGGTGAATCCCAGGCTTGCCCCAGGCTTACTGTTTTCATGTAACCAAATCCCAGGACACGAGAGTTGGAAAAGTACGGTTCTAGGCTGTTTCCCCTCAAGTGTCCTCTGGAAGCTACTACAGCATTTATAAATCTCTCTTTATGCAAACAGAGACTCTGAAAGTTATATTCCAGATGTATTTAATACTGCCAGGATATTGACTTTATTAAACAGATATAAATTTGACCATGATCCTCTCTTTTGTTTTAGAAAACAATTGCTCAAGTCTTAGTTCATCTACACAGAAATGACTATGTAGCTGCCGAAAGATGTGTTCGGGAGAGCTATAGGTAAGACATTGTCTGGGCCTTTTTCACTTGCATTGTTGACACTTGTGTTTCTACAACTAAGATTGCTGCTAGGATAAATGTTCCTGGCCATGGAACTTATTTCTAAATCTTAGGAGTGCTCATCTACCATTTTATCTTTTACAGTGGGTATTTTACACTTTTGATTTCCCTTTCCTGTATTTTTCTCTTGGGGACCTCCATGGAAATGTATGACTTTAGTGATTTTGTTTTATTTGCCTTCCAAGAAAAAAAGAACAAGAAAAAGGAGGAAAAAATTATCAGATTGTATGTTACAGAAATCAGAAAGAGGGATTTTCTCAGTGTTTAACATAAGCAGTTTTAATCTTGACACTATTAACATTTGGGCTGGACAACTGTGGTCGGGCCTGTCCTGTGCACTGCAGGTTGGTTAGCAGTATCCCCGGTCTCTGCCCTCTAGATGCCACTAATATTCCCACCCTTTTAAGAACCAAAATGTCTCCAGACATTGTCACATGCCAGGGGCAGAATCATCCCTGGCTGAGATGTATTCTTTTAAGGAGAGGTGAAGACGTGTGATTTGTGATTACTGCAGCATCCCCGGGTTCAATGGCAGTGAAGACTGTGCTGCGCTGGAACAGCTTCTTGAAGGTTATGACCAGCAAGACCAAGATCAAGTGTCAGACGTCTGCAACTCGCCGCTTTTCAAGTACATGGACAATGATGTAAGTGGACCTGTTTGCATATCTTTAAATCTTTTCTCTTGAAAGAAAGAGGTTTCTGTTGAGATTATTTTTTACCCGTGTACTTAGGAGTTTTTTTTTTCTACCTCTTTTTTTCTTCTTAAACTACTCATTAGGAAACTGACTACTTGCATTGAATTTCACCATAGATTTAGATAAAATGGATGTTAGTTGTGTGGTTTATAGCGATTTACTCACCCATCTAACTCTCTTGACCGTATACATATTTTAAAATTCAGGCTAATTTCTCAACTTTTCCTCTATCTGTTAGAGGAAAATACACTGAGTATATAACCTTATATATTAAGGTTGCTTAGTATATTTGTTTCTTTTAGATGCACCGTCTGAAAGAGGCCCATTGTGTAGTGGCCTTCATAATTCACTAGACCTGTGGGAATCTGTGATGACTAGCTAAAGCCTCAGTTAACTCATTTGTAAAACTGAGGCCACTAGTACCTGTCTTGCTGGACTGTTGTGAAGAATACATTAGTCTGTGTGTGAGAAATATCCTTACATGATAGCTTGCACATAAAGTGGAACCATGGTGCTATAAGTTTCTATTTTTTCTCATTTCTCTTTCTCAGTAGATTTCTAAGTACCTTTTGGTCTTAGGCCTTTAGAGTATCATCATAGTATCAGATCAACTTAAGGTCTTCAGTTGTTTTATAATGATGTATGTAGAAAAAATTTTTTTCTAAATAACTTCTTACATGGTTTTGAAAATACATATTTTTTAATTTAAAAAATATATGATTGATACTTTTACTAGTTGTGTACCTGTCCCACCATGGTCATGAGGCATCTGGAGACAACATTATTGGGTTTTGTTTTTCCATCTGAATGGCAGAATTGGTGTTCATGAGGGTGGAGAGCCAGGCTGTGTGTTTTTAGAGGTGAGTAAAATGTGTCAGGATTCTAGTTATCCAGCTTTTAAGAACATGTTCTGTTGTTGACAGTATGCTAAGCTGGGCCTGAGTTTGGTGGTTCCAGGAGGGGGAATCAAGAAGAAATCACCTGCGACACCACAGGCCAAGCCTGATGGCGTCACTGCCACAGCTGCTGATGAAGAGGAAGACGAATACTCAGGAGGACTATGCTAGTATTTTGCTTGCTGAAAAGAAAAGGAAAATAAAGGGGAAATCCTGACATGCATATTTCAAGGACTTGGGTCTAGATTAGGGATAGCTGTACTTCATTACAGTCGTGATTTTAGATCCTAATAAAAACTAGTTTTTAGTTACCATCTTCCCAAATCAGTCATATCCTTTATCTGTGAAGCATATCTTTTTCTTTCCATAAGAGCTTTCTTAAGACACCAGCAGGAATTAACAGAAAATCTACTGTCATGTTTTAATACAGTTGATTAAAAAATTTACAAGCCAAATTATACATAAATTATGTTCTAAACAAAAGGGGTGATAAGCATAGGTATTCTTCTCTTTTAGACAGTTGTAAGTTACTGTTAGTGAATTGTGTTTTACATTTTATTTAATAATTGCTGCTAAAAGTGATGTTTACTGGTAAAATTATTTTAAAATTTGTTTTGTTTGGAAAAGGAAATTTATCCCCTATGATGTTAGATACATTTAAATTATTAAGTCTTTTCAGAGATGAGATGGGAACAGGAAGTTATTTTGAGCCTTACAATATTATTTAGCCCAATTAAAGGTGCACTGAAGCTCTTAATATATGAGTTTGAAAAATTTTGAAGGTAGCATATTAAAGTGATTCTATAAATATCTTCAGTCCTCTCTGAAGTGTAGGTATTTTTTCCTTCTAAAAAATATATAGTGACTGTCTTCATATCTACTTGGCTCTTAACCAAATAGGAGCTGATAGCTGATGAATACCATTTTTTTTTTTTTTTGAGACGGAGTTTCCCTCTTGTTACCCAGGCTGGAGTGCAATGGCGCGATCTTGGCTCACCGCAACCTCTGCCTCCTGGGTTCAGGCAATTCTCCTGCCTCAGCCTCCTAAGTAGCTGGGATTACAGGCACGCGCCACCATGCCCAGCTAATTTTTTGTATTTTTAGTAGAGACGGGGTTTCACCGTGTTGACCAGGATGGTCTTAATCTCTTGACCTCGTGATTCACCCGCCTTGGCCTCCCAAAGTGCTGGGATTACAGGCGTGAGCCACCACGCCCAGACCCCCCCCCTTTTTTTTTTTTTTTTTTTTTAAGACACAGTCTCATTCTGTTGTCCTGGCTGGAGTGCAGTGGGATAATCACAGCTCCCTGCAGCCTCTCCTGGTCTCAGGTGATTCTGCCACCTCAGTCCTGAGTAACTGGGACTATAGCAGATAGCTGGGACTACAGGCGTGCACCACCATGCCAGAGTAATTTTTTTTTTTTGGTATATTTTGTGGAGATGGGGTTTCTCCATGTTGCATAGGCTGTCCTCAGGCTCCTAAGCTCAGGCCATCTGCTGCCTCGGCTTCCCAGAGTGCTGGGATTGTAGGCATAAGCCACCTCTCCTGGCCTGCAAATATCTTTTTTATGCATTGTAAGAACCAGGTAATGTTTCCATCAACCTAGTACAGCTACATTTCTTTTCTCCAGAATAAATTGGTTTATTTTGATTTTAACTCCTTCGTAACTTGATATGGAAAATGCTATATAACTATGAAAATTTAGCTGAAAGGGAAGAATCGTTTTAGAAAGACATGTATTTAAAACACTGCACTGCCAATATATTGATCCTTTATAGTTATTTCCTAAAATGCTGATTTTGAAACATTCCTTTTTTACCCTATGTGGCTTAGACCCATCTCATAATCTGTTAATTGGAAAGAGGCTGCAGACACCAGCATTGTGCATTCTGCAGGTACATGCTACTTATTCATGCCCTGTCTATATCTCTTTTAGAGTCATACCTTAAATTTTGAGTATAGGATGCTTAATTTTGCTTGACTTTCTAAAAACAGGGAGTATCAGAAGTGATTTTAGTCGCAGCTAGTTCTGTAGGAGAGCTTAGACAGAATAACATTTTTCTTTGGGAGGTGGTCTTGGGTACGTGGATGTTGGTATACAGTTTTTTATTGTAGGTCTGATATAAAACTCTAATGAATTTAATGTTTTTCTTCCTTAATTTATTGGCATAGTTCTTCAAGTAGCAGCTCATTTTTATTAATGATACTGGAATTAACTATGAACAAGCTATATTTAGACATTTGCATTTAAGGACATTGCAGTGTTTCAGAAAATCCATCATTGCTGCTTGTATTCTTTACTTTAGATCCAGTCAGAAAATTCTGGAGTCTTACATTAATGCTCATTTGAGCTAATTAATAATCTGTTTAAACAGATTTGGCAATACTTTAAAGATGTTTTAGACTATTTGTTTATTGATCTTATTACCCATTAAAGTCTTGGGGAAGAATTTTTTTAGTTTTACTCTTGTGTACCGAAAACTTTTTTTTTTTAAAGAAAGGTGATGATGAAGTGTATTCTGTAGCAGCAGCGCAGCTGGCCTTTAAATCACACAAAAGGCCGTTTCCAAGTACAGCCTCCTTAACCCTTCTTGCCCATGGTTAAGATTGAATAACTAGGACTTGAGGATATTCTTTGTTGTCAGGGTTATTCTATGTGGTGAAGAATATTTGTTTCACATTTAAACATTTTCTTTTTCTATTCACGTTAAGTTTCTGTTTTGAGAATGTAGTCAGAAGTATAAAACTTGGTGTTTACAAGAAAAATCGTCTTCCAGAACTCCACTGTCATCACTTTCACCAAAGTGGAAGTCTGCATGAATATGCTCAGAATTTAATATTCATCGTTCTGTTACATTGTAAATGAAGTCCAGCTACAAAATAGACTTAATATATTGAATTTATTTGTACATATGCAGAGTATGGTATTTGTGTATGAAATCTGCTTTATTCCTATTTTTTTCAGCTCTGATGAGTAGAATATTAAATGTGTTATTATGGAAATACAGATTATTGCTTCTATAGGAAGATAATTATGAAAATAAAACCTGAAACTATATAAATATGATTATTCTTTGTATTATTTATTTTGTTTAGCTTGTTAATTTTTTTTTTTTTCCAGGGACACATTCTCTTAATTACATGACTTCAGCTTTATTTTACAAAGACAGTATTTACAAAATATCTGCAGTTGTCTTTCCTGCTCTTTGGGAGTAAGGTATCTTTGGAAATTTAAACTGTTTGAGCTTCTCAAAATATTAGTCATTCACTTATTATAATACTATAATATGCTGCTGTTTTGGTGAGATGGAAGACTAATACATCTTTCAAGAGAGTAATTCTTTGATTGGGTTGAGATAAAATCGTATGTGATTAGGAGGCTAAGAGTACTGATGTGAACTTGTTTATATAATTAGCACCTTAATTACTAGCAAATTTACTTGTAATCAGATGTAATTGGATGCTAACTATGTAATATTATCCCTGTCTTTCATGGAATGGAAATTAATAATAATGTGATACTTGCATTTAGGAGAAGTTGGAGTAAGAAAGAATGCAGAAGTGGCTCTCAGACATAGTGTGATTTTGTATTTCTTCCAGGACACTTTGGAGTGTCCTGAATGTGGTTTGTAGTCGTGATTGTGTTTGTAGCAGCAAGAAGAGGAAGGATAAGCCATGAAGGATAAGCAAAGTCCACCTTCCTCTGTCACCCACCTCCCCCACATTGCTTTCATTTGACTCATCAAAAAAGGCTCAATAATGACTTTAATGTGATGAGTTAAATTTAAGGACATTAAAAACATCTTGAAAGTAAAAAATACTGTGGCAGACACAAATTTTGAAAAAGGAAAACAAACTTTCCATTCAATTATCTTTATTCCAACAAGGTTTTGTGCATAGAAACAACTTACATGGCATTTAATTAATACTCAAGGACAGTCAATAAAATGCCCTTAGATAATCGCCTTCACTTAACACACTTGGTAAATTTGCTTCCATAGAGTTACATTACCTTTACAGGGTTTTTTTTTTTTTTATATCTGACTCTTAAATTTTTCAAGGGGCCTAATTTAATAGCCTTAAAAGTAAAAAATTTTTCTAAGTACTTCAGTAACTTATAAAGCTAGTAAATCCAACTTATACATGGTATTTTGAGCTTTCAAATTTTCAAATACTCTTTGTGAAAAATTCTCAATCACAAAGATTTAAAATGAAAATAAAAAGGTTAATACGTGAGATTTTGTTAAATGTTTTAAGAACCTTAAATATAAACCTGCACAGATTATCATAATGATCAGAAAATTTATTCCTAAACATAACTAGAAAGTATTATCACAAAAGTTGACTTTATCAATATGAAATACTTATTTTTATACTTAACCCAGGGTAAGCCATTTAGCCAAATAAAAACAAATATACCTCCTTGGGAGGGCCAAAATGGTTGGGACCATGGCACAATTGGAGTACAAAGACCAAGATGTGTACTGTGAGCGCTGAATTCTTGCAGGAAGTTCTCTGCATACTCAGGTAACCACATAAGCCTTTTTTTTTTACTTTAGTTTTTGTACCATGTCAGTGGGGGACACCAGGACGGTGCCTTTGAGCTTGGAGTTCAGTTTCACAAAGCAGTGGACCATGGCATTTTAAAGTCTTCATCCTTAGGTTTATTATTACGGTATTTTGTAACCTATTTTAACATTTTGTAGTGGGCTTTGGATAGAAATAATTCTGCACCTACAACTACGTTGAAGGTACTATCTTCTCCTACTTGATTTGGATTGAAGTACCTTTACTGTTCAGTTGATTCCTCTGTCTTTTCATATTTCATGGATATTAGGCCACAATTTAGTAGTCATACTGATAAATTTATAATTCAGTAGGCTTTATATTGATAAACTTACTGGACCAACCACCGTTACAGACAACATGGTCTCATTACAGGGAAGGCATGACTTCATAGAAAGTTGATCAGTCAGGAAGGACTGTCTGATGCTGCAGTAATAAACAACCCTTAGATATCTGGTTTAAAATGACAAAGGCTCATTTCCATTTATGCCACATGTCCACAGGTCAGCTCTGCCCCATGTCTGCCGCTCTCAGGGCAGAATAAGGGACCACAGATCCCAGTGGTAGGAGAATGATCCACAGATCCCAGCAATGTGCTGCCCATCCCAGAGGTGAGACCCCTGACCTGCATTCATTCACCAAATCATAAAGGGGCCAAAGACTTTGGGCGCCTATGAGCCAAGAGGGAGAGGAGAACCAGCTATGCTAGGGATTATACAATCACTACTTATGTCTTAAAGCGTTTGAGGTCAATCAGAAGTTATTTTTTATTAACTTTCCCTAATTCTCAGTATAGGATTTTAGTAGAAAACAATATAGTCCTAAAGCAGTTGCTGTTACAGACATACAGGGTGGTGTCACCATATTATTACGTAGAGCCCTGGCGGTCGCTCTCTTATCCCCATTTTCAGGTGAGTAAACAAACCCAGAGGAATTAATTTACTCTGTTTTTGGTGTCAATATTCCTAATAGGAGATGCTGTTTGAACTAGCTTGTTGGTTTTTTGTCATTTATGTGAAAAGAAAAACAACAGTAGGCCAACCTGGAGTCTGAACTTTTAATTTGATTTTTAAATAGGAATGTGAGCAATGGGTGTTAAAAACTAAGCAACATGGTTCAGACTGGCTGGTTTCCTAGCTTAGATGCTGTGGCTTTCATCCTGGGGTGATCTCAGGTCCAAATGTTCCTGCACTAAGAAGTTGGAACATCCAGGAAGACTGAATTCAGGGTCTCTCATTGAGATTTCTTTCTTCCTTTGCTTTTTTATGTCTCATACTTAAAATTTTTCTGTCAAATCTCAAAGTTTCTCTTAATTCTGATCCAAGTAGTAAATCATATTGTGGGGAGCAGCCTTGCAGAAGCAGCATCATGAAGTAAAGTTCAAGGCCTGAGCATGTAAAAAACAGCCCAGGAGTTGGACATCACTTGCCTCTTACCAC
Source organism: Callithrix jacchus (assembly GCF_049354715.1). NCBI lineage: Eukaryota > Metazoa > Chordata > Mammalia > Primates > Cebidae > Callithrix > Callithrix jacchus. The sequence continues at coordinate 52,311,866 of NC_133514.1, read as the reverse complement.
CTAAGAAATTCTTTCTGTTCTTTTGAAATGATACCCATCTTAAAATGGCATATATAGCTTTTATTGTACTTTTGGGGAGCAGAATATATTTATGCTTAAATTTTGAAAAACTGTTCACTGATAAAGCTAGTAATAAAAATTGCAAAACTAGGAGGAGGATCCAAGATGGCCAAATAGGAACAGCTCTGGAGTGAAGTTCCCAGTGAGAACAGTGCAGAGGGTGAGTGCTCACCACATTTCCAAACAAATTTTCACTGCCCACAGACCAGGAGATTCCCAGGCCGAAAAGCACCATGAGTTTTCAGCATGGAGGTTTCATCCGGTGCCAGGTTGGTGTACAGAAACTCACATAAGTCTGGGCAGCCGTTTCGACTGGTGCCTGAAATGCCTGGGAGACAGAGCCACCCATTCAACTGAAAGGGAGGTGCTGAGACAGGGAGCCAGGTGATCTGGCTCAGTGAGTACCATCCCCACAAATGAGCAATCTGAAATGCTCTGGATTGAGAGTTTTGCATCAAGCACAGCTGGACCCAGGACAGTCCAGCTCAGTGTGGGGAAGGGCGTCCCCCATTACCGTGGCAGTCTGCCACTACCGAGGCAGTTCAGACAACAGCTGGGCAGAGCCTGCGGCGGCTCAGCAACACCTCTGTTGGCAGACTGTGACTAGACTACTACGTGCAGGGAAGGGCATCTATGAAAAATGGCAGCTGGGAAAAGAGGTGGTTATGAGTTCAGCTGCAACAGACTTAAAGGTACCTGCCCAGCAGCTCTGCAGGAAACAATGGCGCTCCCAGCACAGCACTTGAGCTCCTACACAGAACAGACTGTCTCCTCAAGCAACTCCCTGATCCCTGTATAACCAAGGAGACACCTCACAAAGGAGAGCTGAGGCCAACATCTGGCAGGTACCCTTCTGGGATGAGGATTGCAGAAGAAGAAACTGACAGCAACCCTTACTGTTCTGCAGTCCCTGGGGTGATCCCCAGGCAAGCAGGGTCTAGAGTGGACCTCCAGCAGTTCTGCAGCGGAGGGGCCTGTTAGAAGGAAAACTAAGAAGCAGAAAGAAATAGCTTCAACATCAACAAAAATGACGTCAACTCAGAGACCCCATCTGAAAGTCACCAACTACAAAGATCATAGGTGGATAAATTCACAAAGATGGGAAGAAACTAGTGCAAAAAGGATGAAAACACGAAAAACCAGAATGCCTCTCCTCCAAAGGATCGCAACTCCTCACCAGCTAGGGATCAAAGATAACATGGAGAATGAATCTGATGGATTGACAGAAACAGGCTTCAGAAGGTGGGCAAAAACTTCTCAGAGCTAAAAGAACATGTGCTAACCCAATGCAAAGAAATGAAGAACCTAGAAAAAAGGTTAGATGAGATGCTAACTAGAATAAACAGCTTAGAGAAGAATATAAATGACTTGATAGAGCTGAAAAAAACAGCACGAGAACTTTGCGAAGTATACACAAGTTTCAGTAGCTGAATTGACCAAGCAGAAGAAAGGATATCAGAGACTGAAGATCAACTCAGTGAAATAAGGCAGTAAGAATACAGAAAAAAGAGTGAAAAGAAATGAACAAAGCCTCCAAGAAATATGGGATTATGTGAGAAGACCTAATCTGTGTTTGATAGGTGAACCTGAATGTGACAGAGAAAATGAATCCAAGCTGGAAAACACTCTTTAGGATATTGTCCAGGAGAACTTCCCCAACCTAGCAAGTCAGGCCAAAATTCAAGTCCAGGAAATAAAGAGAACACCACAAAGGTATTCCTCAAGAAGAGCAACCCCAAGGCACATAATCGTCAGATTCACCAGGGTTGAAATGAAGGAAAAAATGCTAAGAGCAGCAAGAGAGAAAGGTTCAGTTACCCACAAACGGAAGCCCATCAGATTCACAGTGGATCTCTGCAGAAACCCTACAAGCCAGAAGAGAGTGTGGTCCAATTTTCAACATCCTTAAAGAAAAGAACTTTCAACCTAGAATTTCATATCCAGCCAAACTAAACTTCATAAGTAAAGGAGAAAGAAAATCCTTTCTGGAAAAGAAACTGCTGAGAGATTTTGTCACCACTAGGCCTGCCTTACAAGAGCTCTTGAAAGAAGCAGTAAACAAGGAAAGGAACAACCAGGACCAGCCACTTCAAAAATGCACTAAATGGTAAAGACCATTGACACAATGAAAAAAATGTGTCAACTAATGGGCAAAACATTCAGCTAACATCAAAATGGCAGGATCAAATTCACACATAACAATATTAACCTTAAATGTAAATGGACTAAATGCCCCAATCAAAAGACACAAACTAACAAATTGGATAAAAAGTCAAAATCCATCAGTGTGCTGTATTCAGGAAACCCACCTCATGTACAAGGATATGTGTAGGCTAAAAATAAAGGAATGGAGGAAAATTTATCAAGCAAATGGAAAGCAAAAAAAAAAAAAAAAAAGCAGGAGTTGCCATCCTAGTCTCTGATATAATGGACTTTAAACCAACAAAGACAAAAGAGACAAGGGCATTACATAATGGTAAAAGGATCAATGCAACAAGAAGAACTAACAATCCTAAATATATACGCATGCAATACAGGAGCACACAGGTACATAAAGCTATTTCTTAACGACCTACAAAGAGACTTAGACCCCCACACAATAATAGTGGGAGACTTTAACACTTCACTGTCAATATTAGACAGATCAACGAGACAAAATTAAGAAGGATATCCAGGACTTGAACTCAGATCTGGATGAAGCAGACCTAATAGACATCTATAGAAATCTCCACCCCAGATCCACAGAGTATACATTCTTCTCAGTACTCATGGCACCTACTCTAAAATTGACCACATAATTGGAAGTAAATCACTCCTCAGCAAATGCAAAAGAATGGAAATCATAACAGCCTCTCAGACCATAGTGCAATCAAATTAGAACTCAGAATTAAGAAACTAACTCACAACCGCACAACTTCATGGAAGCTGAACAACTGGCTCCTGAATGTCAACTGGATAAACAATGAAATGAAAGCAGAAATAAAAATGTTCTTTGAAACGAATGAGAATGAAAATACAACGTACCAGAATCTCTGAGACACATTTAAAACAGTGTCTAGAGGGAAATTTATAGCAATAAATGCACACCAGAGAAGCGAGGAAAGATCTAAAATTGACACCCTATTGTCAAAATTGAAAGAGCTAGAGGAGCAAGATTGAAAAAAACTCAAAAACTAGCAGAAAACAAGAAATAACTAAGATCAAAATAGAACTGAAGGAGATAGAGACAAAAAATTCTTCAAAAAATCAATAAATCCAGGAGCTGGTTTTTTGAAAAGATCAACAAAATAGACCGCTAGCCAGATTACTAGAAAAGGGAGAAGAATCAAATAGATGCAATAAAAAATGATAAAGGGGATATCACCACTAACTCTACAGGAATACCACAAACAACTCTATGCACATAAAACAGTAAACCTGGAAGAAACGGATAAATTCCTGGACACTTGCACCCTCCCAAGCCTAAACCAGGAAGAAGTCGAAACCTTGAACAGACCAATAACAAGGGCTGAAGTTGAGGCAGCAATTAATAGCCTAGCAATCAAAAAGAGTCCAGGTCCAGACGGGTTCACAGCTGAATTCTACCAGACTTACAAAGAGGAGCTGGTACCATTCCTTCTGAAACTATTCCAAACCAATCCAAAAAGAGGGAATCCTTCACAAATCATTTTATGAGACCAACATCATCCTGATACCAAAACCCATCAGAGACTCAAAAAAAAAGAAAACTTCAGTCTAATATCCGTGATGAACATACTATAGCAAATAAAATACTAGCAAACCGATTGCAACAGCACATCAAAAAGCTTATCCATCATGATCAAGTAGGCTTCATTCTGGAAATGCAAGGCTCGTTCAACATGTGCAAGTCTATGAATAATCCACCACATAAACAGAACCAAAGACAAAAACCACATGATTATCTCAGTAGATGCAGAAACGGCCTTTGACAAAATTCAACAGCGCTTTATGCTAAAAACTCTCAATAAACTAGGTGTCTCAAAATAGTAAAGCTATTTAGGACAAACCTATAGCCAATATCATACTGAATGAGCAAAAACTGGAAGCATTCCCTTTGTAATCCACTAGAAAAGGATGCCCTCTGTCACCACTCCTATTCAATATAGTATTGGAAGTTCTAGCCAGAGCAGTTAGGCAAGAAAAAAAAATGGGTATTCAATTAGGAAAGCAGGAAATCAAATTGTCTCTGTTTGCAGACAACATGATTGTATATTTAACAGACCCTATCATCTCAGCCCAAAATCTCCTTAAACTGGTAAGACTTAAGCAAAGTCTCAGGATACAAAATCAATGTGCAGAAATCACAAGCATTTCTATACACCAATAACAGACTTAGAGCCAAATCATGAGCAAACTCCCATTCACAGTTGCTACAAAGAGAATAAAATATCTAGGAATACAACTAACAAAGGATGTAAAGGACCTCTTCAAGGAAAACTACAAACCACTGATCAAGGAAATAAGAGAGGACACAAACAAATGGAGAAACATTCCATGCTCATGATTAGGAAGAATCAATATCATGAAAATGGCCATACTGCCCAAAGTAATATATAGATGCAATGCTATCCCAATCAAGCTACCAGTTACCTTCTTCTCAGAACTGGAAAAAACCACCTTAAACTTCATATGGAACCAGAAGAGAGCCTGCATAGCCAAGTCAATTCTAAGCAAAAAGAACAAAGCAGGAGTCATCACATTACTGGACTTCAAATTGTACTACAAGGCTACAGTAATCCAAACAGCATGGTACTGGTGCCAAAACAGAGATATAGACCAATGGAACAGAACAGAGGCCTTGGAGGCAACACCACACATCTACAACTATCTGATCTTTGACAAACCTGACAAAATCAATGGAGAAAGGATTCCCTGTTTAATAAATGGTGTTGGGAAAACTGGCTAGCAGTGTGCAGACAGCAGAATCTCGACCCCTTTCTGACACCTTACACTAAAATCAACACCAGATGGATTAAAGACTTAAACATCAGACCTAACACCATAAAAACCTAGAAGACAATCTAGGTAGAACCTTTCAGGACATAGGCATAGGCAAAGACTTCATGACTAAAACACCAAAAGCATTGGCAACAAAAACCAAAATAGACAAATGGGACCTGATTAAACTCCAGAGCTCTATACAGCAAAAGAAACAAGCATTGGAGTGAACCAGCAACCAGCAGAATAGGAAAAAATTTGGCAATCTACTCATCTGACAAAGGGCTAATATCCAGAATCTACAAAGAACTAAAACAGATTTACAAGAAAAAAACAAACCCATCCAAAAGTGGGAGAAGGGTATGAACAGACACTTTTCAAAAGAAGACATATATTAGGGTAACAAACATGAAAAAATGTTCATCATCATACTAGAGAAATGCAAATCACATTGAAATACCACCTCACACCAGTTAGAATGGCGATCATTAAAAAATCAGGAGACAAATGCTGGAGAGGAAGTGGAGAAATAGGGACACTTTTACACTTTTGTTGGGAATGTAAATTAGTTCAACCATTGTGGAAGACAGTGTGGCGCTTCCTCAAGGATCTAGAAATAGAAATTCCATTTGACCTAGCAATCCTATTACTGGGTATATACCCAAAGGATTACAAATCATTCTATTATAAAGACACATGCACATGTATGTTTGTTGCAGCACTGTTTACAATAGCAAAGACCTGGAGCCAATCCAAATGCCCATTGATGATGGACTGGACAAGGAAAATGTGGCACATGTACACCATGATTCCATGCAGCCATAGTAAACGATGAGTTTGTGTCATTTGTAGGGACATGGATGAATCTGGAAACCTTATTCTCAGCAAACAGACTCAAGAACAGAAAATGAAACACTGCATGTTCTCACTCATAGGCAGATGTTGAACAATGAGAATACATGGACACAGGGAGGGGAGCATCACAAACTGGGATCTGTTGGTGGGGGCAAGGGAGGGACAGCAGTGGGGTGGGGAGGTTGGGGAGGGATAACATGGGGAGAAATGCCAGATGTAGGTGACGGGGGAGATGGAGGCCCCAAACCACACTGCCATGTATATACCTATGCAACAATCCTGCATGATCTGTATATGTACCCCAGAACCTAAAGTACAATTAAAAAAATTGCAACACTAAAAAAAAGTATGAACCTGGGTTAAAGCATCTTTTGTTGTAAATTATTCTAATCACTCTTTTAAGAAGCACATTTGGCTTTCCTGTTTGGATTCTTTGAAGCTGATGGCAGTGGTGGTGTGTGGCTGGAGAGCGTGGCTCTGAGCAAGTCTGCCAGCCTTGGATTCCTGACTGCACAGCACAATAGGCTGTGGGGTCCAGGCAGACCTTATCTGATAACCTGATAATCTGGTACCTGCTGACAGGGCAGTTGTGAGGTTAGAGTTCATAGGTGCAAAGCTCTTGTAAAGAGTGATTGAAAATGGTAAAAAACAAACAAGCCCATTCAAAAGTGGGCAAAGGATATGAACAGACACTTTACGAAAGAAGACATATATGAGGCCAACAATTATATGAAAAAATGCTCATTGTCACTGGTCATCAGAGAGATGCAAATCAAAACAACATTGAGATACCATCTCACGCTAGTTAGAATGGTGATCATTAAAAAATCTGGAGACAACAGATGCTGGAGAGGATGTGGAGAAAAAGGAACACTTTTACACTGTTGGTGGGAGTGTAAATTAGTTCAACCATTGTGGAAGACAGTGTGGCGATTCCTCAAGGCCTTAGAAATAGAAATTCCATTTGACCCAGCAATCCCATTACTGGGTATATATCCAAAAGACTATAAATCGTTCTACTATAAGGACACATGAACACGAATGTTCATTGCAGCACTGTTTACAATAGCAAAGACCTGGAATCAACCCAAATGCCCATTGATAATAGACTGGATTGGAAAAATGTGGCACATACACACCATGGAATATGATGCAGCAATCAGAAATGATGAGTTTGTGTCGTTTGTAGGGACATGGATGAATCTGGAGAACATCATCCTCAGCAAACTGACACAAGAACAGAAAATGAAACACCGCATATTCTCACTCATAGGCGGGTGATGAAAAATGAGAACACATGGACACAGGGAGGGGAGTATCAAACACTGGGGTCTATTGGGGGGAAAAGGGGAGGGCCAGTGGGAGGGGGAGCTGGGGAGGGATAGCCTGGGGAGAAATGCCAAATGTGGGTGAAGGGGAGAAGCAAAGCAAAGCACACTGCCATGTGTGTACCTACGCAACTGTCTTGCATGCTCTGCTCATGTACCCCAAAACCTAAAATCCAATAAAAAATTAAAAAAAAAAAAAAAAAAAGAAAATGGTAGACGATAAACATTAGGATGATGCCTGTGAGAGTGAACTTAGTTCTTATTCTGACAGACTTTCCTGGTAACCAACACAATGCATTTCAGACTAAAGCGTGTCATTTTAGCAGACTTTATTTTGTTTTCGACATGGCCTGATGGTGGCTGAGGACAGTCTGTGAGGAGCTAGCTTGTCCCCATGCCTGGGCACTCCCCAGTTGGCCGCAGCCCAGGGGTGCAGCCCTCTGGGGATCTGGCTGTCTAAGGTCCCTGCCTAGGACCCCTTTTTCAGATTTTTGACTGGTCCTCTTCCACTCTGGGTTGTCACCTCGAGTCTGACATCTACCTTCAGCTGCAGCCTGGCCAGTGGCTCTGAACCTGTGCAGTTGAGCAGGTTGATGGCCCGACAGCTTCTGCCTCTCTGCCTTTCCACTCTGGAGGGCTTCCAGCAGCCATGCCTGAGAATTGTGTTCCCACCCGCCTGGACACGGTTGATTACTCCCAGATAGGTCTCTGACTCAGGCCAAGCAAATTAGGGCCCTCCCTAGGGAGTGTGGGGTTTGCTTCCACCACCAGATTCAGCCCGAACACTTGTACTGAGGATCTGTAAACAGCCTCTGGGGACTGGCTGTTTTCTCTCATGTATGTAGAATAAGGAAGCTGCAGGGAACCCCCAAGTCCTCCAGTCACTGCGACAGCCTCAGCCCTAGTGCCTGCTGCTCCCTGCTCTAGGGTTTCTGTGAGCACCTTGGAGCCAGGGAACATTTTCAATATCCACTTGTGTGATTTCTCTCTCAGCATACTAAGTGGGACCTCAGGCTGGAGGGAAGGAGTGGTCACAGGTTCCAATGTTCCTCCCCTACACATGCCCACTCCCATTGTGATTAATCCGTTTTTTAGAAGGTGCACCTGTGAGTTCTTTGGGTTTCTTTCAAGCAGCTTACTTTTTCAGCTTATCTGTTTTGAAGAGCTGGCATGACAAGGTGTCTACTGAAAGGCTTCTACCCTGTGAAAGGTGGGAGACTAAAGGCTCCTCCGCCACCTTTTTAGGACCTAGCCTCAAAGACTATACAGCATGGCTTTTTCCATCCCCTGCTGGATGGGCAGGAACAACTCAGGTTCAAGGGGAGGGGCACGAGGCCCCCTCTGGAAGAGCATGTGGGGCTGGAAATGCTGTGGCCACTTTGGGAGGTGCAGTCAGCCGCAAAGCTCTCTGTGTAATCAGCCCTGACCTCCCCTGAGCTCCAGACAACTGTGTCCAGCTGCCCACTGCCACCTCTCACCCTGCCCCAAGCAGAATTCATTTCAGCAATTCCTCCTGTGTGCCCGGCCTCCGTCGGTGGGAGCGTCATTTACCTGGTTGCCTAGGGCAATAACTCAGGACACTCCTCAGTTCTTCTCTCCTCCCCTTAGTTCATACTCAGGCCATTATTAGAAAATTCTCCCAGCCCCACCTTCTGAGAGGGGGACTCCTGCCGCTCCTTGTCACCTTTGTCCATCTCTCCATTGCTCTTTTTTTTTTTTTGAGATGGAATCTCTGTAGCCTAGGCTGGAGTGCAGTGGTGTGACGTCAGCTCACTGCAACCTCTGCCTCCTCAAGCAGTTCTGTCTCAGCCCCCCTAGTAGCAGGAATTACAGGTGCCCACCACCATGCCCAGCTAATTTTTGTATTTTTAGTAGAGACAGGATTTCACCATATTGGTCAGGCTGGTCTGGAACTCCTGACCTTGGGTGATCCACCCACCTCAGCCTCCCAAAGGGCTGGCATTGCAGGTGTGAGCCACTGCATCCAGCCCCCATTGCTGTGTCTTTCCCTGGCTTCTGCACTGGCCTCCTGGTGTCCCCCTTACAACCCTGCAATCTGTGCTCACAGAGCAGCCAGTGACATTTTAAAACATTTGTCAGATGATAACACCCTACCCCTCCAGTGGGTTCCTGGCCCACTCAGAATAAAATCAGATGCCCTGCGGGTCCTATGGGTTCAGCTCTTCACCCACGTCTTGTCTTCCACCCACCCCTGTCCACCTTGGCGTCACTGCAGCTGCCACTCTTAACTCCTGTGGCTTCAGGGCCTCCATACTTAGCTCCTGTGGCTGCAGGGCCTCCATACTTGCTGTTTCCTCAGCCAAGGATGCTTGCTACCTGGTTTCCTGTGGGTTCCTGCTCAAGTGCCACAACTCTTCCCAGCTACTCTATGTATAATCTCCTCCCTCCACCCCAGATTGCTCTTGCTCTTGTTTGATTTGACTTCATAGCACTCCCTGGCTCTGGAAGTTGTGCTGTGTGTTGATGTGTTGTGTGTCTCCCGCGTTAAAAGTGCTCCACGAGAGCCGTGATGCCCTTCCTCCCTCTTCCTGGAACAGTGACTTTCAATAAGTATTAATAACTACATTAACAAAAGCACTCAGCAAATGCTATTCTGTTTGTTTGGGTAGAAATTGGCAGGCCTTTAGTAATGCGGTTCCCACTCCTCATTGCTACTCACCAATACTTACCCAACGCTTTTAAAAACAAATAGATGTCATGCTACTCAGTTCATGAGAATTTTATTTAACTTACGGGATTCTTTGTTTTCCCCAGCCCTCCATGCCTAATTTAGAGACTGAATGCACCCTACTGGATAGTAAGCCAAGGCACATTCAGGATTTCAACATGTGCTTTGAGAAATACATACGTACATGGAAATGCCTTCAGCTACCTGCCTCTCAGGGCCCAGCATGGATTTCTTCCATTATACTTAGGTTCCAGCTTTTCCAAATCTCAGAGCCAAACCATAAAGCTTTTATTGCCTGAATCTGAGATTTGGCATTCATTTCACAGGAGTGACACATGAGGTGGGCGGTGATAGGGAAAGAAGAAATTAGAAACAAAATTTGTCTGAACTACCCTGTTCAAATATTTGAGCCTATACACAGAAATCTTGCCTATCCTCTTAACTGAAAATACTTCTATAGCCCGTTCTAGAAGTTGGGCTTCACAATTCAAGACGTGGAGCAGTCTACAACTTAAGCGATTTCCACTGAAGATCTTGACGGAGCCAATCAGCACTGCAATGGCTTACATTGAATCCTATCTTTGGAAAGGTTATTTTCAAAACTGAACTTGTGTTTCATTTTTTAAGTGTGATTTAGGTTCAGTCCTAAATAAAACAATGATCTGTGCTTAGTTCTGCAGTGACTAAGCCAAGTGTCCTTAGCTGCAGATTCTGAAGAACCACAAAACCACCACTGCGCCTACAATTCAGGCTCCTAAGTGAAGGTCAGTCTTGTGCCCTAGCATCAGGACCCTGTCAGTCTTTGGAATGTTTTTGGTCATAGATTAATTGAGAACACACCTAATTGGAACATCTCATTCTCTTGTTCACGTCCCTGGAGGCTTTATTTTCCAGAATGGGAAGCAAATCCCCCACCCAGCCTGAATGCCTCTCCTCCAGGATCTGTGTAGGAGAAAGACCAGAATTCTCTAAGCATCTGTCCTTTTTTTCTGTCCCAGGTCTGAGTGCTTGTATGTTTCTTTCATTGACCTAAATGATAGGATGAAATTAGAAGTGATGCCAACAAAGTTTTGGTTTCTGATGAAAGAGCACTTGTTAGTACTGAGAACCCACACCATGATTCATATTTTCAGAGCTGAACACCGTCTTCAATAATGTAATGCTATGATCCTAACTGATTGATTCTCTTGACAAAAAGAGTGCGTTAATGTATCCCTGTTACCAGAGAAGAGTGTAGACAGTACAAGAAGAGCAAGTGAGTGGAGCAAAGGTGTTAGCATAGCCCCACTGGGACACACGAGGACCCTCACACCTCAGTTCTTGTTCTTGTAGTGAGCATGGGCTGAGAGTTTCCATGTGGACACAGAGTGGTGAGCTGTGACCTCTGGCCCTCAGAGGTTCAGTGTCCACCTGACCATGGCTCTGTCGCAATCCCTCAGCTCCTTACCTCCTCCATGTGTCTTGTAGACAGTTGCAGCAGAGGCAGAAAATTCACAAGGACAGATTGCTCTGATGGTCACCAGAAATTCCAGTGAGAATAGGGACAAGATGACAAAAATTACTTGACCAAGTGGAAGTCAGAGTGACCCGGGCACCTGGAGGGAGTTCCCTAACATCTCTGAGCCACAGAGCCACCTGGTCCAGGACATGCGTGTACATGTTCCCCACATGAGCTGGAATGCTAGGGCTGCCAAGAGTTCCCAGAAGCTGCTGGCAATCCCCTCCTGGTCCAGGTGAGACTCTAGCCAGCAATGACCCTGGAGTGTGGAGGGCTCTCCAACCAGGCTGGCTACATGATTTGCAGGGCCAAGTGCAAAATGAAAATGCAGGAAATGCAGAGACCTCCCACTGCAGTCACACTGTTGACCTGCCATGGTGTTTTTCGTTTGCTATTCCATATGCTTCAGCAACAGACCCACATGGGTCTTGTCTTATGACGTGGCACAGGGTGTGCATCCACTCCACCCTCCCTGTGGCCAGGCCATCTCTGATGGGGAAGGCAGCTGCACTTTCTGTGCAGGGTAGGGAGTGGGCTGCCAAGGGCTCATTATGGGGAGGACCCTGCAGGACACAGCCTCCACTGTCCCATTAAAGTTAGCTTACAAAACATAAATTCTGAGTTATTGAGAAGTTCAAGACACTCCCACGTGCAGGCCCTTCAGAGTATGGCCCTTATGTACCTGCACGGCCCCCTGCCTATGGAGCTGCCAGGACTCCAGCCCAAGGTGTCTGAGCCAAACCTAGGCATGTGGCATCTGGGTGGCAGGGGCTTCAGGTGAGGCAGGAAAGGGCCCCTCTGGCGTGTGGCTTCCGTGTCAGGAAGTGCACCTGGGAACCGCTTTCACCCCGGCCCTGGCTTTTATTCCATCCTGGTGGAGTTTGCGATGGGCTGTGAAGATCTTAGATCCAAGGTCCTAAGGAGGGTGGCAAGGGTCCTCACAGGCCACACAGTCATTCGCTGAGGACTTTCAGGTTCTTTACTGAAGAGCCAACAGAGGCAGATAACATTTCCCATGCTGACAAGGGTCCCTTGTCACAATAGAGTTTAATTACTAAGCTCAGAGATAACCCTGGGAATGAAGGGAGGGAACCATCGTGGGGAGCAGGGGGAGGCTTAAGGAAGCCTAGGATGTTCTCACGCTGCAGTAGCAAACCCGGAGACCCCTTAAGAGTGCACAGTCAAGAAAGGCTGCTGAAGGTAGAGCCCGCGTTCATCCGGACCTCCCTGACTCGCCTCTGGTGCTGGCGTCCCCCGGGAGGTGCTCACGCGGGGTGAGTTCTCAGGGGGACGGTGAGGTACTCTCGTCATCCAGGGTCTTCCCCAGAGCACTACCCTAGCATCGGAGCTCATAAGAACCACCTCATGCTGCCTTCCACCAGCAAACGTTTCTGGAATGGAACGAACACATTTATTTGAAGTTTATTCCCTGCCTTCCCTCTGTTTTTGGCCTGAGAATTCAGGTTTATCAAGGAGAGTCCAGGGTCAGAACGTTTTTAACCACCAGGTGGCGCTGCATAGCAGGCTTACTGATTCCCGAGCGGGAGAGCGCTGGTCCTGACTAAAGCACGAGGGCCCTCCGCAATCACAAGAATTTACGCTGATCCATCCCAGGCCTGCTAGGCCAGAAACTGAGGATACATTGTAGAATTGATGCACAGGATTTGCACTTACCGATCAGATGAAAATTTGCAGCCAGGGTGTGTTTTTCTCTGAAGCACACACACATATGCACACAGGCACTCTGCGTGCAAACGTTTAGTTATTCTATTTACCCTTTGTCCCTTTCCTGGCCCCAACCCATGACAAAATGACATGGTGGATAACAGCTGTTCTGAGCATGGCTCCGGCTCTGTCCTGGGCAGTGCTTCTCTGCCCCTGCCGAGGAAATACTCATGGATCCCTGCCCCTGCCCAGGAAATACTCATGGCATCCCCCAGGAACTGCGATAAGGCAAAAGAATGTCCCCACACATATGCAGGGGCTGTACCCAGGGTGGGGGTATTGTTCATTACTGGGAACCACAGACAGATGTGAAAATACAAGATCCTTCTTTTTGCCCCTCTGTCCTAAAAACTTAGGAAGTGTCTGCAAACACCACCATGGATCTGTGCTATCCTACAGGATAGCCAGCTATTAGGATTTCAATTAATTAAAATGAGAAATAAAATACAATTCCCTTCTTTGGTCACACTAGCCACATTTCAAATGCTCAATAGCCCCATGTGGCTACCAGCTACCATTTTGGATAGTGCACACATATAGAAGGCATTTCTATCACTGCAGAAAGTTCTATTGAATAGTCCTGGTCTGGAAAATTCTTTCGAGGAGCATCTAAGCACTATTATAGCTGCAAGCCACAGAATCCTGCCGTAGAGAGTCCAGTGCAGAAGTGTCGGACAACCCAATCCTGGCGATTTGGCAGCCACGAAGGCCAGAGGACCCTCTTTCCCTCCCACCTATGCAGGCAGAAGTACAGATCATGCAGGCCAGAGATCTGCTCAGAAGCTCTGGAGCCAGCTCTTACTGATCACCCTTCATTTGCCTCCCTCTGAGTCCCGGAATCCTACGCAGGCCTGTGTCAGGGTGCATATTGTCTGGGCCCCCAAGCAACCTGTGATCTTTTTTGTCTGACTCACTGGACTTATTCTCTCCTTGAAAATTCACAATGTCACCTAAAGACAAAGTCATTGGCTCTTAATTCCCTCTCCAACTAGATTATTGAAGTAGAGAAAGGTTTTCCTAGTTTAGCCTCCCAGAGACATTCTAAAGTTTCTGGTAGGAATATCTCCTACCCTGCCAGAGAAGACAGGGGCTGAGTTTCACAGAGATCCTTAAACAGCAAGTGCTTGGAAGCAAGGAGGCATGAACATTCCTCGCTAAAATACTGTGGGAGTTGGCTTCAGAATAGCTACCACCCTGCCCAGACAGGCTTTGCTGCTCCCAGTAACAATGATATGTGAGCTATTGGTGGGCAGAGAAAGAGTGAGAGGGGAGATGGATTCGCACTAGAAGCTCCATGGGTGAAGAAGATATGAGCCTCCTGGAGAATCGAGGGCCCACTTTTTTCAGTACTTTTTTCATCTAAACTGTTTGTTTCTTAACTCTTTCCAGCATGCTGCATTTCTCAGAGTGAGTCACAGATCATTATTCTCGAGAGATCCTCTTTGAAAAAAAATTCCAAAAAACCCAGCTGAAAATGTTTAAGAAACTCTATGTAATATTTCCTGGAACTACACACCATGGCCTATTGAAAGTTTTAAGAAGTTCTATAGACAAGAAAGCCATTGGAAAGTGTATGTCTGTAACACACTGGACCATAGTGACCTCTCATAAAGCAGCCACTCACACTCCGTGGACAAAATAGGAACACACAGCCATGATGTACAAAATTATCCACAGGTTGTCTGCCCCACACCTCCAGGACAGTGATGTGAAGGACTTCTGAGCTCAAGCTTCTGCTGCACAGCAGCACTGAGCTCCTACCTGCCTGAGAGAAGGAACTTTTGCCACAGTGAGAAATAGCTGTTTCATAACCCTCACTGCCCTAGCGAGGAAAGGCATCTTATTATCATTGGCAACCACAACCACACTGGCAACCTTACAGCACTTTACAGTTTACAGAGGGCGACGTTTGTTTTCAGCGCCTAACAACCCTGGGCGATAGGAAGACTGTTATTAGGGTAGGATTGCTTCCACAAATTTCAGCGATTTAACCGAGCTGGTGGAGTAGAAATTCACACCTAAATCTTTTGCTTGTGAGTCCTTGGTGCTTTTCTCTCCACCAAGCTGTCGTCCAGGGTGGTGTTTGCTGCCAGGGCCTTCTTCCAGCCACATGCTCTAGTTCTGCTCTCCAGACCTAAGGTAAAAATCTACTTCTGTTGCTGTCATCAAGGCCCAGGACTTGGAACTAAGTAGACAAGGATTCCAATTCCGGGTGTGATCTCGGAAAACTTATAAACCCCTCTAGCTTAGCTTCCTCTTTGGTGATCATTCCTGCTGAGCATGGTTGTCAGGATATTCCAAGACGGAACAGAGTAGAACAGGATTTACACTTCAAGGAGCTTAAGGACCCCAAATGACCTGGCCCACCCTCGACAGGCAAGTAGGCCAGTTGTTACCGGAGAGGAGTCTGGAGCCACCCTGCGGGGGTCAATGCCAGCGCCCTGGGCCAAGTGACCTGGGGAAAGTGGCTTTCTGTCTGGGTCTCCATTTACCCACCTGTCCTCACAGCTGAGTTGTTGGGAAAATCGAATGAGGAAGTATGTGCGAGCCACTTAGAATGATGCCTGGCCCATGTTTGGAAGGTGTTTCAGGAGGGCGTTTTGGGGAAGGGTGTAGAAGCTGAGCCCAACAACCCTGACTTGGTCAAGTTCGTTCGCCAGGCTTAGGCTGGGTGGCGTCTTGGCAGCTTCTGGACGCAGAGACTCCATTTACAGACAGGCTGGCACTGCTCTTTCCGTTTTACGTTTCAAATTCCAAATTTCCGAAGGAAAATATCTGGTCCCTCAAAGGAATCAATGAAGGTGAAGCAGCTGGCATTTACCCCAGGTGATGGTGGCAAGAGTGAGACTGTGAGGTCCGACTGTGCTGCCTCTGACTCAGCAAGCCTGTCCTTGGCCAGAAACCACCATGTCCTCACTGGGCTCAGCTCAGTGTCCCTGAGGGTGAAATGCAGCCCTTTCCTATGCTTCGGCCAAGTCTCTGTGTGCTGCACCCTGCCCTGTGCCCTGGCCCTGGCCCTGGGCCTCAGGCCTCGATTGCATTTCCGCCACCAGGAAGGAAGAGCTGTGCTCTCTTGTGAGGCTGCGCTGGCCTGTGCTTGGTGCAGACTGGGTGCGGGTCGCAGAGCAGAGCAGGGTGTCTGCTCAGCCTCCCAGTGTCCGTTCAGCCTCCCAGTGTCCGTTCAGCCTCCCAGTGTCCGTTCCAGCCTGGTTCACCTCTGCATCCCTCTTTTGGGGGCTTCTTCTCCTCTTCCAGACTTTTTTATTGAGGTTGGGGGCTCCCCGTTCTTCTTTTCTCTCTTTGTAGACACAATGCTTCCTATGCATAATTTTTCTGCTGATTCTTGAATTTCAACCTCTATACCAGATCTGCCTTCCTAGTCACACCAGGCCAGAGTCTCGGGTTGCTAGGCTCTCACAGGCTCCATCTTATTTGGGAAACTCTGTCCTCCTTTCACCCACTTTGGGGGTGACCACAACACGGACGGCTCAGGTCTTGGGGGCAGCACTGAAGGGGATGGGGAGGTACCTTCTTTCAGGTGTTTTCTCCATGGCAGCCTGGCTTCCAGCTGCTCTCCATCCACCCAGGGGTGCTGGCCCGTGGCAAGCACAGGGATGGCTGGCACTGTCATTGACCTCCACGGTGTGCCCCAGGTGTGGATGGGAAGTGGGGTCCAAGATGTTCATGGTTCACCATCAGGAGCTACAGTCTGGGGGCTGGAGGGACTGGCATTGACTTGACGGCCATCAGAGACCTGGACCTCGATTCCAGGGGCCCTGACCCACCTGCCTCTCACAGAACCCCAGCTTCTGGGCTCTGTCTCTCTCCACACCTGCTTTTAGCCCATTAGTTTCATGGCTTTAATTTTTCGACTCTGGGTCGATGCCTTTTCAATCCTCAGCTTCAACCGTGACTCTTTTCCAAAACTTCAGCCCCACCCAGCCATCTATTATCTCCTTGACCCAGGAACCCAACTCCCTCCTCTATCTCCTACTTAATTCCTTTCATTCTGTGTTCGGTTTTTGGTTCTTCCTTTCCTTCCTTGCCCCAATGATCAAATCTCAATTGCTCTCATCATCTCTGTCATTGTGAAAATATCATTTTTATCACGGTTGCCATAGACATGACTGATACGGATTGAGCAACGTGTTTTTTTTTGGAACAAGACACTCTGCTGAAATCCAGCCTCAAGGCCAGAAGGACGTGGCTATTGGTGAGGGACGACATGGGTGTCGGTGAGGGGCACCGAGTCAGCGCCCTCATGCTGGCGCCACTGTCTCTCATCTCTTTACATTACTCCCTGTGCCCAAACCACTCCCTCTTCTCTGCCCCACAGCACCCCAGCTGTGCTTCCACCTGGCTCCCTCTCCCCCACCATGTCCATGCACCCCCGTCCCTCTAAAAGGACAGGTTCAAGTGCCCCCCCAACCCCTCCTACCATGTCCTTTCCAGTTCACTCCACCCACTCACTGGGCACCAATCCCCCCGTGGCCCCTGGAAGCAGGGACCCATCTGTCTGTCACTTTTGTCTGGACAGTGCTTGTTCTAGGTACTTGTATTAACTCCACTCCTAAGTTACAACCCCTTGTGGCCCAGCAAACCCCTTCTAATAAAGTGAGCGCAGACATCTGCTTATGGCTGAACAAAGGGAAGTAAGCAGATTCCCTGATGTTCTGAGGCAAGCAGGGAGGTGGAAGCTCAGAAGCAAGGCTGCCCATGTGCCCTGCTTCCCACGGTCTGGATGGCTTCCTGAAAATGGTGTGAACACAGCTGCGAGTGAGCCAAAAGTTCTGTCAATGAGGGAATTTCACCCTTTAAAGAAATTGTTCACCAAGAGAAGAATCAACTTCATTTGTCTTTGGTTTAAATCTTGACTATACATTAAAGTGAGGTTCAAATATGTTTTCAGATCTTCTCATATTCATTTCTGTGAGCATTTTCCTCACACGAGTTTGTGTGTGACTGTGTATAAGTGAAGGTACACATAGCTCCTAGCTACATCGGAAAGATGACAAGAACAAAAGTTGTCCCATGTAGTTTTTATTTATTTCTTTTATGAACATGTCCAGTCCTATGTGCTAGGCACTCTCGGAAGTGGTTTTGCGGATATTAACTCATTTCACCTCTGTGAGGCTCTTATGGAGTACATGCTATTATCACATTGGATTGGCAAATGGGGAAACTAGGCACAGTCGCCTTTCTGTTGACCAATTCGTTACTCATTCATTGGTTAACTTCGACTCACCTTGATCCGTATTCTAACTCTCCCAAATCATAAGGAACACTTTTCATGTGTAAGTCATGCAGGATCAGAACTGCCCCCAGACAGGGCATCAAGACAACCTCATTGACTTTCCTGGGTAAAGATTTAAGGCCCCTGGCAGTTTCCTTACCATTACAATATCCATTTCTTAGCCAATTGTACTTTGATCCAGGAGATGGGGTAATTGACGACTGTTCTCATAGGTTATCATATTTCAAAACCTGTTTCATATTTTGAAATATGATAACCTATGAGAACAGTTAAATTACAGTTAAAGCTATGAGAATATTTAAATATTGGATTTACATATTTAATCGAATATATCATTGAGAAAGAGTTTAACAATCCACCAAACATAGGAAAAGAAACTGAGAAAAAAACCACCGATACTGTGGAAATTCTCTGAAGAGTTAAGATGACCAGCTGTCTTGCATCTTGGTTTGTTTGCCTGGGCTGAGAGGTTTCTTTCTGCTTTTTGAGACTGCATCTTGCTCTGTCCCCCAGATTGGAATGCCTGATCACTGATCATGGCTCACTGCAGCTTCCACCTCAGCCTCCCGAGTAACTAGGACTACAGGTGTGCAACACCATGCCTAATTAATAAAAAAAAAATGTTCGTAGAGATGAAGTGTCACTCTGCCTAGGCTGGTCGTGAACTGGCCTCAAGAAGTCTTCCTGCCTCGGCCTCCCAAAGTGCTGGGATTAAAGACATGAACCACTGTGCCTGGCCTCTACCTTTTTTTTTTTTTTTTCAAAAAGGTCCTTGTGTGGATTCAACTGCCATGCTGCTTAACAGTGGAGCACTGGCTTACATGTCTTTTGTCTTTGTTTGAAAACTGTTTCACATAGGGGTAAAGTAGGTCCTAGGTTTACCCCTTCTCCTCTGGGTAATCTCTGTCTGTGAAAGCCATTATTTGACATGCAGTGACTTCTCCTGGCATGACAGGAAAGTGATGGCCTGGGGGTCAGGTATGAGGCCCACTGGGCTCTGCTGTGACATGAGAAGGAAACCCTCTGCATTTCACTTTCCTCTTCTCTGATAAGGGGGCTGGGACCAGGTGCACTTCAAGGTCCCTAAAGGATGGAAGACTCAGTATTTATGAAAAATTATTTAATGCCCTCTTTGCCTGCAGGTTGTTTTGAATTTATATTTCCTCCACTTCCACAGGTATAAAGATTCAGTATATTAGGTCTCATACAAATTTCCTGTGCCTATAAAACTTGCTATGGGAAATGGAAATTGGCATTAGGTCTCAAGCCAGACTTCTCAATGTTGATGGCTACATCGAGTCTGCTTTAAAATCCATTGAGCTCATGCCTGTAATCCCAGCACTCTGGGAGGCCTAGGCGGGTGGATCACATCAGGTCAAGAGTTTGAGACCAGACTAGTCAACATGGCACGAAACCCTGTCTCTATTAAAAATACAAAAATAGCCAGGTGTGGTGGCAGGTGCCTGTAGTCCCAGCTACTTGGAGACTGAGGCAGGAGAATCACATGAACCTGGGAGGCAGAGGTTGCAGTGAGCCAAGATTGCACCATTGCACTCCAGCCTGGACTATGGAGCAAGACTCCATCTCAAAAATAAATCAATAAATAGCAACATTTATTGTGCAAAAAGGGAACACAGCCTTCTCCCGTGAGAGACTAGTCTTCTAAGTGGAGACTCAGCTCCCCTGGGGCATCAGAGCACACTCTGGTCTTTGCCTCTCGGGAGGGAGGATGCCTCCTGCTTATTAGAACTTTCCTATCCTTGGCTGGGTGCAGTGGGTCATGCCTGCAGTCCCAGCACTTTGGGAGGCTGAGGTGAGTAGATTGCTTGAGACCGGGAGTTCAAGGGCAGTCTGGACAACATGGCAAAACCCCATCTCTACAAAAAAATACAAAAATTAGCAGGGTATGATGGCACGTGCCTGCAGTCCAGCAACTCAGGAGGCCGAGGCAGGAGAATCACTTGAACCTGGGAGGCAGGGGTTGCAGTGAGCTGTGATGGCACCACTGCCCTCCAACTTGGGTGACAGCGTGAGACTCTGTCTCAAAAAAAATAATTAATTAAAAGAAGAAGAAGAACATTGCAATCCTTTAGGGTTTTGGTCTTCTGCCACCCAGTCCTAGGAGGCTCCAGCAGCCAATGCCCAGGTTCCGCTGTCTGGTCAGCTCCCAGAGCCTGCGCTAATGGGCACGTGATGGCATCTGTCATATTCTGCTGTGTTGTACAATACAGCCAGCATCTCTTCTGCACTGTCAGATATTAATATTTAGGGGCAAGGACTACATTTTACATCAAGCTTGCTTTTCATTCATTCATTCACTCTGAGCCTCTGTTTGTGGAGGATCACATTTCAAAATGGTCCTGTGAGTCCCCTGAGTCCCACCTTCAGAGGTGGGCGAAGGACCCTAGCCTGTTCCCTTAAGCAGCATGCGTTGGCAGCTTCTAGGACTGAGAAGAAGCCCCAACATCATGTTCATATATGGTTTTGTAAAGTGTTCTAATGTAAGCCAACCTCTCTTCCCAACTCAAATCCCCCTGTGTGAAGTGTATGGCCTGGTCCTGCTGAGGGGAGTGTCTGGAGTCATGCCTTAGGGCAGCAGTGACAGTGCCACAGGAGGCTGGAGACCAAGTGTGAGAAGGCCGAGCTCCCTTCTCCGTTTTAGGGAGACCCAGCTGGCCTCTTCTGGCTCCTGGTGGTGAGTGGCAGTCCCTGGCACACCTGGGTTTGCAGCTTCATGGCTGCAGTCTCCTCCTCTGTCTTCACCTGGCCACTTTCCCTTTTGTTTTTGTGCTCCCTGTCTTCTTCTTATAAGGACTCCAGGTCATTAGGTTTAGGCCCCACCCTAACTCAGTATGACTTCACTTTAACCAATCATAGCCACAAGGATCCCATTTCCAAAAGAGGCCACGTTCTGAGGTTCCAGATGTACATGAAATTGGGAGAGACACTGTTCAACCCAGGACAGGCTGGTGGTCTAGAAACTGACTCAGAGATGGAGAGCAGTGCATGGGAGGCTTAAGGGCGGGAGCGCGGGGGGCAGGACAGGAGTTACCTGAGACACAGCTGCAAATGGATGGGAGTGAAGCACACTGATATGACGGATAATGACTGAGGATTTTTTTGAATTGTTTAAGTTCAGGGGTACATGTGCAGGTTTGTTACACAGGCAAACTGGTGTCATGGGGGTTTGTTGTACAGATTATTTCATCACCAGGCATAAATCCTATTATTTGTTATTTTTTCCTGACTCTGCCCCTCCTCCCACCCTTCACCCTCCAGTATGCCCCAGTTTTTGTTTTTCCCTCTATATGTCCATGTATTCTCCCACTTCTAAGTGAGAACATGTGGATTTGGTTTTCTGTTCTTGCATTAGTTTGCCAAGGATAATGGCTTTCAGCTCCATCCATGTCCCTGCAAAGGACATGATCTCATTCCATTTTTTTTATGGCTGCATAGTATTCCATGGTGTATGAACCATATTTTCCTTTATCCAGTTTATCATTGATGGGCATTCAGGTTGATTCAATGTTTCAGACTAACAGCAGACTTCTCAACTGAAGCCCAACAAGCCAGAAGAGTTGATTTAGATTTCTGGCTGATTTACTTAAACATTGACATTATAGATAATAGAGAATTTGTAGTGTGCCATTACAATGAGAACATCAATGACAAACTGGTTAATAAGTACTGATAATTTAAAATATGTTTGTTACTAGCCACTATGTATGAAAACTTGAAATGTCCTGAAATCTTACATTTTATTTACAAAATAAACATAATAGAAGTTTCTCAAAATTTGACAAAATTTGATATAGCATTACTCATAATAAACTGTTAGGTCAAAAGGAGCTTTTCTAAATTATCAATAATAGAAAATAAATTTTGACCAATCATGCTACAGAAAAGACCTATCTATTCTCTTTATAGAAAAATAGCATAAAATCATTGTCATATAAAGAGAAGATCAAAGAGTATGAAACGCTAGAATGTAAGGGAAATTGTTATAAAATTATATGTTGGGCATGGTGGCTCACACCTGTAATCCCAGCACTTTGGGAGGCTAAGGCAGGCAGATTGCTTGAGCCCAACAAACAATTCAAGACCAGCCTGGGCAATACAGCAAGACCCCATTGCCACAAAAAAATGTAAAAGTTAGCTGAGCAGGGTAACATGTGCCTGTAGTCACTGCCATGCAGGAATGTGAGGCAGGAGAGTTGTTGGAGCCCAGGTGTTCAAGGCTGTAGTGAGACATAATCTCACTACTGCACTCTAGCCTGAGTGACAGAGACACTGTCTCAAGAAATATAAAAATAAAAACATCATAGCAGGGAAGAAATTAAATTTTTTCTGGATGTTGTGACATTTATATTTGTTAACTTTTAAAAATTTTTGAGTGATGTGATTTTTTTCTCCTGCCAAATAAAGATGCACTTTATACCTAATTTTGTATTCTTATTTTTATATTTTTCTTAAAGCCTCTTTTAAATTATATATCTTCAGGTCCTACAGAATTTGGATCTGCTCTGACTAGCAGCTGTCCAGCCTGAAGAGAGGGCCAGGAGGATCAATGGATGTAAACAAGGGAATTCAGGGTTCCTGGAATCTCAGCCATGGAGGCCCTGAGCCAGCAGCCCAGTGCCTTGATGAGGAGGCTTGAGCCCAGGTCCTGGAAACGTGGATCAGAGCAGAGCTGTGCATGGACTTGCCCACGTCCACCCAAAGTCCTCCTCTCCAGACACTCCCCAGCCCCCTCTGGGAGTAGAGACAAGTATGGACCTCCAGGCTTGGCTGTTTTGGTGACTGGGGGTGAGGATTTTGGAAGCAAGGGGAGGGGATAGCCTTCCTAAAGGGACTTACTTTAAGAAATTTGGGTGTATCTGTCATCTGTCTGTAGGAAGCTTTAAATAATCACAAATATGGAATAGGGCCAAAAACATGGGACCAGGAAACTGCTTCTGGGAACACGATGTGGCCACCTCTGCCAGGGGTGGAGACCCCACAGGCAGCTCCAGAAGGCAACTGCACCCTGTGCACACTCACACCTCCCAGGACGAGAATGCTCCTCTGTCTCCTAGGGGACCATTTTGTTCCTATCCATTTACCAGGGAAAGAAAAGCCAGCACGTGGCTGCAAAACTGGACAGGGGCCACAGTAACCCCACTGGGTTGTTACCAGTGCTTTCAGCACAGGCAGGATCATGGCCAGTCTCACCTCTGAGCTTAGGAATTCAGTCTCAGCAGGTCAAGACTAATTATTTTGGAGAACTGAGTGTGAGCTCTTTGTTGAAACTGACCGTGGGACACAGGTGGGGCTGGTAGAATTCTCTGCATCCCAGAGAATAAGAGTCTCACTGGGGAAACCTCCCATGCACAGTCTGGGGGGTGCACATGGGAGCCTCCTGTGCTCAGTCTCGGGGTACACAACACTGTGCCAGTTCCCTGGGAAGCTGGGCCTCTGCGGATGGAGGGGAATGTCTCAGGGTCAGGATGGCATTGCACTTTGCTCTCCGTTCCTGCTTGCCCTGTCCTCACCCAAGCCAGGCAACCAAGATTTCTTCTCATAGACTCCCCAGCCACAGCAGGGGCAGTAAGGTCCCAGCACACCTGGATTTGTTTCCAGACACTCAGACACTCTTGGCCAGCACTGTTCTTTGTTGCACTAGGGCGCCACCATCTTATTACAAAACCAAAGCCGCAGCTCAGCGTGGCTGGAGAAATCCGTCCCACGGAAATATCCTGCAGACCAGGGATGTGAGAGGAATTGATTAGTGAATTAATTTCTAGCACAGCCAGTGCCTGCCTCAGAACTAGTCCCTCCTATAAATCAACAGGCTCTGCAAATGGGCAGCACATGTGTTCTGTCGGCCCGTCTGCAGCAGGGATGTGGGGATCGCAGACAGAGGCTTGGGGCCCTTGGATTGGGGTTGGGAGATCCTGTTACTGGCTGCACATGTGGGGCCCACAGAGCTGCTCAAGTCGTTCCTGAGGCTGGAAAATGCACAGCTTACCAAGTACTAAAGCTGGATGACTTCACTCTTCAACCCCCCAATACTCATTGCAGACAGGCTGCTTCATGCTTTATTCTGATATTAGGTAATATTTTTTTATGTTAAGGTTTTTTTTGTTCTCAGCTGAAGGTACACAGATGTGTTTTGATTTCTAATCTCCCTTCCTTCTGTTGCCCCCTGGACAAGCGCCTCTCCAGCTATAGGTGATTTCCACCTGACTGCGGTTCCTTGCAAGTGGCTGGATAAGGACGGCAGCCAGAAAAGCAGGGGAGACACACCTCAGCTGTCAAGGCTTAGGTGTCATGGCTCCCAGAGGTTACCCAGGTGCTGTCTCTTGCCTGTCTTTTCACTTTCCAGGATGGCAAAATCCTGAGCAAATGTTAGGGCCTCCAGAGGTGGTCATGAGGGATGGCTTGCTTCCCTGGGTGGCTGGTGGGGCACAGGCTCTGCAGGCAGGCCCGGTGGCTTCCCATCCTTGGTCCAGGCAGCACCACTCTTGAGTCTGTGTGATCCGGGGACATGTTCTTTCATCTTCCGCCCTAGTTCCACCTCTATGTTTCTAAGAGATCTCTAATAAGAAGATTTATTGTAAAATTTGCCTACAAAGGAATTCATTGACTCACTCATGTTATTCATTTAACAGACAGTTGGTAATCACATTCCATATTTCCAGACAATATGCTCTGTGGTAGGAATCTGAAGATAAACAACATGAGTTCTTTGCCTGAAGAACTTATGGTCTTCAGAGGAGGCTGACTTGTAAATCAAGGAAATAGATTGTCCCAGCCCTCTCCAGCTTTGGGGCACAAATGACATCACATTAACACTAATGTCCAAGACATCATGACTTCTTGGATGGCTTCTGCAGAACTGCAAAATCTTAGGCTGTTCTCCAACCAGCCCTTCCATTCTAAACATTATTCCCGACTCCCCAGGGGGCAGCATCCTGCTCCTCTTACAGCTATCAGAGCAGTTTTGGTTTCTATGCAGGGTGATGGGGTTAGCCAGCCTCCAAGACGACAGAGCAGGAGCATTGCCATCTTGGACAAACATGGCCATTTTGTTCGTGTCCTTTGTAGGGACATGGATGAACCTGGAAACCATCATTCTCAGCAAACTGACACAAGAACAGAAAATCAAACACCACATGTTCTCACTCATAGGCAGGTGTTGAACAATGAGAACACATGGACACAGGGAGGGGAGCATCACACACTGGGGTCTGTAGGGGGGAAATAGGGGAGGGACAGCAGGGGGTGGGGAGTTGGGGAGAGATAGCATGGGGAGAAATGCCACATATAGGTGATGGGGAGGAAGGCAGCAAATCACACTGCCATGTGTGTACCTATGCAACAATCTTGCATGCTCTTCACATGTACGCCAAAACCTATAATGCAGTTAAAAAAATAAATAAAGTTCGCCATGATCAAAAACTACCAAAATCCAAAGGGCATCAACCTAATGGCTAAGGTCAGCA
Source organism: Callithrix jacchus (assembly GCF_049354715.1). NCBI lineage: Eukaryota > Metazoa > Chordata > Mammalia > Primates > Cebidae > Callithrix > Callithrix jacchus. The sequence continues at coordinate 52,286,014 of NC_133514.1, read as the reverse complement.
TGACCATAAACCACACATGACGTTTCCGACTAGAAACATTCCAACCAAAAGATAAACCCGTCCCCAACCAGGGAGATGTCAGCCTCAAGATAATCTACCCTCTGGCCAGAGACATTCCAACCCCACCATAAACTTTTCCCCCACACAGAAACATTCCAAGCTTGTGATAAATTCTAAATCCAATAAATACTCTTAGTCTGTAAGACAGAGTGCTACTGACCGAAAGTGGCCGGCAGCCCCTCTCAGGTTTATTCTCCCAAATAAACCTGTCTTTGACTGTTGAGTCACTTTTCATGTTTCTTTCCTCTTTCTTTAACTCTTACACAAGATGTCTCCAAATGGCCTTGCCTTTTAGTGTTCATGCTCTTACACAGTCCTCTCCACAGTGACCCATGAGACCAACAGAGGTCAGTGGAAGAAGCAGTGTCTGCCTTCTGAGGCAAGGTCATGGAGGCATGGAACTCCCACTTCGCCTGCGGAGTCACTCATCCTGGGCCAGGCCACTGTGGGAGGGAGCCACTTGGAATCGGGTTCTTCAGCTCCACCCAGGCCTTCAGATCTGCAGGCGCATCTGATATTTTCACTGCTGCCTCATCAGAAATCCAGGCAGAACCACTCACCAAGCTCTTCGCAAATGCCTGACCCACAGAGACTGAAAGAAATAAAAATCATGTTTTGTTTTAAGGCACAAGGCTTTGGAGGGATTTGTTATGTAGCATTCTATGACTAAAACACATTCTGTGGAGCAAACCCTCTGGGACTTGTGTCACATTTGGACCCCAAATTAGTACCACTGGAGATTCAGGCTCCCACAAAGTATCCAATAAAAACAATTTCTTCTGCTTCTTGCTCTAATCACTGTCTACATAAAGGCAGAAAACCCGAGGCGTCAGAAGCTGTGCCGTCATCCTGTCTGCTGCCTAGACTATGGGCACTTCCTTTCCTCCCTGTGAATCAACCTACTTTGTCCAGTTGCTAGTAGATCTGACTTGATTGCAAGAAAGGGAAGCCCTTCTTCCACATTAAAGGACGAGTCATGGTTGGTCTAACCAAGACAGGATCACCTAACTTTTTTTCATCTAAGACAGGATCACTGCCTAGTGACGGGTGATGCTGCGGAATGAACACGTGCTGGGGACACCCTCCCTTTCCCCATACTAAGGCATAATCTCCCTTGGAGAAAGCTCCTTGCTTCCCTCGTTTTCAACTGCCTCCCAGCCTTCACTCTGAAAGTGTTGTCTGAAGGCCTAGCATGTGTCTTACACGCATAGGGCAACATGTCAACACTTTTAAGAATGTTACAGCAACCATGTTGGCTTAAGCCTGTGGGAGGATGGATCCCAGCACTTTGGGAGGATAAATCATTTGACGTCAGGAGTTTGAGACCAGCCTGACCAACACAGTGAAACCCAGTATCTACTAAAAAAATGCAAAATTAGCTGGGTGTGGTGGTGCACACCTGTAATCCTCGCTACTTGAGAGGCTGAGGTGGAAGAATCACTTGGATCTGGGAGGCGGAGGTTGCAGATTGCACCACTGCACTCCAGCCTGGATAACGAGTGAAATTCCATCTAAAAAATAAATAAATAAAAATAATACTACAAAAGAAAAACAGAGGTGCCTGAACACTTTGTGATGTTTTAATCCCCTGCATTAGTTCATTTCTAACTACACTTAGGCTTCCTGTTATACAGAAAAAGCAAGTCCATTTGTTTAAGGCTCCATGCAATGTGTATTGCTTTGGCTTTCCAGTAATTCTGCTCTCCTTCCATTGATCACAACTCAGCTTCCTAACTTAGAGTCCCTGGCTTGAATTCTAGTCTTGGCTCATATGGGCTGTCCTGCTGCATAAATATCTATAATACAGTATGGAAAGTGCCATGGCACTATGATAAGACAAGAAGGACTTCTTTCTGGGGCCTCAGGGAGGCTCCTATAGGGGAGGAAAGATCCAGCCTAAGTCTTAAGGGCTAGTAAGAGCTCACTGGATAGATTCTGTGGTTGTGCTCCTTCCTGGGAATGGACTTTGTCTTTTCCAAAATTCCATAGAAAAATGCTGAAGGGGATTAGAAATAGAAGACGAGGCTGGGTGTGGTGGTTTATGCCTGTAATCCCAGCACTTTGGGAAGGCCAAGACAGGTGGATCAACTGAGGTCAGGAGTTCGAGACCAGCCTGGCCAACGTAGTGAAACCCAGACTCTTCTAAAAATACAAAAATTATCTGGGCATGGTGGTGGGCACCTATAATCCCAGCTACTCAGGAGGCTGGGGCAGAAGAATCACTTGACCCTGGGAGGCAAGGTTGCAGTGAGGGGAGATGGCGCCATTGCACAAGAGTGAGACTCTATCTCAAAAAAAAAAAAAAAAAAAAAAAAAAAGAAGGAAAAGGAATAGACGACAAATGTGCTTTCAATCTGTCTCTGGGTTTTGGGGTTCATGAGAGCCCTCAGCTCCCCTGAGAGGACGTTTCTCCAGGTTCTTGGTCTATCATGCAAGAACGGGAGAGGAGACCATGGCGTGGTGTGCTCGTAAAGTAAGTACCGTATTCAAAGGTTTGCAGAGAGAAATGAACAGCTAGCTGTCAGACTGAGTGAGAAGAAGGAAGAGCAGTTCTCACGAGTGAGAAGGGTTTCCAGAGGGGGAAAACCAGAGAAGGAAAGCCGCTCTCACACCGAGTGAGAGAATCCAGAAAGATGGAATTCAGGAGAGGAAAGACAGCTTCCACACTGAGTGGAAGGGAATAGAGAGCGAGATGGAGTTTAGGAAGGGAAGACAGCATCCACGGGAGAGTGTGGAAGGGGACCCTGGAATGGGAAAATCCAGGAGCAAGAAAGGTGGCTTCCAGGAAGGGAGTGTTCGTGGAAGGGAATCCAAACACGAAGTCTGAAGGGGTGTAGAAGAAGGGGACTTATAACCTGGGAGGAACCCCCACCTTCTCTAAGACCCCTAGCCAATGAAAGGAGTTCCTTAGAACTTCCGCGGAAGTTACTGACTTTTTTGTGTGTGTGTGTGAGACAGAGTTTCGCTCTTGTTACCCAGGCTGGAGTGCAATGGCGCGATCTCGGCTCACCACAACCTCCGCCTCCTGGGTTCAGGCAATTCTCCTGCCTCAGCCTCCTGAGTAGCTGGGATTACAGGCACGCGCCACCATGCCCAGCTAATTTTTTGTATTTTTAGTAGAGACGGGGTTTCACCATGTTGACAGGATGGTCTCGATCTCTTGACCTCGTGATCCACCCGCCTCGGCCTCCCAGAGTGCTGGGATTACAGGCTTGAGCCACAGCGCCCGGCCGTGATTGACTTTTGATTCTTCTTGAGCCAGGGAAAATTAAAACAGAGACCGTTAAATCTCCCGGATGGAGAGACATATGAGGGGGGCATGGCTGGGAAGTTCTTGCCCTTAAACCTACACTCCCCTGAGGACCCGGAAAGAGAACACATTCCCTTAAATCTAGCATTCCTGAGAGTCTGTAAGTTGGCTTTTCGATAATTTATTCACTTAGTTTTCCATTTTGATGGGGTGGCATTTTCCATTTTGATGGGGTGATTGTGTGTCATATGCATATGGTTTCTGTGTTCACAGAGGAAGACAGCAGGGCTTGGGAAGAGGTGACCGTCACTGAGCACTCGCTGAGAGGGACTTTTCCATTGGCCTGTGGCCTTTTGCTTGTTTATTCGGATCAGAGAAACAAATACATAGAGACTAAGGGCAATTTTCAGTGCTTTACTGCCCACAACTCTCACTGCTCACAAGAGTGATCAGGACTGTGCACCGGGCCTGGGAGAGGATATTTTCTCCCCCTGCCTGTATGAGGGAAGGCTCTTTATTTCAAACTACTCAAAACTTAAGGAGTAAAGTTGAACACAAATGAGATCAAGCATTAAAAAAAAAAAGTACTGTTTTTATTTCTTTGACTTCCTGAGCACGTGCACTCCAGAAGGAATTCAACAGGGCTGGGAGCGTCGCCAGGCCCCTTGAAAGTGAGGTGCCCCTCATCACCCTCACTGCGGCCCTCCTCCCTGGCTCGGCTCCCTTTCACTAGGTGAATGGTGGTGATAGCCTCTTGGCCTGAGAATCCAGCCTTCCTTTTATGCCTGTGTACCTAAGCTAAAAGAACAACAGCCAACTCCCCTTCAATGTGTAGATGTTACAATCTGAAAATAAAATCCTCTTTGTCAAAACAATGTGGTATGTTTAATCTAAAAAATTAACATAACATTAGGTTCACGGTATTATAGATGAAGAAATTAGAGAAACATTTTAATAAATAATAGTACTGTGGGCCAGGCGCGATGACTCACGCCTGTAATCCAAGCACTTTGGGAGGCTGAGGCGGGCAGATCATGAGCTCAAGAGACCGAGACCATCCTGGCCAACATGGGATGCAGATATCTCTTTAGTATAATGATTTCCTTTCTTTTGGATAATACCCAGCAGTGGGATTGCTGGATCATCTGGTGGTTCTATGTTTAGTTTTCTGAGAAAAGTCCATACTGTTCTCCATAGCGGCCATAGTATTCTGCATTCCCACCAACAGGGTATAAGAGTTTTCTTTTCCTGCACCCTCACCAGCATTTGTTAACTTTTGTCTTTTTGATACTAAACCACTCTAATGGGTGAGATGATAACCTCACTGTGGTTTTGATGTGCTTTTCCCTGCTTAGTGACGTTCACATTCACCGCTAGTCTTTGACAACAGTTTTTCCTTTTTTAAAAGTTATTGTGAGTCATCCCCCGACTGGCTAAATTTCATCATTCAGTTTTTCTTTTTCCAAGAAGGGCTCATGGAATTCTTGAAGTATTGCTTGCTTGAGAGAATCTGCCTTTCTTTTTTTTCTTTTTTTACTTTATATACAACTTGGCTAAATATGAAACTTTTGGGTGACATTCTTCCCACTCAAAACCTTTTAAATAACACTGCCCTGGCTTCTGGCTTCTGGAGGAATCTGAGCCCAATCCAGTGATTCCCCTGTATGTCATGTGGATTTTCTGCCCCGATGAACACATAAATCTTCTGTATCCTTGGAGTTCATTGCTTACTCGGCACCAAACTTGGTGTTGAGTCTACATCGTGTGTGTGTGTGTGTGTGTGTGTGTGTGTGTGTGTACTGAAGGCTGAATTTTATCAAGCTGTAAAATCATTTCATTATTTCAGGACTATTTTAATCCTTAGTTTCTGGTGACACTTTGTGAGTCTTTGCCCCACACTTCCCCAGGCCCGAACTCTATTTTCCAGGGGCAGCCAATTCATATTTTCTGTTTCATTTTATATTTACTTCTATATTTCTAAATAAAATGCTTATAATATTCTTTCTTGGTTTTTAGACTTTAGACATTACTTAATAACTTCCTTTGGTGAAAGTCGAGATTTTTCCCTCTTAGTCTGTGCACTCATCCTCAGCTAACCAATATAGTTATAACCTAATTTTGGTTGAATTTGTGCTTTGAGTTTACATTATCTTAAGTATATAAACAACACTGATTGATTTTCATCCCTAATGGAGACATGTCTTCCAAGCACCCACCACTTTCTCCATCTTCTTTACCCTGTTGTGTTTCCTTATTCCACAGCCTGTACTTGTCTTTCCTCTCCTCGAGAATGCAATCCAAGGACTTCATCTGTTTTATTCCTGCTTCATCTTCAGAGCCTAAAACAATACCTGACTTGAAATCATGACTCATTCAATACTTGCTAAGTGGGTAAATGCTGAGAAGACTGGGTGCCATAGTTATATACTCTTTGCTGTACAACTTTCTGTTTTTCCTTAAATTAGTAATTGCCCCACTTTTTTATTTGCTTGTCTTTCTGTATAATCATAACTGATCCTCCCCAAAATTTCCAAAGGAAATTTTTAGAATTTCTGTCTTACAATTCTGTTTCTCTATTCCGTAACAGTTCAGATAATCTCCCCTTCACACCATGAGCCTCCCTGGTTTTCAGGGCTATGACAGCTGTGTGCTAAGCCCTCACCTCGTCATGTAAGATTCTCTTTGCTCCTCTTCCTGCTGGGTTCCTGTTTCCTGTTTCTCATTTCTCGTCTTCTTAATTTACTCCCTCATTTTTGCGGAGCACAGCTTCCAACGATTCCTGGAAAGTGGGGAAAGGTGCTGTTGTGCCCTGTTGCACGTCTGAACTGTTTTTACTCTCCTACTTATTATTTGGCAGGGACTAGAATTCTAGATCAGCAAGCCACTTCCCTTGGAAATTCAAAGGCGTTGCCCCATTATTTTCTAGCTCCCATTGTTTTTGTTGAGAAGTCCATTGCCATCCTGACAATTTCTCTTTCTCTCTCAAGCTTTTTCTCTGGAATTGTTTAGAATGTTTGTTTTAACTCTGGTGTTCTGAAACTTCATAATTATTTGCTGTGGAGTGATTCTTTTCATTAAGTATGCTGGAAAATCAAGCTCTTTATTTCTGGAATATTTTCTCGTGTATGTGTGTGTGGTTTTTTTTTTAAAGTAATTTCCTCTCTTCTGTTGTCTCTTTCTGGGTTTCCTACTAGTTGGATATTAACTTCCTGATTTGACCCTCCAATGTTTTAATCTTTCTGTGCTTATTTTTTTATATCTCTATGCCTTTTTTCTATGTATTGGAGAATTTTCTTAATTTTATCTTTGACCCATTGGTGCATGTTTCATTTTAGCTGTCAGTTTTAAATTTCCCCTGAACCTTTTCTTCAGACCTTCTATCTCATTCATTCCTCTGCCCGCACTCCCACCCTTATTAAAGTGTTTTCATATTTTGAGTGCAATATAGTATATTGTCTTTTGGAAGATTCTAATTATTGTGCTTTTCAAAATTGCTTCTGCATTCCATTTTTGTGTATATTTTGGCTTCTGTCTTTCATGCTGAAGGACTTTGTGACTCTCTTAACTGGAGAGGGGTATACCAAGGGCTATTGGGAAGAGCTGTGGATAGGCAAGGTTTGTGGATAAATGGGCTTTGTGTAGGGTGATTTGAATAGATATCCAGAAACTTCTTTGGGAAAACCCCAGATGTTCAGTATCTGAAGGTCATTTCTCTGGTCCTGTAGTCTTTCTAGAGAAAACCCTCCCCCCATGTCATGTGGTTGCTCATCTCCCATGAGCAGGTGGCAGGTGGAAAGTCCTGCTGGCAGAATGCAGACCTCATTTAGTCCTCCCAGACAGCCCTGCTCTCCTGCTCGCAGAATCCTCGGCAAGAGGTTTTCACTTGACTGAGCATAACAGGCCAAAGGATATGGGGTTCTAACTGCTCTGTAACCAGAATTGGGATCCCTCTCCCTGTTTTCCACCCTAACTTCATTTCTATGACTACTCGTACATTGAGTTTCCAGACTTTCTCTGGCTCTGTGGGGGTGGAGTGGCCCCTTCCTGTTGGTATCCACTTCCACAGGCACTTAGATTCTGCTATCTCGGTCCTTCTCCACTCTCTGCTTTCGGACCTTCTAGACTTGTTACCGTTCCTCCCTCCACGCCGTCTCTCTGTGCTCCTTGGTTTGAGGGTTTTACCTGCTCTACTTCTTCCTCTCCTTTGCACAGTTTTGCTCATGGGCAGCAGTAGGAGTGTGCACACCCACCCACTGTGCTTGTCCACTGGGTGTTCATTGGTTCTTGGATAATTTTGAGTCTTTTCTGTTTCATTTGCTTGACTTTCTTCTTTGGGAAGAAATTGTGAGCATGGTGCATTTGCTTTTGGGTCATCCATGACGTCTTCTATCTGATTATTTTAATAACTGCTCTGTGATGCTCTGTCCTGCCTACTTTGCCTCTGTTTTAATTCATGGTTACTCCTTGTACTTGTTACTTGCAATGCCATTTTCATCTTTATCACATTCAATTTTTTTTTCTATTTTTTGTTTAAAAAATTGGTTTGAACCCTAATATTGTTTTCATGTCACAGCATGTGTGTGTGTGTGTGTGTATGCATCTCTCTGTGTAATATCTTCATGGATAACAACTTACCTAAATTCTGCCTCTTTCTTCTGTAGTATCTCTTATGACACACATTTGTCCTCTGCCTTTAGCTTATGTTGATTTCCCACTTAAAAAGTCTTTATACTTAGGCCCTATGTGTGGTCCTTTCTGATGACTTGCCTTTGACTGCTACTGAAGGCTTACACGGGGCTCGCGTCACCTTCCAGGCTATTGTTTGCCTCTGAATGTGGCTTCGTGTTTATACAGGAGAGAAGCTTGTGTTTCTTGTGTGCTTTGGGAATGTGAACTCCAGCTTCTGCTTTCACTGAATTCTGCTACCAGCCACGTCCTCAATACTTTGTCAGTGATTTATTTCATTGGCTCACTATTACTTGTCTGTCAATGTTTCCAGAGCTATCTCAGGGTTTTGACTCATCCTCATTGAACTCTGGGAAGAAAATCTTACAAAGTCCCATTTGTCCAAACATCAAGTAAGAGCAGACAGTGCAATTGATTTGGCTGACCAGCCCGCAACCCCTGAGCCCAGATGTGTCACCCCTGCCTTCTTTAGGTGGGACCTTATCCAAAGAAAGGAGCCCGGAGAATAAACATGTGAACTCTGCAGAAGGCTGTTTCAGCCTCCCAGATTACCCTGGGAACGTCAGCTCTTGGAGGGTTTCAGCACATGTGGTGGCTCCAGTGCAGTGAAAGCTAGCTGAGCTACTTGCAGCACAAAACAACACAGAAAGAGAGGTAAGACTCTCCTACCTGTGCGTCCACAGAAAGGAGGCTTTGGGGGCAGGAAGAGCCCTGGTGGGTCAGAGCATGCTCTCCCTGAACCGGCCAGCCTCGATGAGGCCACAGACTTGGGAGTGAACATATGTTTTGATCAACTATTGCTGTGAATCAAAGCCATCCCAAAACTTAGTGGTTTAATTCAGCAATCTATTGTTATCTCTCCTGGGTCTGTGGATAGACTGGACTCAGCTAGGTGGTTTCACTTGGGGTCTCCTGTGTTGCAGCTAGAAGGAGTTCAAGGTTGGAGTCAGGCAAAGGCTTAACTGGCTGAATGTCAAAGGGTGCTCCTCCATGGCTGGCAGCTGATGCTGGCTGTTGGCTGGGGGCACAGCTGAACTGGGCAGCACATGCACTAGCCATGTGGCTTGGGTTTCCTGCATCATAGCAAGTTCGTTCCAAGAGAGCACGTCCTAGGAATAAACATCCCAGGGGACCCAGATAGTAGCTGCAAGACTTGTCATGCAGAAGTGCATAGATTAGTAGACCCTGAACCTATAGGGCGAAGCATGAATTAAATTTGTATTTTATCAGAGAGACACATGTGGTCACAAAATGCTGGGAATGCAGCCTTGTCCCTCAAAATACAGAACTGGCATTCTTTGTGGACCTGAAGAGATAGCCCTCTGTGTGATCTGGCAGCCTTGAGGCTTTATCACCACAACTGGGAGAGACATCCACAACCTACAGTCACCTCCACAGCCTCCAGTTACTCCGCAACCTGCAGTGACCTCTGCAACCTGTAGTCACCTCCATGACCTGCAGAGTAACCCCCATGACCTACAGTCACGTCCATGACCTACAGTCACGTCCATGACCTACAGTCACCTCCACAACCTGCAGTTACCTCCACAACCTGCAGTTACCTCCACAACCTGCAGTCACCCCATGACCTGCAGAGTAACCCCCATGACCTACAGTCACGTCCATGACCTACAGTCACCTCCACAACCTGCAGTTACCTCCACAACCTGCAGTCACCCCATGACCTGTAGAGTCACTCACAAGACCTGCAGTCACCCCCTTAATCTGCAGAGTCACCTCCATGACCTGCAGACTATCCCCCATGATGTGCAGAGTACCCCCATGACTTGCAGAGTCCCCTCCATGACCTGCAGAGTATACTTACAACCTGCAGTTACCTCCACAGCCTGGAATCGCCTTCCCCCCACAACCTTCAGAGTCACCCCCGTGACCAGTCACCTCTGTGGATGCAAAAGGTGGGGCAGTGTGAGATGAATCAAGGAAAGAGTGAATGTGGCAACATTTACTGAGGGCTTTCTGTGGGGTAGAGACTTAAAGGAAGGTCTTATGGGGTATAGGGAAGAAAAGGTTCCCATAGAGGGATTAGAGTCCCTAGCTTATTTTTTCATATAAAAAGATACAAAATATTTGCATTCTCTGTAGGCGGAGTACTTATGAATGTGTCAGTAAGAATCCCTCTTCTAAGACAGTGCCGCAAGTGAATTCATGCTGGACCATTGTCCTGATGTAGAATATTATGTCAAAAATTTATTGGCACGTAACAGCATGCAAAGCATGACACTCAAATCATATTTCTTCATCCTTACCACAGGCTAGAGAGATCAGAGGGGCATATTTTATTATCTAGATTTTTTCACAGGAGAAAATGGAAGCTCAGTGAGTTTGCATACTCATCCTATGGGCTATGCCTACTCCCAATGATTTAGCCCGAGCTTTGTCTTTAGAAAGTGTGGGTCCAAGTACTAGATAGACTTAAATATCTTGCGGAAGGTAGAGGACACACTCACAAATAGAGGAGAAAACGTTGGAAGGGAAACATCTAGAAATTGTGGAGATTACACATGTTGCTGTAGGAGCCCAGAAGGTTTGGTGAGAATCCAATGAAGGAGAGGGATCTTGGCTTCAGAATTTCAGAGAAAGTTCTCTGTGTGTGCTCCAGTCTGAGTTTTAAATCCCAGCTAACACAAAGTTCTGAACTTCGAAGTTCCCTGGGAAGCAAAGGTAAGCAGGACAGGTTTGCTTTATCCCAACCTGGCCCTGCAAGGGCTTAGGTCAGTGGTCCCCAACTTTTTTGGCACTAGGGACTGGTTTCATGGAGGACAGTTTTTCCATGGATGGGTGGAGGTGGTGTGGAGGATGGTTTCAGGATGAAACTGTTCTACCTCAGGTCATCAGGCATTAGTTAGATTTTAATAAGGAGCACACAACCCAGATACCTTGCATGCGCAGTTCACAATTCAGTTTATGTTCCTATGTGAATTTCATGCTGCCTCTGATCTGGCAGGAGGTGGAGCTCAGGTGGTAATGCTCACAGCACACAGCTCACCTCCTGCTGTGTGGCCCAGCTCCTCACAGCTCACAGAGGAGTACTGGGCCACAGCCTGGGATTTGGGGACCCCTGGCTTAGGTGATGTCAATGTCTCTGAACTTTGATTTTGTCTCTTATTGGAGACACAGGTTTTCCCCATACATGTTTACTCTAGATTGGCCCTAATCTATGGTCTTCTGCATAAATCATGACTTAGTCTTTCTTGAATAGGATATTTTAACTTTCTGGTACCAAGTGCCTTGCGAAGATTTATAAAATGTTCTTTGTGGAGAGGAAAGACACGACCCTGTCAATCATGGCTTAACCAATCACAGACTAATGCATGGTATCTATGGGTGGTTAGGTATATGTATACTTTGTATATCTGTACTATATTTTCCCTTTACATGATTGGGAATCTACCAGCATTTTGGCTTGTAATAAACTTTAAAATCTTGCATGTGTGAACATTTTAACATGTCAGTAGGAATATTTATAAAACATAAAATTTAAGGCCCTTGGAGTACTTCTCTATATAAATATGCCATAACTTATCTTTTGAAATTACCTTATTGTTTTATATTGTTTATTTTTAGCCTTTTGAGATTATCTGCCAACCCCGCTAGAATTTAAATTTCATGACAGCCAGGACGTTGGCTGTCCCATCCCCAACACCTATCACAGTGCCCACAGGCACCAGCAGATGCTGAGTATTTTAAAATAAATGAATTCAGGGTAAGACGGTGAGAGAGAGGCAAGCTCATGTAAGTAATGACATTTAAGCTATCTCTAAGGGTGAAACAATTCTTACATTTTCCAATCTTTACCTATAAAAAAATTATACAGCCTTTGGGAGGCCGAGGCGGGTGGATCACAAGGTCAAGAGAACAAGACCATCCTGGTCAATATGGTGAAACCCTGTCTCTACTAAAGATACAAAAAATTAGCTGGGCATGGTGGTGCATGCCTGTAAATCCCAGCTACTCGGGAGGCTGAGGCAGGAGAATTACCTGAACCCAGGAGGCGGAGGTTGTGGTGAGCCGAGATTGCGCCATTGCACTCCAGCCTGGGGAACAAGAGCGAAACTCTGTCTCAAAAAAATAAAAAATAAAATAAAATAAATAAAAAAATAAAAAAAATAATTAAACAGCAAAATTGTAAGAATTTTAGAATGAATGCCATATGTATAGCATCTAGTTCTATTTTCATTTATTATACGTGTTTGTCACATTTCTGTCCATCTATCCCATCCTTCCCTCCATATTTCAATCCAACTTATTTTTTTGGTTGCATTTCAGAATAAATTGCAGACATTAGTAACTAAACCTCAATATGTGTTTAGAATTTTGTTGTTCTCATTGTTTGAATGTAAAATCTAAATTCACAAACCCTGTCAAGATAAAGAATGTGACCATTTCATGAGAAAATTCCTTTAGGCCCCTTCTCTTGACTCCCCTTTCTTACCACCCAGAGACTACCATGGTTAGTTTTGTATGTTTTAGAATTTCATGTAAATGGAAACATGTGGTATGTATGTGACACATGGCTATTCAAATTTTCTATCTTATCTTGTGCCAGTTTCATTCAGTTTTATTTTTTAAGAAATTTGTTGATTTTTATCTAAGTTGCTAATGTCTACACGCTTATTTTCTCTCTTCTGTGTATTTATACTAATCTTTCTTCAAGCTCTGACAGTTTCCTCTGTCCTTTAGATTAAGATAATACATCTTTCCATTTTTAATTTTAGGTACACTAGTTTTGAGTTTCAGAATTACCACTTGAACTTTTTTTACATTTTCTATGCCTCTACTGAGAATTCCTATCTTTTTAGTAATTAGAAGCTTGTTACTCATCGGACAGAGTTATTATAGCTGCTTTAAAATCCGTGTCAGATAATTTTAACACCTGGGGTATATCAGGGTTGTGTCAAACAAAAGAAAGAAGCTGAGGCACAAAATATAATTTTTCCCAGTGAGGACAACTGCTGGGGATATTTCCAAGTTTCCCTGGGAAGCACTCACTCCATCAGGTTTTTAAGGCAAAAGGGGGCAAGGAGGGGTGGATACAAACTTGTTTGACAGGAATTCTCATTGACCTATAGTGATAACATTGATTAGTGATTGGCTACACGTTGTTGAACTACAGAGTATGAGTTAAGGTGTCCAACAAAGGCATTTTCAGGTTAATGTATGTCTTCTTGGTGTCAGTTAATCTAGAGCCCATACAGCAAGTGGCTTCAAGAGGTAATTCTTTAACTCAAGGCAGAGTGACACGACTGCTGTTTCGTTCCAATGCTTTCTGGACCTGATAATAAAAGGCGGCTTGCATTGCCCAGATTCAAACTTTATTTTACCTCTCAGTGGCCTCCTTGTTTTTCTTTTGTCTCAAGAGTGTGTCAAATGTTCTAGTTTCTTTACACATGAGGGAATTTTAGTGTGTGTCCTGATCATCGCAAATGTCTTGCTGTGAGGACTTTAGATTTGGGTATATTCTTCCAAAGAGTATAATGTACTGCTTATTAATATTTACTTGGTTGGTCTCCAACATCAAGCTCTATCTCATGAGCAGCTGTTTTACCCTTAGTTTAGCTCTTTCCCCTGTAAATGGGCTGCTTGCCGCTCTCTCTGCCCATGTTTGGGTGAGAGTTCAGTACACGGTTTATATGCAGAATCTGCAATTCACCTCTCTGGCTCTCTCCTTTCCAGGATTCCCTTCCTCACTTACCTCACTAGTGACCCTAAATGTTGCCTGCAGTTTCTTCAGATGAATGGTTTCCTATCACAGCTGTGCTGCCTCCTGCAGCTCTGACTCTAACCTGAACTGAACCTGGAAGTCATTGGAACGGGAACTTGCTCACTGCCTTCCATTCCTGTGTTAACCTGTGTCTAGAATTTGCCTGCTTTTTGTTCCCCTGCTACTGCTCTTTTTCCTTTTATTCTTTTCTTCTTCTCCTCGTCTTCCTCATTGTGTTTTCCCCAAAGATGATAGTCGCTATCTGCAGAAGGGGTTTCTTGGCCATAGAAAGATGGGAGGGCAATTCAGTGGAACACAATAGCCCTCACAACTTTGTCCCTGGCCTTGCTTTTTCTGGATTTATATCTGAGTCCCAGGGAGAAGATGGACTAAAACAAACCAACAATCAAAGAGTAAAAGAGGCCTGCTCTGTGGTGGTTTCTGTTGAGACTGGGCGGGGAGGCAGTTCTGCAGTGGTTCCCATGTGACAATGTTCCAGAGGCTGAGAGGCCTCTCTTTGCAGTCACCCCAAAACTGAGGGCCTGTAGCTATTGAGGAACACATGGTCACTTTTGTGCCTTGAGATGTCTTTCAGGGGAGGCAAGGAAACTGGTGAATGCCAAGTATAAGCATAAAGGACAGATTCAAAAGTTCATGAAGCCACCTTGTGAGAGTCCTAGGACTACCTGGGCAAGCTTTTGTGGAATAGCCAGGAGTTCAGGCTGGAAGAGCAACAAAAAAGACTGTTGGTTACTGTCAAAGTAATTTTTTTTCTTTTCAGTGAAATTAAAATTATTTTAAAAAATTTGAAATTACATGTCATGATTATAAACAAAATTGCCAGTACCACATGTGTTAAATAAATAAATAAAATTCTGTCTTCCCAACCTACCCACCAAGGTGGACACGGCCCAAGTCTACACACTGAATGAGTCCTTTGTAAGTGGGGATTTAGAAAAGTCAACCAGGTCCTTCCATAAAAAGGAAATAGCCCATAAGGGGCGTACGGCTCATTTTATCCCTTATGAGTGAGAGCAGACACAATTTGAAAGGCGACAGGAAGTAGTAGAGATGTAGAAAAGACTAACGCCAAAAAACATGTAAATACCCACTCTACTGTGGGCTGAGATAAATTAAAGGCAATTAGAATAATGGTTTTTTTTCTGAGCTTATCTTGTACTGCTTCAGAGAATCAATGCTTGTGTTTAGGAAGTGTACATTTGCATGTGCATGTGCCTGTGTTTAATTTCCTCAACGGTAGGTACAAATGGTGGATACTCAAAGAAAAAGGCTATTGAGAAGAGGGCATCTCGGGACATGGGGAAAGTTAAGCTCTGTTTCATTTGCCCTTAGACCATGTCAGCAGAGGAGTTCACATGTCTCTTTTCACGATTATGCTGTAACTCTAGATTTTCCCCAACCATTCAGCAGAGACTTCGATGCCTGCCTCTGAGGAGGGAGGGAGGAGGGTTGCATTTCAGCCAGAAAAGCAGAGCCATTGGGAGACAATGTGAAGAGGCTTCTTGTAAGGAAGTGGCTGGTATATCTGAAACACAGGGGAGACGATGGGAAAAGAAGCTGGAGTTCTCAGGCACAGCAGCTGCCCACAGGTGGGATTTCTTCTTCTGCAGAGACGCCTCCACTCTTCCAAGGTCTTTCAATGGATTGAAATCAGGTCAACGCAGATTTTCTCAGATAATTTCTTAAAGTCCATTCATTATGGGCTTTAGTACCATATACAAAACACCTCCAGAGCAGCATCCTAGATGAGCATTGGGTGAATCCCTGGGGCTTGCAGCCTAGCCAAGTGCACACATCAAAAACACCATTGCAGGGTTAGGGCTGGTTCAAGACTGAGGCTCTCCCATGCTCATGCCACTCTCATCCCTCAACCTCGTACTGCAGAGACCAAACCACTCTTAGGGGGTTCAGTTCCTGGGGACCAGGCCTCAGACCCAACATGGCTTTGGGTGGGACTCATGGCCTGGGGAAGCAGCAGGCACACAGAGAAATGTGAGGCAACCTTGTCCCCACTCCCTCATAAACCCATAAACCAGGGCTGTGTGATTCATAATGAAGAGGGGAGACATTGTCACCAATTACCCTGGAAAGAGTACAGAATTCTGGAGAGATCTGTCTGCTTTATCAATAGAAACTTGGCTATTGATAGTGAGCCTGCTTCCTTCCAACTAGGCAATGTAATTCTTGAGTTTGGAGATTATATTTGGCAAGGCTCATGTCTGCAATCCCAGCACTTTGGGAGGCCAAGGTGGGTGGATCACCTGAGGCTGGAAGTTCGAGACCAGCCTGACCAACACAGTGAAACCCTGTCTCTACTAAAAATACAAAAATGTATTTTATATTTTACATTACTGGTGTGCACCTGTAATACCAGCTACTGGGGAGGCTGAGGCAGGAGAATCACTTGAATCCAGAGGCAGAGATTGCAGTGAGCTCTGATGGCGCCACTGCACTCCAGCCTGGGCAACAGAGCAAGACTCCATCTAAAACATAAAAATGAAATTAAAAAAATAAAAAAGAAACTTGGCTACTGAGAAGCAAAATAAAGTCCAAGTTGGGCTTTACACTTGGATGGGAGCCACTGGAACAAGCTCCAGACGTGGAATCTGCAGAAATCTCAGCATGTCACCTTGACCTTTCCTCAATGGATGCCAGGAGGCCTGACTCATCCTCATGGGGGTGTCTGGCCCTGAGAAAATTCCTTTATTTCATGGTTTGCAGACCTTCCAAATTCTGTGAGAAAACCATTTTTCAGTAACCCAAAAGATCAACCTCATTTGTGCTGTATTTTTTGCAAAAGTCAAATTTATGTTTGTAAACAAAGCTATGATAAGGATCACACACAGATCTCTGTGATGATTGCGCAGGAAGCTGGCTTTCTAGTGAAATGTGACTTTGGACGTAGTGATCTCTGGATGATCCACCATATACCATGGAAATATTAAACAGAAATCCTTTTCCTCTAGTCTCAGCCTGCCAGGCGTTCACACCCCTCATCCGTCATTTGTACTCCTTCCTGTGGAAGGGAAGCTCCAGTGGTTATTTCTCTTGCTGGTTTTGGAGACCTCCCTTCCTGCCCACACTCTTAAGTGTTTCATGGGATCTCATTTCTCTTAGCAGCAAAGACCCCTGGGTGGTCATTGAGGGACCACAATTTCATCAAGAATGAACCTCAGTGGTGGCAGGAACAGCAGGGTTGTCTTATTAGGTGCTTGGATTGCCACAGATAGCTGAGGCATGAAAGTTAGTACAAAAACCAAAATGAAAACGAAAGCCAGCCATCACCCTTCATTGAGAGACTGTAAACTGGCTTCAGTTGGATATTTTCCTTGGAGAAAAACACTGAGAAGTCAGATAGGTTTGTAATTCCCTGATTAGCTGCTCTGACATCTGCTCAGGGGAGCAGTGTATGTGCCTGGTAGTTTCCCATGAGTTCATTCCAGCACTGAGACCCTGTAGGCTGTAGGGCAGCAAAGAATGACATCTCTGGACCAAACCTGGCCTTCCACTTGTATTTTTTTTAACTTATTTTTTTTCTGGAACAGTTTAGGTTCACAGCAAAATTGAGAGGAAGTCATGGCGATATCCTGTAGACTCCCTTCCCCCTTCCCACAATGCACAGCCTTCCCTATTAAGAACATCCCTCATCAGAGTTGGTACATTTGCTATAATTGATGAACCTGCAATGACATATTATTATTATTACGCAAAGTCCATAGTTTAGATTAGGGTTCACTCCTGGTGCTGCACATTCATTGTTTTGGACAAATGTACAATGACATGAATCCAGCATTATAGTATCACACAGAGTAGTTTTACTGTTACAACAATCTGCGCTCCACCTATTTATCCATTTTTGCTCCTCATCACCCCAAAACAACCCCTGGCAACCACTGATCTTTTTACCGTCTCTGTAATATTGCCTTTTCCAAAATGTTATGTAGTTGAGATCACACTGATTGTAGCCTTTTCAGACTGGATTATTTCACTAAGTAATATGCATAGGTCTCCTCTGTATCTTTTAATGGCTTGAAACATTTCTCTTTAACACTGAAGCTAAATAATATCACATTGTCTGAATGTGCCACTATTATCTATTTACCTACTGAAGGACATCTTGGTTGCTTCCATGGTTTGGCAATTATAAATAAAGCTACTATAAACAGGTTTTTGTAGGGACATAAGTTTTCAATTCATTTGGGTACATAACAAGGACTATGATTGCTGTATTACATGGTAAGTATAGGTTTAGTTTGGTAAGAATCCACCAAACTGATTTCCAAAATGGCTGTACCATTTTGCATTTCCACTAGCAATGAATGAGAGTTCTTGTGCTTCACATCCTTGTCAGCACTTGGTGTGGTCAGTATTCTGGATTTTGACCATTCTAATAGGTGTATAGTAGTACCTTGTGGTTTTAATTTGCATTTCCCTAATGATACATGATGTGGAACATCTTTTCACATGCTTATTTGCCACCTGTATTCCTTTTTTGCTGAAGATATATTTCATTTGATATATTGAGTTCACACCATCAAATGAAGATGCATTTCATTTGAAGATACGTTTCTTCATTTGGTGAAAAAATTTTATGGGGGGTTCTAATGTAAATAGTATTGTGTTTTTAATTTCAAATTATACTTATTACTGGTGATTGACATTAATTTGTATATTAACCTGGTATCCTGCAGCCTTGCTATTTCACTTATTAGTTAAGGAGTTTTAATTTTTATTCTTTCAGATTTTTAACCTAGACTGTCATGTCTCTGTGAACAAAAATAGCTATATTTCTTCCTTCCCAATCTGTGCACTTTTATTTCCTTTCTTGTGTTATTGCATTAGCTAGGACTTCCAGTAAGATGTTGGAAAGGAGTGGTGAGAGAGATACCCTTGCCTTGTTTCTGATCTTAGAGGGAAAGCTTCTGGTTTTATTAATTATATCATTAAATATGATGTTAGCTGTAGTTTTTTTATAGTTATCCTTTATAAATTGATGAAATTCCTCTCTATTCTTAGTTTACTGAGGTTTTTAAAAAAATCATGGGTGTTGAATTTCATCTAATGCTCTTTCTGTATCTATTGATACAATCATGTGATTTCCTTCTTTAGTCCAATGTGATGGATTATGTTAATTGATTTTTGAATATTGATCAAGTCTTGTATATCTGGAATAAAACCCACTTCTTGGTTATATATAATTTTTAATGTATTGTGGGAATTCAGTTTGTTTATATTTTGTTGATGATTTCTTTCATGATTCATGCTCATGAAGGGTCTGTGTGAGGTTTTTGCTTCCCCCCCCTTATAGTGTCTTTGCCTGGTATTGGCATTAGGATAATACTGGCCTCATAGAATCCGTTGGGAAGAATTTCCTACTCTTTGATCTCCTAAAAGAGACTGTAGACTATTGGTATAATTTTTTTCCTTAAATATTTGGTAGAAGTTCCAAAATCAAACATTTTATGTGGTATCTTTCTCAGTATATTAGTCACACTTTTTGTTTTTTTGAGACAAAGTCTTGCTCTGTCACCCAGGCTGGAGTGTAGTGGCATGATCTCAGCTCACTGCAACCTCTGCATCTTGGGTTCAAGTTATTCTCCTGCCTCAGCCTCCCGAATAGCTGGGACTACAGGCATGCGCTACCACACCCAGCTAATTCTTGTATTTTCAGTAGAGACGGGGTTTCACCATGTTGGCCAGGCTGGTCTTAAACTCCTGACCTTGTGATCCACCCACCTCAGCCTCCCAAAGTGTTGGGATTGCAGGAGTGAGACACCGCACCCATTCTAGTTACTCTTTTTTTAGTGGTTGCCCTAGAGTTTACAATATACATTTATAACTCATCCAAGCTCATTTTCAAATAACTCTATATTGTTTCACACGTAGTCTGAGTTCTTTACAATAACAAAATAATTCTAATTTCTTTTTCTTATCCTTGTATTATTGCTGACATTCGTTTTACTTATATATAAACATATATATATGATATTAACATATATTACATAATTTAATACATTGTTGCTATTATTTTGAACAATGGTATGCTAGAAAAATTAAGAGTAAGAAAAGTAAGTTTTCATTTTATTTTTACATCTTCCTTTTTTGATGCTCTTCCTTTCTGTGTGAAGATCCAAGTTTCTGAGCTATATTATTTTCTTTCTCTCGAAATAATTTCTTTTAACCTTTCTTACAAGGCAGGTCTACTGGCAACAAATTCCCTCAATTTTTGTTTGTTTGTTTGAGAAACTTCTTGTTTCTTCTTTACTTTTGAAGGATAACCTCACAGGGTACAGAATTCTAGGTTGGTAGTTTTCTTTCTTTTTTTTAATGCTTTAAATATTTTATACTACTTTCTTCTTGAATATGTGATTTCCGAGGAGAAGTAGGATATGCTATTTCTTATTTTTATTTCTCTATAGGTAAGATGTTTTCTCCTCCTGCCTTCTTTCAGGATTTTTTTTTAATCTTTGATTTTATGTTATTTGAAAACAATATGCTCAGTTGTAGTTTTTTAGCATTTACCCTGCTTTGCTTCCCTGAGTTTCCTGGATCTGTGGTTTGGTGTCTGACACTAATTTTGGGAAAATTCTCAGGCATTATTGTTCCAAATATTCTTCTTTTTGGCTGGGCACAGTGACTCACACCTGTAATCCTAGCACTTTGGAAGGCTGAGGCAGGCGGCTCACCTGAGGTCAGGAGTTCAAGACCAGCCTGGGCAACATGGTGAATCCCCATCTCTACTAAAATAAAAATTAGCTGGGAATGACAGTAGGTGCCTGCTATCCCAGATACTCAGGAGGCTGAGATAGAAAAATTGCTTAAACCTGGGAGACAATGGTTGCAGTGAGCCAAGATCGCACCACTGCACTCCAGCCTAGGCGGCTAAGTGAGACTCTGTCTAAAAAAGAAAAAAAATTCTTTTTTCTCTCTCTCTTCTCTTGGTATTTCCATTACATGCATGTTACAACTGTTGTAGTTGTCCTGCAGTTTTTTGGATATTCTGTTCTGTTGTTTTGTTTTGTCTTGTCTTTTTTCTCTTTGCTTTTTCAAGCTCAAAAATTCTTCCCACATCCATTTCCAGTCTACTAATAAGTTCATCAAAGGCATTCTTTACTTCTAGTACAGTAATATTAATCTCTGGCTTTCTTTTTTTGTTGTTGTTGTTTCTTTCTTAAGATTTATTCTTCCATTGCCCATCTGTTCTTGCTCTTTATTATTAATTAGAGCCCTTAGCATATTAATCAGTGTTATTTTAAATTCTCAGTCTGGTAGTGCCAACATCTCCACCATATCTGGTTCTGATGCTTGCTCTATCTCTTCAAATTGTGTTTTTTGCTTTTCAATATTCCTTGTAGTTTTTTTTTTTTTTTTTTTGCATAGCCAGATGAACTGCTACAAGTAGGCCTTTAGTGATGTGGTAGTAAGGTGGGAAGGGAAGGAAAGCTTTCTAGAGTCTTATAGTTAGGGCTCAGTCTTTTAATGAACATATGCCTCTAGACGTGACCTTCACACATGCCCCTAACTTACTCCCTGACCCCCCACACACCTTAGGCAAGACAGGTAAGCTAGAGTGGGCTGGAGTTTGGCATTTCCTTTTTATCAGGTTATTTAGGTTCTGATAAAACCCCAACAGATTAGGGCAGACCTTGTTAAGAACAAAGTGATCTTCTGTATTTTAAAATGGTTCTTTGTCTCTTCTCCTTGCCAGAAACGCGAGGATATTTTCCTTCAATTTTTACTGTGAGAACCCGACCAAACTCCTAGAGGTAAAACTCACAAAAGTGTGAAGACCCCTCCGCCAGTCCCCATGACTGGATCTTCCTGGAGTTTTAGCTCTTAGATTTGTCCACAATGAACCTCCAGCAATTCATAAAGTGCAGTTCAGGTTTACCTGCCCAACAGTGATTCCCACCATGGATTCTGCATAGGAGTCTGTGCTCTAGGAAGCCACGACTCCCTGAGTTCAACCTGTCCTTCCAGTCTTGTGGGCAGTGGTTTACTGTGTCCTGATCTCTCTTATGGACCCAGAAAGAGCTGTCAACTTTTCAGACTGTGCTGATTTGTATTAATCATTAGGAGTGAGTAGCAACTTCCAAGCTCCTTACAATCAGAACCAGAAACCACGTTTGCCACTTACATTTTAAAATAACGTTTTAGTGGAACACAGCCACAGTCATTATTCTAAGTGCTGTCTATTGCTGCCTTTGTGTTACAATTGCAGAGTTGCATAGTTGTAACAGAAACAGTATGGCCTGCAAAGCCAAACACATTCACTATATACCTCTTAAAAGAAAAAGTTTGCTAGTTTAATGAAGGGAATAAGACATATACTTGAATAATTAACTAGCAATGCAAGGAAGTCAAAGAACCAAATGCAATTAATAGTGTTCTTTTTCTTTTGCCAAGTGGTATTCTATTGTACAGATAGATGGAAATTTCTTTATTCATTTACCAGTTCATAGATATTGGGTTGTTTCCAGTTAAGGCTGCTACGAATAATGCTTCTGTGAATATTCACTTTAAAGCCTTGAACATATATCATTATTTCTTCAGGGTAGATATCACACCTAGCAGATGCTAAACTTTATCAGAAATTGTCAAACTGTTTTCCAAAGAAGCAGTATCATTTTGAATACCCGTAAGTATTATATAAAATTTCCATTGACTTCCACATTTCTGCCAGCATTTGCTATTGTGCTTTTAAATTTTAGCTCTTCTAGAATAGAGAACCCAGAAATAAAGCCAAATACTTGCAGCCAACGGACCTTGGACAAAGCAAACAAAAACAACATGGGGAAAGGACACCCTATTCCACCAATGTTGTGGGGAAAATTGGCAAGCCACAAGTAGAAGAAGGAAACTGGATCCTCATCTCTCACCTTATACAGAAACCAACACAAGATGGATCAAAGACTTAAATCTAAGACCTGAAACCATAAAAATTCTAGAAGATAACATCGGAAACACTCTTCTAGACCTTGGCTTAGGCAAAAACTTAATTACCAAGAATCCAAAAGCCAATGCAACCAAAACAAAGATAAATAGGTAGGACTTAATTAAACTAAAAAGCTTCTGACCAGCAAAAGAAACAATCAACAGAGTAAAGAGACACTCCACAGAGTAGGAGAAAATCTTCACAATCTATACAACAGACAAAAAAACTAATGTCCAGAATCTGCAAGAATCTCAAACAAATCACAAGAAAAAACCTAAATAATCCCATCAGAAAGTGGGCTAAGAACATGAATAGACAATTCTCAAAAGAAGATATATGAATGGCCAGCAAACGTATGAAACAATGCTCAACGTCACTAATGATCAGAGAAATGCAAATCAAAACCACAGTGCAATATCACCTTACTCCTGCAAGAATGGCCATAATAAAAAAATAAAGAAATAGTAGATGTTGGTGTAGTGTGGATGTGGTAAAAAGGGAACACTTTAACACTGCTGGTGGGAATGTGAACTAGTACAACCACTATGAAATACAGTGTGGCGATTCCTTAAAGAAGTGAAAGTAGGTCTACTATTTGATCCAGCAATCCCCCTACTGGATATCTGCCCAGAGGAAAATAAGGCATTATAAAAAAAAGATACTTGGTTCTGTTTATGTGGTGAATTACATTTATAGACTTGTGTATGTTGAACCAGCCTTGCATCCCCGGGATAAATCCTACTTGATCATGATGGATAAGTTTTTGATTTGCTGTTGCAATCAGCTTGCCAATATTTTATTGAAGATTTTTGCATCGATGTTCATCATGGATAAAAAGGAACACTTTTACACTGTTGGTGGGAGTGTAAATTAGTTCAACCATTGTGGAAGACAGTGTGGCGATTCCTCAGGGCCTTAGAAATAGAAATTCCATTTGACCCAGCAATCCCATTACTGGGTATATATCCAAAGGACTATAAATCGTTCTACTATAAGGACACATGCACACGAATGTTCATTGCAGCACTGTTTACAATAGCAAAGACCTGGAATCAACCCAAATGCCCATTGATGATAGACTGGACTGGGAAAATGTGGCACATACACACCATGGAATATTATGCAGCAATCAGAAATGATGAGTTCGTGTCGTTTGTAGGAACATGGATGAATCTGGAGAACACCATTCTCAGCAAACTGACACAAGAACAGAAAATGAAATACCGCATATTCTCACTCATAGGCGGGTGATGAAAAATGAGAACACATGGACACAGGGAGGGGAGTACTAAACACTGGGGTCTATTGGGGAGAAAAGGAGAGGGCCAGAGGGGGGAGCTGGGGAGGGATAGCCTGGGGAGAAATGCCAAATGTGGGTGAAGGGGAGAAAGGAAGCAAAACACACTGCCATGTGTGTACCTATGCAACTGTCTTGCATGTTCTGCACATGTACCCCAAAACCTAAAATGCAATAAAAAATTGAAAAAGAAAAAAAAAAAAGATACTTGGACACACATGTTTAAAGCAGCACAATTTAAAATTGCAATCATATTTAATCAGCCCAAATGCCCATCAACCAATGAGTGGCTAAAGAAAATGTAATATATAATATAATTATTATAAATAGTATATATAAAATGTAATATATACAGTATATTAAATGTATACATATATGTGTATATGTTTATATGTACATACAATAATATTTATAATATATATGGTATTATATATTATCTATTATATATTTATATATAATTTACATATAATATATTTATATCTAATATATAATGTAATGTATAATACCATCTATATTCTAAATATAATTAATATATATACATATAAACATACATACACATATATGTATGTATTTAATATATATTTATAAATATTTTTAAATGTAATATATATTACATTATATATTTATATTTAAATATTTATTTAGATATTACATTATAAAATGTATTACATTATATTTATACATGTAATATATAAAATATATGTAATATACAAAATATGTTACATATGTTTTATGTATATTACATATACATATTATATTTACATATATTTTATAATGTAATATAAATATATATTTAAATATGAATATATAATGTAATGTAATATACATTATATAAATATATTATACATGTATTTCTGTAATATATATGTGTATATATTATATTACATTATAAAATATATACATTATATTTTTATATTATAAATATATAATGTATATATAATACAATGTATCATATATATTTACATATTATCTATTTATATAATGTAATATATATTTTTATATATAAAGTATTTATATAATGTAATATATATGCATGTATACATATTATTTACATTACAATGTATAAATATATTAATGCATTATATAATGTAATATAATATACACACATATATCACATATATAAATATATTACATAAATAAATATATTACATATATGTATACACACACAAACAGCATGGGATACTATTCAGCTATGAAAAGCAATGAAATAATGGCATTTTTAGCAACCTAGTTGGAATTGAAGATCATTATTCTAAGTGAAATAACTCAGGAATGGAAAACCAAATATCGTATGTTCTCACTCAGAAGTAGGAGGTAAGTTATGAAAATGAAAAGGCATAAGAATTGTACAATGGATTTTGGGGACTCAAGGGAAAAGGTGAGAGTAGTGGTAAGCAATGAAAGGCTACACATTGGGTACAGTCTACACTTCTTGGGTGATGGATGGGTGCACCAAAATCTCAGAAATTACCACTGAGGAACATATTCATGTAACCAAACACCATCTGCTGGCCCAAAAATCTATTGAAATAAAGATAAATAAACAAATAAATAAATTTTAGCTGCTCTAGTGGGTGTGAAGTTGTGGCAGTTTAATGTGGTAATTTCAATGTACATTTTTCTTGATGACTGGAGACATTGAACATATTTCATGTACTTATTGGGTACTGATTTATTATTGCAAAGTATCTTCAGATCTTTTTCTCAGTAAAAAAATTGAGATGTTTTAATTACATATTTTGAATATTAGTCCTTTGTCAGTTACTGATTTTGCTAATATTTTCTCCTAGTCTATGGCTTATCTTTTTGTTTTCTTAAAGTTTTTTAATTTTGATAATGTCCAAATTGTCTTTTTTTTAATGGTTTTTGTTTTTTGTGTCCTTTTTTTTTTTTTTTAGACAGAGTCTTGCTCTGTCACCAGGCTGGAGTGCAGTGGCACCATCATCTCCACTCACTGCAACCTTCAACTCCCTGGTTCAGGGAATTCTCCTGCCTCAGCCTGCTGAGTAGCTGGGATTACAGGCAGGCACCACCACCAGCTAATTTTTGTATTTTTAGTAGAGATGGGGTTTCCCCATGTTGACCAGGATCATCTCAAACTCCTGACCTTGTGATCCGCCCACCTTGGCCTCCCAAAGTGTTAATATTACTGGTGTGAGCCACTGCACCTGGCCTTTATGTGTCTAATAAATCTTTCTCTAAACTAGGTTTGTAAAACTTTTCTCTTGTATTATTCTATACATTTTATAATTTTAGCTCCTATGTTAAGGTCTATGATTTATTTCAAGTTAATTATTTGGTATTATGGGTCAAAAAGGTGACAGATTAAAAAACAAAACACTTTCCCATATAGATATCTGGTTGTAGAGCATTTGTTGAAGACTATTCTGTCCTAATTTAATTCTGTTGCTTTTCATACACAATCAGTTAACCAATTTGAGGTTTATTTTTGGACTCTTTCTTCTATGACAATGATCTTTATATGTATCTTTACACCAACATCATCACATCAGCAGAATGAAGGACAAAATCCATAAGATCCTCTCAATAGACACAGAAAAAGAATTTGATAAAATTCATGACAAATACTCTTAACAGATTTGATGTAGTAGAAGGAGCATACCTCAACATAACAAAGGTCATATATAACAAACTTGCAACTAAATAGGAAAATGCTGAGTTGAAAGCCTTTCCTCTGAGAACTAGAATAAGACAAGGATGCCCACTCTCACTATTCTTATTCAACATAGTACTGAAAATCCTAGCCAGAGCAATCAGGCAAGAAAAAGAAAAGACATCTAAATTGTAAAAGAGGAAGTTGTTCCTGTTTGCAGATGACCTGATCTTGTATATAGACAGATTTAAAGACTTCAGCAAACCTCCCAGAACTAATAAACAAAATCAATGAAGCTGTGGGGTACAAAATCATCATTTAAAAATTAGTAAAGTGTCTATACACCAATAATGAACTAGGTGAAAAAGGAATGAAGAAAGCAGTTTCATTTATAATAGTGCAAAAAATAATACCTAGGAATAAATGTAAACAATTTAAGCAAGGAGGTACAACACAAACTACAAAGCATTGATGAAAGAAATTGAAGAGGACACAAACAAATGGAAAGACACCCCATGATCATGGATCAGACTAGTTAATATAGTTGAAATGCCATACCACCCAAAGCAATCTATGGATTCAGTGAAATCCTGTCAATATACCAATGACATTCTTTACAAAAATAGAAAAGCAATCCTAAAATTCATATGAAACCACAAAGAAATCTGAATAGCCAAAGTAATACTGAGCAGAAATAACAAAGCTGGAGGCATCACACTACCTGACTTCCAAATATACTATAAAGCTATAGTGACAAAACAGTGTGAGATCTATATAAAAACAGACACATAAACTGATGTAACAGAATAGGAAACCCAGGACAGCCACTTCAATAAATATATTGTCTTGTTTAATACAGCTTTATAAAAGCCTTGAATTCAGATACTCTAAATCCTCCAAATATGTTTTTTTTCAAAATTACTTTTGCCACTTCAAGATATATCACCTTATAAATTTTAGAATCAGCTTATCAATTACAACAATTAAGTCTTCTGGGTTTTTGATTGGTGTGGTAGTGAATCTAAATATTAATTTAGGGAGGATCAATGCTTAACAATGTTGCATCTTTCAATTCATTAATACAGTAACTGTATGCATTTATTCAGATTTTTAATCAATGATAGTTTTATATATTTCAGTTGCATAATTTTTATTAAGTTTATTGCTATAAGAATTTCTGATGAGAGAGATCCAAGGTGGCTGATCTCTAACAGCTCGGGATTGTAGCTCCCAGTGAAAGTGCAGAGAACAAGAGGACGCCACACTTTCAGACAAATTTTTGTCACTCACAGACCAGAAGATTCCCAGTGGAGGAACCCCATGGGTCACCAGTGTGACTCTTGTGGCCAGCACAGTGGTTTTTCCAGCACCTCAGCGTGGCAGCTCTTGGTGCAGAGTAAATGAGACTGGTTCCCCTTCTGACCAACGTTTGGAGCTCCGGGAATGCAGAGTCACCTATTACAGACTCAAGAAGGAAGCCAGACCAGAGATTCCCAGGCAGAAGAGGACCATCAGTCTTAACACCGCTGTTTTGGCCGGCACGTTGGGTTGCTCAGATTCCGGCGCTGGGAATCAATAAATTGGACATTCACTCAGAAACCTAATTAGAAAGGCGGTAATTGTAAAAACGACAGATGGATAAATTTATAATGAAGGGAAGAAGCCAGCCTAAAAAGCCTGAGAATACTAAAAATCAGAACGCTTCTCCCTCTACTGGGGATTACAGTTCCTCATCAGCAACGGAACAAGGCCTGATGGAGAAGGACTGTGTTCCATTAACAGAAGCAGGCTTCAGAAGGTGGATGATAAGAAACTTCTGGGAGTTAAAATAACTTGTTCTAACAAATGTAAAGAAACTAAGAACTTTGAAAAAAGGTTTGACAAAATGCTAACAAGAATAGACAATATAGAGAGGAATATAAATGAATTAACGGAGTTGAAAAACACAACACGAGAACTTAGTGAAATATGCACAAGTTTGAATAGCTGAATTGATCAAGCAGAAGAAAGGATATCAGAGGTCGAAGACCAACTTAATGAAAGAAAACAAGAAGACAAGAATAGAGAAAAAAGGATAAAAAGGAACGAGCAAAGTCTCCAAGAAATATGGGGCTATGTGAAAAGACCTAATTTACGTTTGATAGGTGTACCTGAATGTGACAGAGAGAATGAATCCAAGCTGGAAATACTCTTCAGGATATTATTCAGGAAAACTTTCCCAACCTAGCAAAGCGGGAAAATATTCAACCCCAGGTAATACAGAGAACACCACAAAGATATTCCTCAAGAAGAGCAACCCCAAGGCACGTAATCGTTACATTCACCAGAGTTGAAATGTAGGAGAAAATACTAAAGGCAGCCAGAGAGAAAGGTCAGGTTACCCACAAAGGGAAGCCTATCAGACTTACAGCAGATCTCTCAACAGAAACCCTGCAAGCCAGAAGAGAGTGGGGGCCAATATTCAACATCCTTAAAGAAAAGAAATTTCAGCCCAGAATTTCATATCCAGCCAAACTAAGCTTCACAACTGAAGGAAAAATAAAATATTTTATGAACAAGCAAGTACTCAGAGATTTTATTACCACCAGGCCTGCTTTGCAAGAGCTTCCGAAAGAAGCATTACACATAGAAAGGAACAACCAGTATTAGCCTTTCTAAAAATATACCAAGAAGTAAAGAGCATCAGCATAATGAAGAGTTTACATCAATGAATGGACAAAACTGCCAGTTAACATCAAATGGCAGTAACCCTAAATTTAAATAGATGAAATCCCCCAATCAAAAGATACAGCCAAAACCCAACGGTATGCTACATCCAGACCCATTTCACATGCAAGGATACACAAAGACTCAAAACAAAGGGATGGAGGAAGATTTACCAACCAAATGGAGAGCAAAATAAATAAATAAAAAGCAGGAGTTGCAATTCTCGCATCTGATAAAATAGATTTTAAAGCAACAAAGATATAGTGGTAAAAGGATCAATGCAACAATAAGAGCTAACGATCCTAAATCCTAACATCCAGATACATAAGACCTATAAAGAGACTTAGACTCCCTAGACTCCCATACAATAATAGTGGGAGACTTCAACATCAGTATTAGATAGATCAATGAGACAGAAAATTAATAAGGATATCCAGGACTTGAACTCAGATCTGGAACAAGTAAACTTAGTAAACATTTATAGAACTCTCCACTTTAAATACACAAAACATACATTCTTTTTAGTACCACATTACACCTACTCATAGGTTTAAATGAAATATTGATCGGCCATTACTAAGCACAATTATTGGCATAAAAGAGGTTTTCAATACCCATTTTTAGAATAAAGCAACATTCCGGTTCTCTCTCCCTCTTTTTCTTCCTCTTTCTTCCTCTCCTTCACTCCTTTTTTTCCTTTCCTTCTCTCCTTTAAAAAAAAAAGAATTTTTGATGATATTATCAATAGAATTTTTTCAAATTTGATTTCTCAATTGTTTACTGGTGATATATAGAATACTATTGAGGTTTGTATATTGAGCCTGTGTTCTGCAACCTTTCTAAATTCCCTTATAGTTGTACTAGCTTTTAGAAAATAGATTCCTTAGAATTTTTCTATGTACAAAGTCATGTTACTTGCATATTAAAATAGCTTACTTATTCCTTCCCAGTCTGCATAGCTTTTCTTCTTGCTTAATCGCAATGACTTAAGACTTAAGTACAATGTTGAATAGAGTTAACCTGATCTCTGGGATGAAGTGAGATTACTTTTACTTACTTATTTTTACTGCTAAGTAAGACGTTAGCTAAAGGTTTTGTAGATACCTTTTATGCAAGGTATAAAGTAGAAAAAATTATCTTCTTAATTTTGTGAGATGATTTTTTTATCATAAGAGGACATTGAACATTTAAAAACTTGTATGCATCAATTGAGTTGATTTAAGAATTGCATTATTTATTCTCTTAACATGGTGAATTACAAGGATATATTTTCTGATGTTAAATCAATTTTGCATTTTGGTATATAACCCACTTAAGAATGATAGGCTTTTTTTTTTAGCTTACTGCTGAATTATATTTGTTATCATTTTGTTAGAGATTGTTGTGGCTATGTTTATGACTGGTATTTTTCTTTAGCTTTCTTTCCTTGTGATGTCTTTGATGATTTTGGAATCAGTGTAATACTAGCCTAATCAGGTGAGTGGAGAAGTATTCCTCCCTTCTCTATTTTCTGAAAGAGATTGTATAGGAACTGGTAGTTTTTTTTTTTTCTTTAAATGTTTTGCCAGAATTTATCAGTGAAGTCATCTGAGCCTGGATTTTCTTTGTGGGAAGACTTTCTGTTATGAGTTCAGTTTCTTCAATTGATATAGGGCTATTCTATTCTTTTTTTCTATTT
This sequence comes from Callithrix jacchus, assembly GCF_049354715.1. Classification (NCBI taxonomy): domain Eukaryota; kingdom Metazoa; phylum Chordata; class Mammalia; order Primates; family Cebidae; genus Callithrix; species Callithrix jacchus. Next base: position 52,255,045 of record NC_133514.1, on the reverse strand, counting down.
CATTTTGGATCTTTAAAAAAATTTTTTTGCAATATATCTTTCATGAAATTTGCTTATTTTATTTATTTTAAAGTTTACTGACCAAAATTTGTTCATAATATTTATAACCACTTATCCTTTCAGCATCTTTTATCTGAAGTGATGTCCCCTCTTTCCTTCCTGATATTGTTAACTTGCGTCTTTATTCTCTCTTATTATCAGTTTTATTGATCTTTTTTTAAGAACCAGATTTTGGTTACATTATTTGTTTGTTTTCCATTTCTTTGCTTTCTGTTTTTAACTTTATTATTTCTTTTTGTATATTTTCTTTGATTTAATTTTCTCTTCTTTTTCTATTTTTATTTTAAGAGAGATGCTGGGATCATACATTTTTTACCTTTTCTATTATTTAATAAGCCTCTAAAGCTAAAATTTCCCTCTAAGTACTACCTTAGCTGTGTCCTACAAGTGTTGACATGTATATTCAGTTGTAATTACATTCCAATTTACCTTGTGTTGTTCTCCCTAGATCCATTAGTTATTTGGGGAATTTTTCAGATATATTTCAATTATTGAGTTCTTGATAATGTGATCACAAAACAGACTTTATGTGCTTTTATTTTTTCTAAATATATTGTCTTGTTTTACGGCCTGACAGATGGTCTTGGTGAGAGTTACACCATTATAACATTTGTTGTAATTAGTTTTTAGGTGGAGCGTCCTCTACATATCAATTAGGTTAAGTTGGTTGAGAGTGTTATTCATGTCTTTCATATCCTTACTGATATCTTAAAAATGCTTTTTTTTTTCAAAAAAAAAACTTTTTCTGTCAATTACTGAGAGGATTCTTAAAACATCCGACTAAAATCTGTATATACCTTGTTGGTATATGTATTTCTCTTTCCAGTTTGGCTTTTGTTTCATGTGTTTTGGAGCTATATTATTAAATGTATATATAGTTATAGTCATAATATGGCAGTGTTGTATTGACCCTTTTATCATTATGTAATACCCCTCTGTTTTCTGGTAATTCTTTTTTTTCATATAGTCATGTCTGTATTAATATAACATTGATAGCTTTCTTATACTAATAGTTTGTGTGGTATAGCTTTTTACATGTTTTCACTTTCAACCATGTTGTGTCTCTCTCTATATAGCTTGTCTCTTGACTGGGCATGGTGGCTCATGCTTGTAATCCCAGGACTTTGGTAGGCTGAGGCAGGCAGATCACCTGAGGTCAGGAGTTCGAGACCAGCCTGACCAACATGGAGAAACCCCATCTCTACTAAAAATACAAAATTAGCCAGGCATGGTGGCTCATGTCTGTAATCCTACCTACTCGGGAGACTGAGGCAGGAGAATCACTTGAATCTGGGAGGCAGGGGTTGCAGTGAGCCAAACTCATGCCATTGCACTCCAGACTGGACAAGAGTGAAACTCTGCCTCAAAAAAAAAAGCTTGTCTCTTATGGAGAACATATAGTTGAGTTTTTCTTTTAATACAGCCTGACAGCTTCTGGATTTTGATTAGGATGCATAGTTCATTTATATTTGGTAACATGCTTGTACAATTTCACATTTATTTAATTATACATTTAATTGCATCATATGTATGTATTCAGGTCTGCCACTTTGCTATTTGTTTTCTGTTTGTTCCATCTATTTTCTGTGCATCTCCATTTCCTTGGTTGTCTTTTTTGGGGGATGTTAAGCAAATTATTTTATCTATTGGCTTTTTAGCTATATTTTACCGCATTATTTTTGGGGGTCACTCTAGGGATTAAATGAGCTTCTTTAATTTATAAAAATATTTTTAAAGTTAATATTAAATTATTTCTGTTAAAATATAGGACTCTTGCCACAGTATATATATATACAGAGTATATATTATCTCTCTATAAATTATAAACCCAAAAATAGTGTTCTAACTTTTACTTTAAACATCTTAAAAATAGAAGTAAAAAATATAGTCTCTTAAATTTATTCTATACATTTACCATGTCTCATGTTCTTCATTTCTCTTGTACATCTAAATCATCCTTTGATGTCATTTCTGTACATCCTGAAGGACTTGTTTTTACTTTTATTTTTGTAGTGCAGGTCTGCCAGCAATCAATTCTCTCAGTTTTTAGTGCTTTGAGATTTTTTTCCTTAAAAAATTTCTTTTGTTTTATTTTTGATGGATGGTTTTACTTGACGTGTAATTCATACTAAACAGTTTTCTTTCAGCGCTTTGAAGATGTCTGTTCAATTTCTCTGGCCTCCATTGTGTCTGATATGAAGTCAACTGTTAACCATATCACTGGTCCCTGGATAGATTAAGTGATTTTTTCCCCCTTCTGGCTTCTTAGATGATTTTCTTTTTATAGTTGGCTTCCAGACGTTTTACTATAATATGTCTAGGTCTAGGTGTGTGTGAATGTGTGTGTGTGTGTGTGTGTGTGTGTGTGTACTTTATTTCAAATCTTTTTTCTTTTCTGGATCTGTAAATTAATGTTTATTATCAAATTTGGTAAGCTTTCAGCCGTTGTTTCTTCAAGTAGTTTTTCTTCCCCCCTACCCCAAGCTTATTTTTTTCCTTCTGGGGCATCTATGATATGTATATTGGCTGCTTGATTTTGTGCCACAGGTTTCTGTGGCTTCCTTTGTTTTTCTCCAAGCTTTTTTATTCCCCTCCCTGTTCTTTAAACAATTTTACATGTCTATCTTGAAATTCACTCATTTTTTAAATGATCTTTTCTCATTGCTGCTGTTGATCTATATTTATTTTAAAAAGTATTACTTTCATAAATAAATTTTATAAGAATTTAAAGCTTTTTGATTTTGAGTTATACTTCTATAAATATGATGATATCTATTAGTTTTATTTAAGATACTTCAAGTAAATTTAAAATTTTATCTACAATGGTTTTACACACCATTTTTGAGTTTTATTGCTAGGCTTTTTCCTATTAAAGGCCTTTCCATCCGTTTTTCATGATTGGAGTGTTATTTATTTCTATACATTTCATACTTGGTTACTTCTGTTCAATAGCCTTGCTGGATCCTCTTACTAGTTTTATTTGTTTTCTGTGTGGATTATCTTGGATTTTCTAAATAGACAATCATATCAATAAAGACAGCGTTTTTAAAACATTTCTTAAAGTTTAAGATTCCTCATTTCTTTTAGTGTCTCAATGTCCTGGTGCTTTCTTGAAAAGATTCAGTATAATTTGGTTAGAATCATTGCTAATGAGTACCCTTGCCTTGTTCATAACTTTGCTGGGGTATCTCTAAAGTTTTACTATTGCGTCTGTTAGATGACCTTTATCCTTTCAAGGGAGCTCCTTTCTGTTCCTACTTCACTAAGATATTTTTATAAGTTATAAATAAGGATTGAATTTTGGCAAATGCTTCTATTCTGAATTTACTGTGTGATGATTTTACTGCTACTCTCATTTTATTTGTTATTGAGCTGTCCCGGGATTAATGGCATACACCTTATTTAGTCATGATATGCTCTTTTTAAAACATATATGGTATTAAATTTGATTTTCTATTTATTATTTTTATTTATTTTATTTTTTTGAGATAGGTTCTTGCTCTGTTGCTCAGGCTGGAGCGCAGTGGCACAATGTTGGCTCATTGGAACCTCTACCTCTTGGGTTTAAGCTATTCTCCTGCCTCAACCTCCCAAGTAGCTGGGATTACAGGTGTATACCACCATGCTCAGCTAAGTTTTGTATTTTTAGTAGACAAGATTTTACCAGGTTGGCCAACGTGGTCTTGAACTCTTGACCTCAGGTGATCTGCCAACCTTGGCCTCCCAAAGTGCTGAGATTACAGGCATGAACCACCATGCCCAGCCTTTATTTATTATTTTTACATTGTACAAGCTTTGATTTTGTTATGAATTAAATGTCTGTGTCTCCTGCAAAATCAAATGTTGAAATCCTCCCCTGACCAATGTGATGGTATTAGGAGGTGGGGCCTCTGGGAGGTGATTAGGATTAGATGAGGCCATGAGTCCTCCCATCTCAAGCTGAGGACTTCCCTCAGCTTACTCCACCTGTTTTTGCAAAACACTTCCTCCATAAGATGGAACAAAATTCATGAAAATAACATTGGACTAGTGTCCTTAAAAGAGTGCTTAGAGGACTTGCTTCTCTCTGCTCTTTGCTGTGTGCAAATATAAGGAGGAGTTGGTAGTGTGCACCTGGATGAGAGCCCTCGGCAGGAACTGACCATACTGGCACCCTGATCTCTGACTTCCAGTTTCTGGGACTGAGAAATAAGTGTCTTTGTCACCATAAGCCATGCTTTTGGTACTTTGTTACCAAAAGGGTGAAGCGGCATCATTTGTCTGGGGTAGTACTCGAACTTCATTGTCTCACACCAGGGAAATCAGGATGCAGACACACAAGAAGTGAGTTTAAGAATGGAGATTTAACAGGCAAAAGAAAGAGAAAAGAGAATAGCCCTCTCTCCTGCAGAGAGAGAGGGGAACCTGAGTGGGTCTTCCGGTTCCATGGCGAAATGTACGGGATTTTACAGATGAGACTTGAGGAGGCAGTGTCTGATTTACATAGAGCCCAAAAGATTGGTTGGACTAGGCGTGCCATTTACATAGCCGGCTGCCCTACCCTAGCCTTTATTAAGCAAATTGCTTCTCTACTTGGCCAATACCATCTTGCCTGCTTCTTTATTGCACACGTAGTTGATGAAGAAAAGGGACGATCGAGCCTCCATGTTGAACATGCCTGGCCCCAGGTATTCTTTTCCGGTTGGCACAGCTGCCGGCATTCACCCATGCAAGCTTCCAGCTTGCTTGTCTGTGTCTGAAGCTTGATGTTAGAGGCTGCTCTTTGTTAGAAAAGAAATATTTGGGGGCTGCTTTTTGTTAAAAGGGAAGCTTTTCCAAGGACTCTCTTGCCTCACTAACTGCCTAAATAATTTCTTTTTAGCTCCTGTATCAATTGCAACCCAACTGACTACAACAGATATGTAGCAGTTACATTTTTGATGAGTTTGACATGTTTGCAACTCATTTTTAAAATCCAGTTATTTAGAAGTTTATATTAGACCATAATTTAATAATTATTTTTGATTAATGATTTGTAATTTAATTTAATGTTGATTTAAGAACACATTAGTCAAAACAGACTAAATCATGCTATGGTAAATAACCCCTAAATCTCTGTGGCTTCAAACAATAAAATGTATGCCTTACATACACTACGTGAGTATTAAAGGTGTGCAGGGGATGCTAACTGTAGCTCTTAGAGGCACAGGCTGGTGGAGCAACCACATTTCAGATGTTGCCAGTTGCCTTGTCAGAGGTTAAGGGAGAAGGGAACAGAGAGAGTTCTGGAGGATTTCCCCACAGGCACCTAAACCCTCCAGGGCAAAAGTAACATGTACCCATCTTGCTCTTCATTCATTGGCCAGAATTCATCACACAGAGCCATGCATAGTAGGTGGAGGTAAGACCTGCCATCCTACCATGTGGCTGAAAGAGGGAGGAATGTGTCCAGTAAACAGCACAGCAGGGTGTCAATTGATAACCATTTCCTGATTATTTATTCAGCTTGAGCTATACGTTTCTGAGTGAGCAGTATTGTAATCCCTTAGCATGGCTATGACCAGTTTTGCTCGTTTCTCCTTGCAGCTATGTTTACATACGTTTGAAGGTGATATGGTTAGGTCCAATTTATTATTATGTACATTTGTTCTGTATTCTTATCTTTATCAAAATAGATACAAATATTAAGAGGATATATAATTTTCTTGTTAATCATCTTTGCTAATCGGCAGGACTTGACACAGGTAGTTACTAGCGGCTGGCTATCCAACATCTCGTTTTATTCTTCAGCACCATTGTAAGGCCACCACAGGCTTGTTATTCATGACTTACTCTGGAGCACACAGAGACTGGGGAAGGCTGTGCAGCTGTGCCCCTGCCACAACCCTGGACCACAGAGAGCCTCAAAGTGTGGGCTCTGTCTTCTGCCTGCCTTGCTTCTAGGCAAGGCAGGCCAACACGTGGAGGCCAGGGAACCATGAAAGACACATCTCCCTAGAGGTTGATTGGATGGATTTCTTTGGTGCAAATTCTTATATTAGAAATGACCCATTTGGGTTCTTTGGCCACCTGAAGAAATGGCAAGCCGTGGTGGGCAGGCAAACTGCCTCCCACTCCCCTGTTCTCAGGAGGAGCTAAAAGACTCGTGGGGAAGGGAGTGAGGAGCAGCAGTTCTGTGGAGAGGTTTCCATAGATGTTAGACCTCCCTCTTTCTAATTCCTTCTCTGGAACATGTATCCGTTTTCTGTAGCTCACTCTCTACATTCTTTTCATGCAGATTTCCATTAATCAGTCCCTGGAATTGATGATTTATGTTTCTACTTCCTCTTGAATCTCTGGCTCAATTCCCTTCTGGAGTGCCTGTGAAGCCTGATCAACTTTGGTGCTCTCTATGTCCCAGATTCTAGCTTGGGAAGGGGACTTGATTAGGCTCCCAGTGTGACTATGGTCTGCAAGGACTCTGTGGCAGCGTCCTTGTCTGCCTATTTTGTAGAGGTGCCCTGTTTTCCATGTAGGAACTCATTTCAGAGGTCTTTTCTCTGTTTTCTGGGTTGTTTTTTCCTCCTTCCTTCCCTTCTTTCTCTCCCTCTCCCTTTTTTCCCTTGTTCCCTTCCTCCCTCCCTCTCTCTGTCTCTTTCTTTCCTTTGATTTTTCTGTGCTAATTGTCCCAAGTGCAGCACAACAGAAACTGCTGGCTATGAACCTGCTGTGGGGCTCAGGGGGCTCAGGGCAACATGATGGATGGTGTGAGATGCAGTTATCTACAAGGTTCATTAATAGTTCACTGCTTTGCATTGGCCTGGGTGCCACAACACAGCATCATTTGTAATTTAGGATTGCTGGCATGCATTCTGTAACGTATCATGACTGTGTTAGGAAGTCCTGGCTCCAAAAACTCCCTGTGTGTGTGCTAGTGGCCTCAGAGGTCGGACTCATGGTGGGTGGCTCCTCTGGGCTGGGAGAGGAGAATGTTAGCCAAGGCCCTGGGAGTTAGGGGCGGAAACTGTGCAACTTCCCTCAGCTTACTCTGCCTGTTTTGCATAAAACATTCTCTGTGAGATGGGAGGAAATTCATGAAAAATAACATTTTCCTAGAAAGAAACTTGCTGTGACTGAGGTGGTACCAAAAATGTCAGAAGATAAATGAATTATGAAAAATAGCCAGCAGATGAAAGCCAACTTTATTTGCTATTCCCACACCAGGAGGTATATCTAGTTACAATTTAGCATTGTTTTAGACTTGGTAAAAGGACTTCTTAATTTGTAACTTTAGAGACTACTGCATCCTATAGATAGTCAGGCGGCTTTCCAGGCACTCTTCCTGGGTAATGTACCTGCCTGGGGAAACCGCAGTTTCCCCTACTCTCACCTTGTCATTTACTCACTCGTTTCCCTCCCATACCTCAAAAAATCTCCCAGAGACAATCCATCCCTTACCAGAACTTCAAAGCAATGTGCTACTTTTCCTGGTGCTTGTGTTTAGGCATTCTCTCTAGCTAGGGATAGCAAATTAATTTTTTTCTCTCAAAATCCCTTTGGGTGTAACACAGTGGGAAGGGAAGTGTGAGATTTAGTGTTCCTGAAAGTATTCCAAGTAGACAACTCACTGCCTTTGCTAGTAAGATTAGAGGCCAGGCCTGGGGCCACTGGTTTTGCTTCATTTAATATCATTTATTAATGAGGTCTCAACCAGACATTTCCCACTTGGTTCTGGGCTATTGGCCATCATTTTTTAAGAGGCTGCAAATATTCTTTGCATTTCTCAATAAACTTGACCTAATTTTCTCATTAGGCATTTGATCTACACCTGAAAAGGTGTAAATGATTAGGAAGTGAATGTAAAGGAAATGAACATGTGGCTTCCATGTCTGGAGCTTTAGTTTCTCAGGGTCTTAGTAGGAGAAGTCTTTGGGGCCTGGCACAGGGAATGGCAATCCTGGTTGGGAGAGAGGCAGAAGCAGTGCTTACTGAGCATCCTCCACAAGGTAGCAAGGTATCTTAGATGTAGAGAGATGTAGCGGGGATCCTGCAGAGAGCAGTGTGGGAGAGGAGTACCCTCACGCCTCCTTGATGTTACAATCACCTGCACAGGTTAAACTGACATCCATTCTTGGAACTTGCCCCTACATCAGAGTTTAGGGCCTGAGCCATGAGGATTCAGCATCTCCAAGGTGCTCAGCATGAGTGAATTCACAAACAGGTAGGCAAGATAAAGGGAGCCTGGAGGAGGAAATCATGACACTGGTATTGGACATATTGAGTTTGAGGTGCCAGAGAGTTATCAATTAGAGTCCCTGGAGCTGCCTGCCAGGAGTGAGAGGGAATTAAATCCACTGGCATGGCTGAAATTTATCATTGATGGTGACTCTCATCATTGATGTTGACATGCATCACCCATGAGGTGAGCTTGGTAGGAGAGACAGAGCCATCAGGGGAAAGATGAATCCTTGGGGCAGCTTTTGGTGCCAATGTTAAGTACCTCTCAAAGGGTGGCTTCATATTTTGGGTGCACAGGAGTCCACGAGAGAAAATCTGGCTTAGTTGGATGATGACTTATTTAGAACCTGGGGCTGCTCTCAGGCTACTTTTGAGGGAGAGCTCACATTAATTGATCCTCCACTGAGAGGCAGGCCCTTTACACACACTCTGTGACCCTGAGACTCATCAGGGTCTGAGTTTCCCCAGGTGGATTCTGAGTTTGGTTTGGAGCTTGGTGAATACCCTCTCCACACCAAGGCAACCATGTCATTCAGAAGCCCAGAGCCTATGACTGCAGAGGAGTGAAAGGGGACAGTTCCATCTTACAAAAAGGGGCTGGGAAGGGGACAGAAACGCTGAGTCTAAGACAACTCCAGAGGCATGGGGAGAGCCCCATTATCTTTTTGGGTTTCTACATGGAGGCCAGATCCTGTTGAAACCTCTTTTCTGTCTCCTCCTCCATTCTGGGAAACTGAAGCTGGTTCTGCAGCATTTTCCCAATTTTACACCCTGCCTCCTGCCGCCAAAAGACTAGCAGCTGAAACTGGACTTGTCAGTGAATGAGGACCATGCATACCAAAGGCAGGAAGAACATGAGACAGGCCCCCATGAGGAGTAAAGACATGGACGGGGGCTGAGAGACCAAGGGAGGTGACAGGCATGCAGAGGACATGACCCAGGGACATATAGTGGTGGACACCGGCCACCTGGTGGGCTCCAGGTGTCTGAGGCTGCACCCGGGCACTAAGCTTGCAGGCACAGAGAATAGAACATGGCCACCTCTTCCAAGTCTCAATCTGGCGGGTCTCTCTCTGGGCTGCATCACATTGCTTGATCCTGGTGCAATATGTTGACTGATTGCTCTTCCAAAACCCAGGAATTTGCTGACTTGAGGCTGGGTGCCAGCCCATCTCTTGGGGAGCAAGCTGCCAGCTGTGCGAAAGTGCCTTTGCATAGCCAGCCCACGGGGTCTTCCAGAATTCTTCTCCAGGAGCTCAGCTCTTTCGATCATGCCTGGGACTCAAGCCACATCTTCACCTTCTTCTCTTGAGCCCCCAACCTGACCCTTGCTCTCTAGCAGCTCTGGGGGAGACACCATTCTCTCCATGGACTGACAATAGAAACACCTGGTTGGTTAGCCTGAAGTTTCCTGGGTGCAGTGGCATTTCAGAAGCCCTTTCTCTCCCGACCTCGGTGTGGGTCAGAGAGTCTGGAAATTGGGGCCCACAGCGATTGAAATACCATCTGCAATTCCCATTCCTCTTGTGTGGTCACTGCCTGGGACATTTAGCTTCAGTTTTTTCCTTTTGAGCAAAGGATTTTAAATTAACATTTAATGTTAGCTGTAAACATTTTTTGTCTCCCTAGTTCCTACATATGGAGGAAGATGCTTGTGCTGTAGATGTAGAGACATGTGAGATAGATGAGGTGGGCACATACCCCACATCCCTGAGAAAGGTGGGAACTTACCAAGTTCCAACCCCTTAGCCTTTCAGATCCCACAGTTGGGCCTGAGGTGCAGAGTTGGGCTTGCAGCAGGGGCTTTGCTAAGAGATGCAGGAGGGCCAAGGCCCAGAAGGTGTGTCCTTGCCCATCACACACATTATTTTGCTGGTGTTACTACATTGCTCTGAGGAATGAGAATTAGAAATGTGAATGTAAGGAAATAAATACTGGGGGGAAAAAGACTTTGGGGAAAATCTTCTCCCAACTCATTAAAAAAATCCCCCAAAGAGAGCCCACATAGCCAAGTCAATTCTAAGTAAAAAGAACACAGTAGGAGGCATCACACTACTGGACTTCAAACTATACTATAAGGTTACAGTAATCAAAACAGCATGGTACTGGTACCAAAACAGATATATACACCAATGGAACAGAACAGAGGCATCGGAGGCAACACAACATATCTACAACCATAAAATCCTTGATAAACCTGACAAAAACAAGCAATGGGGAAAGGATTCCCTGTTTAATAAATGGTGTTGGGAAAACTGGCTAGCCAGGTGCAGAAAGCAGAAACTGGACCCCTTCCTGACACCTTACACTAAAATTATCTCCAGATGGATTAAAGACTTAAACATAAGACCTGGCACCATAAAAACCCTAGAAGAAAATCTAGGCAAAACCATTCAAGGACATAGCAGTAGGCAAGGACTTCATGACCAAAACACCAAAAGCATTGGCAACAAAAGCCAAAATAGACAAATGGGACCTCATCAAACTCCACAGCTTCTGCACGGCAAAAGAAACAGTCACTAGAGTGAATCAGCAACCAACAGAATGGGAAAAAATTTTTGCAGTTTACCCATCTGCCAAAGGGCTGATATCCAGAATTTACAAAGAACTCAAACAGATTTACAAGAAAAAAAACAAACAAGCCCATCCAAAAATGGGCAAAGGATATGAACAGACACTTTACAAAAGAAGACATACATGAGGCCAACAAACATTTGAAAAAATGCTCATCACCACTGGTCATTAGAGAGATGCAAATCAAAACCACATTGAGATACCATCTCATGCCAGTTAGAATGGCGATCATTAAAAAATCTGGAGACAACAGATGCTGGAGAGGATGTGGAGAAATAGGAACACATTTACACTGCTGGTGGGAGTGTAAATTAGTTCAACCATTGTGGAAGACAGTGTGGCGATTCCTCAAGGCCTTAGAAATAGAAATTCCATTTGACCCAGCAATCCCATTACTGGGTATATATCCAAAGGACTATAAATCGTTCTGCTATAAGGACACATGCACACGAATGTTCATTGCAGCACTGTTTACAATAGCAAAGACCTGGAACCAACCCAAATGCCCATCCACGATAGACTGGATTGGGAAAATGTGGCACATATACACCATGGAATATTATGCAGCAATCAAAAATGATGAGTGTGTGTCCCTTGTAGGGACATGGATGAATCTTGAGAACATCATTCTCAGCAAACTGACACAAGAACAGAAAATGAAACACCGCATATTCTCACTCATAGGTGGGTGATGAACGAGAACACATGGACACAGGGAAGGGAGCACTACACACTGGGTTCTATTGGGGGGAATAGGGGAGGGACAGTGGTGGCAGGGAGCTGGGGAGGTATAGCATGTGGAGAAATGCCAAATGTGGGTGAAGGGGAGGAAGGCAGCAAAACACACTGCCATGTTTGTACCTATGCAACTATCTTGCATGCTCTGTGCATGTACCCCAAAACCTAAAATGCAATAAAAAAAGAAAAAAAAAATCCCCCTGAATCCCTCCATTTCCCTTTCTCTAAACACAATTCTTTCTTTTTTTATGTTGTGCACACCATTCTTATTTACTGTTGAAATATTTTTTAAACCTATGGATTTGTTTATTTCATCTTGTGGCTTCTACTCAGTAATAGACACCTGCAGAAATCATAACACTGTAGTGTTCAGATACCCACATTTCTCAGGTAAATTAACATTTCCATACTCCTTTGTTGCCAACATTAAATCTACAGGCAAAGACAAACGGAAAAGTGGGAATGGCCAACAGGGACAGACAGACTAGGAATGAGACACTCATTTATACTTTATTATTATCATAATGCTGGCATTTTACTTCACACCCCAAAAAGTTACTTGGAAGCAATCTTCTTCTGTGTTTTCACCTTTTTTCCCTTGTCTCTCCATATAACAATGGATCAGTAACTAGCAGACAGACTTTGGGATTTTGTCACATAGCATGTTGGTTACCTGCTACCAGGAAGCACAGGTGATTCTGAGCATTGGCCATGCCCCACTGAGCAGCACTTACCCTGTGTGTCTGTCTCCACATATGGAAGATGAGAAAAGTAGCTCCCATCCCTGGGTTTGCTGTGAGCATGAATGAGATCGTCCACATACAGCACTTAGCAAGGCGCCTACCCCCACGAAAACTCCAATGCATGTTGTTTTCCTGGGACCAAAGGGCACACAGAAGAAAGTGCTCAGCCTGTCTGTTAAACGTTATTTTCTGGTGACTTAATCAAAGTTGGAAACAGAGAGACAAACTTCATTCTGGAAGGTAATTTCTCCCCTTTACTTGATGCCTTCTGGCTGATCCAAGTGGTAGACTTTCCCCAGGGAAGTCTGGCAATCTCAGTGGCTTAGGAAAGTGCTCCTCCTATGTGGGGTTGAGAACCAAGGGGCCAAACCAAGGAGGGTTTCTGGGCTTGGCTTATCCAGGTGTGTAGGGCTGAAGGCCCCACAGGGTCATGGGGTAAGCCTTATGCTGTGCTGAGGCGCAGGATCCGAGAAATAAAGAGACAGGACACAGAAGTACAAGGAAAATGCAGCTGGGCTCAGGGGGCCACGCCACCTATAAGCAGAGTCAGGCGAGGTCCCGAATGTCCAGAAGCATGAATATTTATTGTGTATAGGTTAGGGGTCAGGGCAGTGAGTGAAATCATCGTTAAGGGTAGTGATAGGGTGGTGAGCAATAAAACATGGGGTCCACCCCCATTAGGTCACCTAGGCCAGGAGGTGGACAGTGCGCAGCAAGGGGCCTGTTCCCATGAAGGCAAGGGCCGTGTGCAATAAGGGGTCTACCCCCATTAGGTCACCGAGGCTGGAAGGTGGGCCGTGCGCAGTGAAGAGGGTGCAGTGTGCAATACTTCTATCTGTGGGCAAACTACTTCTAAGAAGATTTATAGGAGGATGCTTTAAGACACATAGCAGTGACAGAGCTGTCAAGGTTACTGCCACCTTCTGGCAGGTTCTAATGAGTTCTATAGGAAGATGTTTTTTGAGCAGCTCAGTAGCAAGAGCTGATAAAGTTCACAGTCATCAAGGTGGATTGCTGGTCTGAGGGCGGCCCTCCACAAGAACTGGAGCAAGGTCCTACAACTCCTTTATCAGGAGGAGTGGCTCTCGCCCCAAGCCTGCCATACAGCGGGTATCTTTACGATACTGAACACTGCCTCCTGGGCCATGGATTCTTGTCCTGGTATAACTGTTTTCCCTTAAATCATGCTCTGCACTGTGTCTGCTCTAGGCATTTCTCTGATTATAAGCTGCTTATTCCTTAATTCATGCTCTGTACTGTGTCCACTCTAGGCATTCCTCCAATTATGAACTAAGATATAATTATATATATATATATATATATATATATATATATATATATGTAGGGAAATATTCTTTAGGCACTCATACTATCAACTATTATATGATTATATACAGAGGATTATATAAAGGGATTCTTCAAGTCCTAATTCTATAAACTAATATACGATTGTATAAAGGAAATAGCTAGTAGTAACACTATAAAGTGAGATATTCTTCAAGCCCTAACTGCCAGGGTTCTGCTTAGCTCTCCTTCCTCGGTGTTTATATGGGGGGGTTACCCACAAGGTGAGTAGAGCATGGGAGCTCCCCAGGGCAAGGCGGAGCTGGAGGGCTGCCTTCCCTTTGACAGTAGCAGCTTTGAAGCACATATGGGTACTGTTAGTGTGAGCAGAATGGGGCACTTGGTGAAGCACAGGGTAAAATTTCACCAATTGCCACTGTCAAATGATGTCCCCCAAGTCTGATTTTGATTGGGATAGAAAAGACATCAAAACTGAATCTGTTAAAGCATTGATCTTAATAATAGTCATATTTTTCTATATCACCCACATCTATAAGCATTATTTTACTCATACGAACTAATTTGCGAGATTATCAAGGTATATAGAAAGACCAGGTGATCAAGTACAAAAGTCTGATTCTGTGGTTTAGTCTGAAACCTCAGAGGTCCTAGTGGTTTTTGGAGGGTTGTCCAATCGCCCAAGTTTGACCTGGGTGGCACTTTAGACCTGACACGCCTCTCAGTCTTAGAATACTCTCAGCTTTTGCAGCCATCTGACTCTCTGACCTCAGAGTCGAGGGGCTGGAGACAGAGCTGGGTGAGGTGCAGGGGTGAGTCAGCTTCATCACCCTCATTACTTAAGGAATTCAGTAATACTCTGTGTGGGAAAGGGTGCGGATTGAAAATCATTGCACCTTTCCCTGTTGGAAGCTCATTAGCCTGGGAATAAATAACATGGAAGGCATAGAGGTAGGATAGAGGAAAATGGCTTACGAGTACCCAACCCCACACCAACCATATCAAGCAGGCACGTGAGAATCCAGGTGCGAGGCATGGTCTGACAAGTGGGGGTGCTCACTAGCTAGTGCTCGCCAGACGGCCACAGGAGCCTCTGGTGGAGAAGCAGTGCCAGCAGGAGGGCTGGCCTGCAGGGCAGACTCGCTTTCTGGGAAACAAGGCAAGTCCTCTTTCTGTTTCCAACTGCTCATACTGTTAGCACAGGGTTTGATAAATAATCATAAAAGCAAATATTAAAGCATTACTGATATTCTTATTAGTCTATCAGCTCTTGAAGCCATCTCCAGCAATCTTTCTCTACCCTCTGCACATGGAGTAAGTGTTTGGGTGGGAGAGGCAGGCACAGTTCTATCTGGCTTTCCCCGAACTCCTTAAGGAAACTCCAGCAGAGGTCAGGTCTGCAATGCTAGCATATTGCCGAAGTTCCTCTGTCTCCTCGAACTTCTCTCCAGGGCGTTCTCTCTGCGAGCCTTTCTCTCCCCTTCCTCGCAGTCTGGTTTGTTCCAATACCCACACCTGCCATGCTTCTGGATGTCTGTGACAACCCTGCTACGAAGCTCTCAGGTACAGAACTTAGTCTTATGTGGACGAAAACACAGGGTTTCCCCAAGGTCTTACTGCAGGTTTAAACTGTAATGGTGTTAGACGTATAAATACTATTCACTTAGAAAAGGCAACATTGTGCACTTTGGGAGGCCGAGGAGGGTGGATCACGAGGTCAAGATATCGAGACCATCCTGGTCAACATGGTGAAACCCCGTCTCTACTAAAGATACAAAAAATTAGCTGGGCATGGTGGCGTGTGCCTGTAATCCCAGCTACTCAGGAAGCTGAGGCAGGGGAATTTCTTGAACCCAGGAGGCGGAGGTTGCGGTGAGCCGAGATCGCGCCATTGCACTTCAGCCTGGGTAACAAGAGCGAAACTCCATCTCAAAAAAAAAAAAAAAAAAAAAGAAAGAAAGAAAAGAAAAGAAAAGAAAAGGCAACATTGTAAAGCATAATAATTTGAACATTTAAGATACTAATTTCTTTGCTATGGACATTCAAGGTGACCACTGTCTCGTGCTAGTGGCTCTAGTCCATTTTCAAACTGCAAACACGGAGAAGCAGCAGCCACGGGAAAGTTGCCTATGAAATCCTTCAAAGAATATCCTGCGTCAGAAGGTCTGAAGGAGACGGTGAACACCGAGGCCTCTGCCATGCCGCGGGTCTGGACAAACATCTGGTCATGGTCTTACATGCAGCCTAAAAGCTGAAATGTAATACTCAAATCTGCAAAGCTGAAGAAGTGTGGATTAGTTAAATAAACTTCCAAATGACGAGTTCCATAAGTTTGCAGCACTTATATTGCTGATTTGGGGCACATTGTAGATAGCTCAATACTGAGTTATGTATCTTAAAAAGTCGGAAGAAAAATAAAGAACAACACAAAGAAGTAAAAAAAATAAGAAAGATAATAACAGATTTATAAACTAGAAAGCAAATAAACAATAGGGAAAACCACTTAATTACTCTGAAAATCCTAAAAAATAGACCAATAGGCAATAATGTTTGATAAAAATATGTGGAATGTAACCCCAGACACCTATGTCTTAAGATAACACTTTGATTAAGAATATTTTTATTTTTAAAAAATGCCCTTTATTCAAAACAATATAGACTCTGAGAACCAATCATTTGTGTGCACTGTTTGTACCAAGTGCTTTTTTGCTAAATATTTAGATCTAACTAGGCCACTGTAATTTCAGACAGTTATCTCTGTGAAAGTCAATGTATTCTGCCCTCATTCAATACCGTGCTTATAGACTCTGTGTAGGGGAATTCTGGGCAGGTAAAGGTAGTGGCATCCTAGAGCTCGGCAATTCCTCAGTCACTCCCTATCACATCCCCCACAAACAAACAAACAAAAGGAATGCAGATGAGAAGCAGGCCAGGACAAAACTGGACTCCAAGGAATGACAGGACGCCTGCAGGAAAGCTCATCACAGCTCATCACAGGCAGGAGAAGAGAGGAGCGAGGTGGGCCTGGCCTGGCAGAGCCAGGGTCAGGTCACCCACACAACGACAGCCCCTGGACCCTTGGAGGGCAGTTTTCCCATGCTCATTGGTGGGCAAGGGGCTGCGCAGGGCTGGGCCTGTGAACTCTCCAAAGTGACAGGTTGACACTTCCTCCCAGGATCAGGCCCCGTGCTGCATTGGCCCTGAGAAGAAGCTGCTGGGGAGAGAGTCCACATGGCACAGACCAGCTGCTACTGGGAAGAGACAGCCCAAACAGAGTGGGCGAGGGGACAGAGCAGAGGTCTCAGGAAGGAAGGGTGCACTTGGGAACCAGTGAAAACCACAGTGGAGGGACCTCCAGAGTTGTGAAGCTGAAAGAGCTTCCTACCCTAAAGTCAGGGAAACAAATGTCCCCAGCAAAGTAGCAACAGAAAAGGACCGTGTGTCAATCCAACACCAAATGTGGCTGGTGAAAAAGAATAAGGGGTGGGATCGTAGCTTTGAGACGGTCCAAGTTTGCCAGAAAGATATGCTCACCAATGGGTGCACACCACAATCCAGTGTTTCAAAATGAACTAACGTAAATTCATAAAAAATAGAAGACATGAAAGAACAATAAAAATCAGAATTAGAAAACTCAGAAATGAGGCAGAATTCAGGAAGAAATTAATGATAAAGTAAAACATGGTTTCAGAAGGGATAACTCAGTCAGAAGGATAGCAAGGGGACAAATGTCACGGATATGGCAAGGGAAGGGGTCACCTTACTGACAAGGCTAATCGACCCAGGTTAGCAGAACGAGGAGGCTGTTGCCACCCAGCCGGGCAGGAAGAATGTGTTGGTGCTCAGGGGATCATCCCTCTTTGGAGCTTGATGCCCAGTTTGAATGACAAAGAGGCAAAGCTGTAGCCAGCACCTGAGGAGGGCTTGAAACCAAGACCTCGGGACCCTCAGCTTTAGGGTCTGGCTGATCCCGCCAGGACTGCTGGCCACGGGTGAAGGATCTTGAAAGGGCGCAGGAGGGTTGGGTGATGAGTCTCACTTTGACCTTGAAACCAGCTACGGGCAGGCCTGTAGCTCCTTTCACTTTGCTCTTCCCTTGCAAGAGAGGTAAGATCTCACAGGTTTACTCTAGAAGTCAGTGTTCCAGGGTAGACAGTGATGGTACTGTGATCTCCTAGGATCCCTAGGGACACCTACATGCCCATGACTGCCCCTGTCCCTCAAAGGCAAAAACCTCTAGCCTGAAGGGAGTTACCTCGTGAAAGGTTAAGACCTTGCCCAGGGAATGGCTATGACAATGGCTTGCTGGTGTGGGATCCCAACACCCCTGACTTAGCTTGGGATAAAGCCACCCTGGCTTCAGGGCTCAGTTGCAACTGTGGCTCTTCTCTGCCTGGTCCTGCCTTCCTCCCTGACCTGTATCACTGCCCTAAAATGACCTCAGGTGGCGCTGTCTCAGAGTTTATCTCTAAAGAACCCAATCTAAGGTAGCAGCAAGCTGCTTGGCTGGGGTGGGCACTGTTTGAGGCTTAGCATGTTGTTGTTTAGATTTTGATGATCCCTGATGGCATCAGATAAAGGAGGCTTGGGGAGGATGAGAGACCCATGTGTCCAGGTCTGCCAGGACCAGAAGCCAGGCTTTGGCACTCTCTGTGTGATTTCCAGTCCAGCACACCCAGTCCCAAAAGGAATGTCCTTTTTGCCCAGCACTCTTTCCTGAAATATGTTCCTCTCTTATGCATCTGGAGGCTTTTGCCTCACACCTGGAAATGGTTTTCTTGAGGAATATTTCAGTTCTGGTATCCTCTGACCTTTACGTTTTCTTCTCATGAGGGTTTTCCTATGCTTAATCTTTCCTGAATGAGCTACAGTTTGCTTTCTGGAAAGTCCTGTTGACGTTTTTTTAAAAGAAAGAACTCACAACCAGATATGCCCCATGATTCTTTCTGCTGCTGGGAAATCAGACCGTCATGCAAGTTCCACTAAGTGGTTTGAGTTTATTGTTGCAATGCTGGAAGCAGCTTATCTCAGCAGGGGAAGCATGCTGGCTTTCACAGCATATGAATCAATACGCACTCATTCATTCCGTAGACCGCACGACATCGTTTGAAGTCTACTACTTTTTAAAAAGCCCCATATTCACTGTAATTGTTTCCTTTTTGGAAATTATTTTATTAGTTGTTTCCTGCTTATATGAGAAAAACAAAACAAAATAGAACCAGCAAGAAGTGGATTCTTGTTTCAGTTGATTAAAAAAAAAAACTCTGTACATTGTATCAAAAAGAATCTGTTTTCTATTTCATGCAAATACCCCAAATAAGAAGTATTCTTAAAATGACTTTGCAGGATGTGCTTTATTTTAAGTCAGCCCTGAACCCAAACCACACAGGATCAATTTTTTGACATATTCTAGTCCAATCAACGATTCTTCTCAGAAACTGTATCTTAATATGGAATGAAAACTACATTTCAATCATGAATTTTTCATGCTACATTGTTATTTAATGAAGAGGTTGTATTACCAATAATAATAATTTAAGAAAAGGCCATTTTTATTTCCCCAAGCTCAATATACATATTTCTTTCATAATTATGAACTTAAAAAAACCCGTCTCAGATGTAAAAATGTGAATTGGAATATGTAAACTCTTTGATATACCTGAAAAACAGGAAGGAAAATGTCACATACTGGAAAAACCATTGACTTAAATCATGGAAATGAGAAAAAGCACGTCGAGGGACGGGAAAGGCAGAAGAGTGGTCCTGACCTCAGTTATTAAAGAGTTACAAAGTCAAAGTAGTCCAGGTCCCACTGGGTTGGCCTTTTTACTCTTCTGCCTCACATCCGTTTGCTAGGGAGACAGCAGCCCTCCAGAATGGTCGTCCTCATTGAAGCCAGTCACGGCTGGACCCCGACAAAGCAGGTGTCCACATCATTTGTTTTTCTGCTTTTTTTTTTTTTTTTTCCTGAGAAGTCACTGGTGTTTAATTGAAAGGTATCTTATTAGTCCTTGGTTAAGATAAGGCAGTAAGAGTATCACTAATGTTATGTTTTTGCTTAGAATGAGGCTGGTCCTTCCACTGGCATCTTCATGGGCAATTAGTTCCTTCTCTTTTGCCCCTAGACACACGGGTAGGAGTGTCCGCCCCCTATTGCTGTTGCATATTCTGAGTGTGTTGAAGGCTCCTCTAGTCTCATCAGAGCAGCTTCCCCAGTGGGATGGAGTGCTGTATACTGCATTGTAGCCTCTCTCCAGGAAGGGTGTAGTCCCTGCAGAGGAAAACACAAGCATCTTTCCTTCTTACTTCTCTTCTGTTTCTCTCAGGGACTGGGCCCATAAATGATTCCTTCACATGGTTAATCAGAATGCAAGACACTGTTGACTAAAACATAAAGCAAGTAGCCCTGATCTCAGAGAAATGGAGTGACATGTAATATTTTCAACAGTGCCTTAACTTGCAAGGTAGCTTTTACTGTAAAAGGATATCAGCTCCTTTTGTCTTTCAGAAGAGAAACAAACCATTTCCATCGAACTAGAAATGCTTAGCTCTTATGAGAATATTGTGCTTTTTAAAAAATTCAAATGTTAACATTATTTGCAGTCTGTGTTCTAAGGTTTCAATTTGTCTTTTCTCTAGTCCATTTGATCATTGTTTCTGGTGAGCGATACAGGAATATTAATTTGGCATAGAGATCTTCTTCCAGTTCCAGTTCTCCTGTTTCTCGAACTAAAAAAATATCTGTGCACAACTTCAAAATTCGATCCACATTTGGAAGCTCTTCAAACATGATGGAGTGAGAAATCCCACTGAAGAATTCACGGACAAATTTCCCAATCACAAGGACAACTGAAGCATATAATCCCATAATACTGAAAAAAACAGCAAGTATAAATTGCATATAGCAGTTAAATATGGTTCATAAAGCATGTCTAAAAGAAAAAATAATATTATTTTCCCTTAAATTCCATAGAAGAAATAACCATATCAAATCTTACCATTTTTTCCTTTTGGTCAAAAAATTGACTTTTTCTATAATTAAAAGGTTAATTCATGTTCTTTGCAAAGAAAACAGAATTGTGTATTACAGAACTATTAGACTTGAAAAATCAAAGTCCTTTACAATATCACATTCTGAAAATAATCAATGCCAACTGTTTTATGTATGAACTTTAGGTGGTTTTATTGCATATATTAGATGCATAAACCATATAATATATTTGGTAGAAATGTAATTATATATAATTATCTTCTTTCCTTTTAGCAATACTGTCTTTCTCAGAGATTAATTTTTATAATAAAATTCTGGGTGAAAATAATTTCTTATGAGGCTAACTTTGAGAAATATATTTTATATTTGTGTCCTTGGGGATGCATGTGTCCTAGGATTTAAGCATCAAAACATTTTGAGATGGTTCAGAAGTTCAAAACGAGATGTCTAATAAAGCCATCTGCTAAGGGTTAGAAGGAAATATAAGCAGAAAAGTGATTATTTCTATGCCAATTTCTAAATGTAAACACTGAATTGCATTAAACTGTGCCACAAGAGCAAGATGTGAAGAAGCCATATGCCTGGGCTGTGTGAGTCACACTTGGCATTTTAATCTCTATGGGACTCTGTTGCCTCATTTTTTGAAATGAAGGGCCAAGGATGTGTGCATTTTAATATTGCAGCTCTAAAATTTGAATATTCTAAGAAGATAAAAGGCTTCCCACTCTCAACTTTATATGATACAGAAGTGGACTCACGTAACTGTGAATTGTTCGATGAGTCCTTACCCGTAGCCAGCCAGGAACCCCAAACTTGGGGGACTGACTTTGTCATTGAAGACCACCAGTTCCAGGGCCTGTGACTCCGGATTGTATATTCTGTTCCCAGTCAGGTTGAGTACCCACCACTCACTGTTATATTTAGTTGTATTGTCTCTGGACAAAATGATGGTAATATCCATGAAATTATTTTCTGGAAGGGTAGAAACACAAAATCAAGTCAGCATGAGAATTTTAGGATTTAATGCAACAGTTTTCAGGTGGCAAAACCTGGTTACTAACTATAGCATAAGGTTCCAGGATGAGAAGGATGCATGGACATACTAACAGTGTGAGTGGGCAAGGAAGAGTGGGCCCACAGTGGAGGATTCACCACCTGAGCAGCTGAGCTGACAATCCCAAATGACTCTGTAGACATTTAAAAACCCAAATCACTGACTCATGATTGAACCAATTCATTCATATTACCAGAATTTATTGAAGGTCTTATAGAAGAAAGGCACCCAGTTAGGTACTAGGGGTTCCAAAATTGCATATAACATTGTTCCGTATCTCCATGGGAAAAGACTACGTACATGAGCACAATTTATGCGCACATGACAGCTACCATAGGGCCAGCATTGACAACGTCTGTTGGTTTGGAGAGACCATTTCTGGTTAGTATGATCTATGGGTGATTCACAGAGGAGATAACTTCCGAGCTGAGATTTGCCAAGTGAGAACTTCAATAGGCGAAGCTGAGTGAGGAGAGGAGCTCATTTCAGGAAGAGTGAAGGCATGCAGCTCAGCAAACCTCTGAGAACTATAACATCGGGTCAATTATTACTTTCCTTGGAATTTAGGGTGAAAGCAAAAGACTTGTAGAAGATAGGGGAAAAAAGCTTGTAGTGACATTGCATAGGTCCTTCTAAGAGGATATCACTCCTGCCAATGATGCTGGTGCTTCCCCTGAGAAACATGGTGGTGAACTGTAAACTCTGTGAATGTGGGAACCACATCAGCATCATTTTATACTAAATTCCTAGATCAGGGGTGTCTCATCTTTCAGCTTCTCTGGGCCACACTGGAAGAAGAAGACTTGTCTTGGGCCACACAGAAAATATACTAACACCAACGATAGCTTATGAGCTGAAAAAAAGTCATACAAAAAAATCTCATAATGTTTTAAGAAAGTTTACAGATTTGTGTTGGGCCATATTCAATACTGTCCTGGCCCGCATGCAGCCTGTGGGCTGCGGGTTGGACAAGCTTATCCTAGATGGTGGGAATCCAAGAATGGTGCTTGACAAAAAATATTCTATGGCATGGAAGGATGGATCAATGAAGAAGAGTAAGGCACAGCATGATCCTGTTAGAGCCAAAGTCCTTATCAAGGAAGAACGTGAACAATGCAGAACCCATAGGAACAGGAAGAATGATGGTTCTAAAGTGCAGAGACAGCTATAAGGAGGAAACTCAAGAGCTTGCAGCACAGAGTCACCATGGGAAGAGCTTGTGGAGGGACAGAGTTACTTCTTGGGGAATGACTAATTGTTGAGCAATCTGCATGTACAGAGGAAACACTTCTAGAACCATTCCTGGCTGAAAGGGAAATAGCAAACTTCTCAATGCATCTTGCAAATACCTTGCAAGACATACTTATTTACTGCATAGGAAGAAAGGTGTGTGGATGTGGGGCCCAGCCTGTGCCCATCCCCAGGGCCCTCCATAGGGCCTCTACCAGACCAATCTCTGTGTGGCTTTCCAAATCATACTTGTGTCTGTGTGTTTCCAGCTAAACACAGCAGCTCAGGCTCCAGTGCCTGGCCTACAGCCTGGTGCATAGTGAACAGCCCATGTTGGAGAATGAATGAATGTGTGCCAGATAACTTCATTGGTTTTCCACATTGTCCAGATCTATACATCTGCTTCTGGTTCAAGCCATGAAGTCAAGCAATTCTTGATAATTAATAGAATCCAGAAACAGGAAACATGAAATTATGCCATCCAAATTATATTGGGAAAATTCAATCACTAAAGTGCCACTACTGATACTTACTAACCCTTGGGATGAATCAAGTACACTTCATGGTATCTTTTTACTGTTCTTATTGTGAGGGGCAGACATATTTAACAATGTATGAGGCAGTTTTCTGTCAGTAATCTGGCTGCTAGTAGAAACAAGTCAATAGTCTAATTAATCAGTACTATAAGAAACTTGGTGTGAATTTAAGTCAATCAAGTTCCTTATCAATGGAAAAGAGAAAATGAAGAATGTGGCTCCCAGCTGAGTGAGTAACTCCCTTGGGCTAGTAAAGGAAGACAGGGGTTTTATAATTCTTGACACACGGGAAGAGATAACTAGAAGGTAGTTTGATGAAGGCCCCAAACACAAACTGTTGACATTGAATAAAAGTAGGATTTAAAAAGATTCTGAAACAAATTTTTCTCATCCTTACCAGATAAAAGTTGCTTTATGGGTTTTGAGTTAGAATCACTAGGTGCTTTCACATAATATGGATAGATCTTTTCTATGGTCCTGTATATTAAGAAAAAAAAGAACTAATTATGTTTTAGTTGTTTTATCCACCTAAAATTGATTTTTTTGTTATTTTTGACCTCATATCACCAAATAATGGCCAAAGTTTCATCTATCTGTACAATGTGTAGACATCATAATTTACAGGTTTCTGTGACAATCAAAACTCTCTGATGCTGAGCAAATTCACTGAGCTTTATTTGGATCTACATGTAAGTCTGTACAACAAGCTAGGTGATGGCTTACAAACAGCCACTGGCCTTTTCCCATTTCTGTGGCTTGTTTGTGAAGCCAAGGTGCTCTCTTTCTTGCTTGGATCCTCTAATTCTTATCCATACCATTGAGCACTCTTTAAATTTTAGTTTTTAGATTTTCGAACATATCTATAATCAACCTGATATGGTTTGGCTATGTCCCCACCCAAATCTCATCTTGAATTGTAGCTCCCATGATCCCCATGTGTAATGGGAGGGGCCAGTGGGAGATAATTGGATGATGTAGCAGGTTTTCTCAAGCTGTTCTCATGATAGTGAATAAGTCTTCTGAAATCTAATGGTTTTATAAAGGGCAGTTCCCCTGCACATGGTTGCCTACCGGCTCACGCCTGTAATCCCAGCATTTTGGGAGGCCGAGATGGGTGGATCACGAGGTCAAGAGATCGAGACCATCTTGGTCAACATGGTGAAACCCCGTCTCTACTAAAAATACAAAAAATTAGCTGGGCATGGTGGCACGTGCCTGTAATCCCAGCTACTCAGGAGGTTGAGGCAGGAGAATTGCCTGAACCCAGGAGGCGGAGGTTGCAGTGAGCCGAGATCACGCCATTGCACTCCAGCCTGGGTAACAAGAGCGAAACTCCATCTCAAAAAAAAAAAAAAAAAAGATGTACCTTTGCTCTTCCTTCACCTTCTACCATGATTGTGAGGCCCCCCTGGCCATGTGGAACTGTGAGTCCATTAAACCTCTTTCCCTTGTAAATTACCCAGTCTCGGGTATGTCTTTATTAGCAGTATGAGAATGGACTAATACACAAGTAGACTGCATGAACTTATCTAGAGGACAGTGAGGGGTGAAGAGAGCTGGTGACCTGGACCTCGAGTGATTTCTGCCTCCCAGAATCCCAGTACCTTGAATATGTTCTCATCTGGGAAGTGATGGGGGAGGATGTGACAACCTCCAAGGGCCCTTCAACTTTAATGTGTTGCAAAACATATCTTAGTCTGGGAACACTTCTATTGCCTGCACCATGGTGGTCCATATATTCCATACATTAAAATGGGGGCAAGGCAGACTAGAGGACAAAACTGGGGGCATTGTTGGTGGATGTCTGAACTATTTTGTTTAGCAGTTTTAGACCCATATCATTTTTTTTTCTTGCTAGTTCATATATTAGAATTTAAACATCTCAGCTTGCATCTGTTGCAAGTGGAGTACATAAATGGCAGGATAATATTTTAAGATATATACTATTTTTTTCTTCCAAATTTTCTTTTATCTTTGTCCTCTTCAACCCTGTACACTCTAACCCAATTCAGAGACCCAGGGGCAGGAATAATAGTAGAAAAGGGTCTCAGAGGGTCTTTGCCCGGCTTTCAGTGATTTATGGTCAGATAAAAGCAAGGTTTGCCATTCAGAGATGCGATCAATTCTTTCTGTGCCAGGTGGACAGATAGTGGGAGGAGAATGTGCTTGACACTTGTGGCTTCCTAAGAAGGAACCTTGAGTCCCACCTCCTTCAACTGAGGGTGGACAGGTGAAGCAGGTGCCCATGATCAGGTGGCAAACGTGAATGACAAGAGGTTTGGGTCATTTTAGTGTAGTCCCATGTCCCATTCCTGAGTAGGGACCTTGAAGGCAGCAAGAGCCCAGTACCTGCTGGGGCAGGGAGAATGGGGCACCTTTCTCCCCATTCTCATGTTGGGCCAAGTGAACCCAGGTGGACCTGCCAGAGCTCCCATACCTCCAAATGGCATGAGAATCAGCATGACGATTTTTAGTGTGCCCCAAAATGGGTCCCAATAGCTGAGGGAGAAGCCACTCTGCGGACTTAAAGACAGACCTGGAAGAATAATGTCTCTCTCAATGGAAGCCCAGTGGGCCAGCACTTTCCGTGCCCTGATGAGCTTCCTGGAGCCTGGCACCATACAAACTCTCATTCATGCATTTATTTATTTATTTATTTTTGAGACAGAGTCTTGCTCTGTAGCCCAGGCTGGAGTGCAGTGGTGCGATCTAGGCTCACTGAAACCTCTACCTCCTGGGTTCAAGTGATTCTTTTGTCTCAGCCTCCCAAGTGGCTGGGATTACAGAGATATGTACAACCATGCCCAGCTATTTTTTGTATTTTTAGTAAAGACAGGAGTTCACCATGTTGGCCTGGCTGGTCTTGAACTCCTGACCTCAGGTGATCCACCCATCTCAGCCTCAGTACTGGGATTATAGGCATGAGCCACCATGCCTGGCCCAAACCCATAGATGTAACTCTGGGGACAGTGGACAGAAAACTAAACAGCTGAGATTAAGTTTCTTTAATCTTACAAAATGAGGCCTCCAAATATAAATTCACTTTGTGTTACCAAATAATGAAGTTGCATTTTTCATACACATGAATCTATAGATAGATATTTTGTACCAGCTGCATATACCTAACAAAACTCTATTAACAGGAAAAATAAACTTACACTGGTGTTTTTGAACTTTCTGTGTTGTTGCCTGCTATCATTTTAGCAATATTCTTTCGAGTACTATTTTGAAGAGTAAAAGAAAGCTTATCTGTTGCTATTTCCGCTTTTGCACCGAGACTTAAGTTTCTGTGAAGAAAAAAAAAAGCTCAATGTCAATGACTATTCAGAAGTCTAGAAAAGAGATCTACAACATATTTAACTCTTAATTTGATTACTTTCACCAAGTTTTCATTGGGTCAACAATTGTCAGTCCCGACCCTTTCAGTCCATTTCACCTCAGTGCTCTGCTTCTTAGACAATCAAGGTAATAGAACCCGGGGAGCTACAAACACTTTTAAAACAGAGTTGAAGGTGAGAAAGAGACTCACCTGCTGACCAAAAGAGAACCCATCTCCCATCTTGATGTTTTAATATGAGTTTCTAAAAAATTATTTTATTAACCCAATGATGTTAATCTTCACAACAAGAAACAGACTCTATGTGTTAAAAGGAATATTCAATCAGAATTTGAATTTTAATCGTTTTGTTGTTGTTGTTTTGGTAGCTCTAATTTTGTGCAGAACTGGATATGAGGAATTTGAGACACTTAAAAGGAGAAAGTGGGATTGAAGAAGTTCTTTACGTTCTAACAGCCCACTTTTTTTTTTTTTTTTTTACTATTTCCTTGTACATTTTAAATTCTAGAAGGCATTCTTCTGTATTGGTCATACTTCTTTCTTAGTTCTAACTAAGAAGCTGGTCTCATAGACCCAAATGAATCTACTACTTGCCTACCCAAATAAGCTTGCTTAGAGTCCTAAATCTCAAAACTGTAATGAAAGAACTAAGCTAATCAACTAGTGTATTATGTTGAGGTTCCCAAAACTGCATCACTAACCTGTTGGGCTTTGGATGGAGTATTTGGATGTGAGAACTTCTGCTAAGATATGATCTTTCTATCAACCAAAGGAAAAACAAAGCAGGGGCCACGTCATGGCCACTGGCTCAGGCTGGGCAGGCAGGACCCTCAGGAAGTCTCCCCGTTTGGGGACAGCCAAGCTGCCCTTATGTCACACTTGGGGAGAGGGTCAGGTAGGGTTTCCCCAACATTGATGGAATGCAAGTGATAATCTGGGTCTCCAGAGGTGCAATTAATTTCTTTCTTTCTCTCTCTCTCTCCTCTTTCTTTCTCCTTCCTTCCTTCCTTCCTTCCTTCCTTCCTTCCTTCCTTCCTTCCTTCCTTCCTTCCTTTCCTTCCTTTCTTTCTTTATTTTTCTTTCTCTTTCATCTCTCTTTCTTTCTTTCTTTCTTTCTTTCTTTCTTTCTTTCTTTCTTTCTTTCTTTCTGTTTCTTTCTCTTTTGATGAACTCTTTCTCTGTTGCTCAGGCTAGAGTACAGTGGTGTGATCTTGGTTTGCTGCAACCTCCGCCTCCCAGGTTGAAGCAATTCTCCTGCATCTGCCTCCTAAGTAGCTGAAATTACAGGCATGTGCTACTACCTCCGGGCTAATTTTTGTATTTTTAGTAGAGAGAGCGTTTCACCATGTTGACCAGGCTGCTCTCAAACTCCTGGCCTTAAGTCATCCACCCGCCTTGGCCTCCCAAAGTGCTAGGATTACAGGTGTGAGCCACCACACCTGGCCTGAAATTTCTTTGCCATTAAGATGAAACTTCAGCGTTTTGTGAAAATTATAATAAAATTTCGCCCAGACTGTCTCATTTTGTAAATCATCACCTTGCCTCTCGTCTCTCTACCTCTCTTTCTTGCTCACTGCCAGCCTGTCTTTAAAACCTAAAGTTAGGATAATCATCTTAAAACCAGAACCGAGAGAGAAGGAGGAAGATGGCACTGTAGGACCAACTCAGGATTGCAGCTCCCAGTTAATCTGCAGAGGGTGAGTGGACACTGCATTTCCATATGGATCTTTAGTGTCCATAGACTAGAGTCCCAGGTGTAAGAGCCCCACGGGCTGCCACCACTGCAGTTTGGGCCGGCGCGGCTGTTCGGGCTGGAGCGGCTGTTAGGGCCGAGGCCGCAGCACAGCAACACTCCAAACAAAATACACTGGTTTGGTTGCCCTGTTAAACTGGCAAATGGAGATTTTGGAAGGCAGATTAGCATATTCATATGATTAAATGGGACTTAAACAGAAAGCCAGGCCAGGAGATTCCTGGGCAGCAACGTGGTTTGAGCCAGCACAGTAGGTCGCTGCACAGGAAATCACACAGATCCCGGCACCCTTGCAGCAGGCAACTGGAACACCTGGGAGAGAGTCAACCGTTCAGCTAAAAAAAAAAAAAAAAAAAAAGGGGGCTCTGAGGCAGGGAGCCAGGTGATCAGGCTCGGCAGGTCCCACCCCCACAATAACAAAACAGCAATAGGAAACGCTTGGGGTTGAGAGTTTCACGGCCAGCACAGCTGAACCCAGGACACAGTGCAGATTGGTGGGGGAGGGGCATCCACCACTACTGAGGCACGCGACCCCTACAGAGGTATGCTGCCATTGCTGACGCAGCCTGCCGTTGCTGAGGCAACCTGCCATAACACAGAGAGTCCGCCACTACAGAGGTGGGCCACCATCGCCACTGCAGTTCTAACCACACCCATATAAACAGGGCTACAGGGAATTACGCACGGCAGCAGGGCGGAGCCCACGGCAGCAGGGCAGAGCCCACAACAACAGGGCAGAGCCCACAGCAACAGGGTGGAGCCCACGGCAGCTCAGGATAGCCACTACAGGCAGGCAGTGACTAACCTGCCTCCTCGCTAGGCAGAAAAGTGCAACAGATACTCAAAAATAAAGCCCTAACTCCCCGGGACAGAGCACCTGAGGAAAAAAAAAGGGCTTTATCAGCAGCAGAACTGTCCTTAAGTCATCCACCTGTCTAGTAGCCCTGAATGAACAACGGAGCTCACAGCTCAGCACTAGAGCTCCTATAAAGGACAGATTGTCTCCTTAAGCAGCTCCCTGACCCCTGTATATCCAAAGAGTCACCTCACAAAGGACTGATCAGACTGATATTTAGCTGGCATCATTCAGGGACAAAGCAGAAGAATAATCTGGTAGCAACCCTCACAGTTCAGCAGCTGCTACAGGAGTTCCCCAGGCAAGCAGGGCTTGGAGTGGACATCAGCAGTCCTACAGCAGTGGGGCCAGACTGTTAGAAGGAAAACTAAGAAACAGAAATACTTCATCATCAACAATCTGGAGTCCACTCAGAGACCCAGTCGGAAAATCAGCAACGACTCAGAAGACAGGTGGATAAATCCACAAAGATGGGAAGAAACCAGTGCAAAAAGGAGGAAAACACCTGAAACCAGAACACCTCGCCTCCTACAAAGGACCAAAACTCCTCACCAGCAAGGGAACAAAAATGGACGGAGAATGAATGTGATGAAATGATGGAATCAGACATCAGAAGGTGGGTAATGAGAAACATACGTGAGCTAAAAGAACATGTTCTAAATCACTGCAAAGAAACTAAGAACCTTGAAAAAGATTTGAAAAAAGATTTGAGGAAATGATAACAAGAATGGACAACTTAGAGAGGAATATGAGTGAATTGAAGGAGCTGAAAAACACAACACGAGAACTTCGCGAAGCATGCACGAGTTTCAAAAGCCGAATTCACCAAGCAGAAGAAAGGATATCAGAAGTTGAATATCAACTCAATGAAATAAAACAAGAAGCCAAGATTAGAGAAAAAAGTGAAAAAAGGAATGAACAAAGTCTCCAAGAAATGTGGGACTATGTGAAGAGACCTAATCTACGTTTGATAGGTGTACCTGAAAGTGATGAAGAGAATGAACCCAAGCTGGAAAATACTGTTCAGGATATTATCCAGGAAAATTTCCCCCACCTAGCAAGGCAGGCCAATATTCAAGACCAGGAAATACAGAGACCACCACAAAGACATTCCACAACAAGAGCAACCCAAGGCACATAATCGTCAGATTCACCGGGGTTGAAATGAAGGAGAAAATGCTAAGGGCAGCCAGAGAGAAAGGCTGGGTTGCCCACAAAGGGAAGCCCATCAGACTCACAGCAGATCTCTCGGCAGAAACCCTACAAGCCAGAAGAGAGTGGAGGCCAATATTCAACATCCTTAAAGAAAAGAACTTCCAATCCAGAATTGCATATCCAGCCAAACTGAGCTTCAGAAGTGAAGGAAAAATAAAATCCTTTGCAAACAAGCAAGTACTCAGAGATTTTGTCACCACCAGGCCTGCTTTACAAGAGCTCCTGAAAGAGGCACTACACATAGAAAGGAACAACTAGTACCAGCCAGTCCAAAAGCATACCAAATGCTAAAGAGCATCAACAAAATGAAGAATCTGCATCAACTAACAGGCAAAACAGCCGGCTAGCATCAAAATGGCAGTATAAAATTCACACATAACAATATTAACCCTAAATGTAAATGGGCTAAATGCACCAATCAAGACACAGACTGGCAAATTGGATAAAAAGCCAAAACCCATCGGTGTGCTGTATCCAGGAAACCCATCTCACATACGAGGATACACAAAGGCTCAAAATAAAGGGATGGAGAAAGATTTACCAAGCAAATGGAGAGCAAAAAAAAAAAGCAGGAGTTGCAATTCCCGTCTCTGATAAAATAGACTTTAAAGCAACAAGATAAAAAGAGACAAAGAAGGACATTACATAATGGTAAAAGGATCAATACAACAAGAAGAGCTAACAATCCTAAATATATATGGACCGAATACAGGAGCATCCAGATATATAAGGCAAGTTCTTAATGACTTACAAAGAGACTTAGACTCCCACACAATAATAGTGGGAGACTTTAACACTCCACTGTCAATATTAGACAGATCAACCAGACAGAAAATTAACAAGGATATCCAGGGCTTGAACTCAGACCTGGAACGAGCAAACCTGATAGACATTTACAGAACTCTCCACCCCAAATCCACAGAATATACATTCTTCTCAGCACCACATCACACCTACTCTAAAATCGACCACATAATTGGAAGTAAAGCACTCCTCATCAAATGCAAAAGAATGGAAATCATAACAAACAGTTTCTCAGACCATAGTGCAATCAAGTTAGAACTCAGAATTAACAACTAACTCAGAATTCCAAACTAACTCAGAACTGCACAGCTTTATGGAAACTGAACAACTGGCTCTTAAATGTTGATTGGATAAACAATGAAATGAAGGCAGAAATAAAGAAGTTCTTTGAAACCAATGAGAACGAAGACACAACATACCAGAATCTCTGGGACACATTTAAAGCAGTCTCTAGAGGAAAATATATAGCAATAAGTGCCCACATGAGAAGAGTGGAGAAATCCAAAATTGACACCCTATCGTCAAAATTGAAAGAGCTAGAGGAGCAGGATCAAAAAACCTCAAAACCTAGCAGAAGACAAGAAATAACTGAGATCAGAGCAGAACTGAAGGAGATAGAGACACAAAAACACTTCAAAAAATCAATAAATCAAAGAGCCGGTTTTTTGAAAAGATCAACAAAATAGACCACTAGCCAGACTGATAAAAAAGAAAAGAGAGAACAACGAAATAGATTCAATAAAAAACGATAAAGGGGAAATCACCACAGATTCCACAGAAATTCAAACCATCATCAGAGAATATTACAAACAACTCTATGCACATAAACTAGTAGACCTGGAAGAAATGGATAAATTCCTGGACTCCTGTGTCCTCCCAAGCCTAAACCAGGAGGAAGCCGAAACTATGAATAGACCAATAACAAGTCCTGAAGTTGAGGCAGCAATTAAGAGCCTACTACACAAAAAAAGCCCAGGTCCAGATGAGTTCACAGCCGAATTCTACCAGACACACAAAGAGGAGCTGGTACTATTCCTTCCGAAACTATTCCAAATAATCCAAAAAGAGGGAATCCTTCCCAAATCAGGAGATCCTTCCCAAATCCTTCCCAAATCAGGAGACCAACATCATCCTGATACCAAAACCCGGCAGAGACTCAACAGGAAAAGAAATCTTCAGGCCAATATCCATGATGAACATAGATGCAAAAATCTTCAATAAAATATTGGCAAGCCGATTGCAACAGCAAATAAAAAAACTTATCCATCATGATCAAGTTAGATTTATCCCAGGGATGCAAGGCTGGTTCAACATACGCAAGTCTATAAATGTAATTCACCACATAGACAGAACCAAAAACAAAAACCACATGGTTATCTCAATTGACGCAGAGAAGGCCTTTGACAAAATTCAACAGCCCTTTATGCTAAAAATCCTCAATAAACTCGGTATTGATGGAATGTGTCTCAAAATAATAAAAGTTATTTCTGACAAACCAACAGCCAATATCATACTGAATGGGCAAAAACTGGAAGCATTCCCTTTGAAATTTGGCACTAGACAAGGATGCCCTCTTTCACCACTCCTATTCAATATAGTACTGAAAGTTCTAGCCAGAGCAATCAGGCAAGTAAAAGAAATAAAGGGTATTCAAATAGGAAAGGAGGAAGCCAAATTGTCTCTATTTGCAGACGACATGATAGTATATCTAGAAGACCCCATCATCTCAGCCCAAAAACTCCTGAAACTGATAAGCAACTTCAGCAAAGTCTCAGGATATAAAATCAATGTGCAAAAATCACAAGCATTCCTATACGCCAATAACAGACTTAAAGAGAGCCAAATCAAGAACAAACTGCCATTCACAATTGCTACAAAAAGAATAAAATACCTAGAAATGCAACTAACAAGGAACGTAAGGGACCTCTTCAAGGAAAACTACAAACCACTGCTCAACGAAATCAGAGAGGACGCAAACAGATGGAGAAACATTCCATGTTCATGGTTAGGAAGAATTAATATCGTGAAAATGGCTATACTGCCCAAAGTAATTTACAGAATCAACGCTATCCCCATCAAGCTACCATTGACTTTCTTCACAGAACTGGAAAAAACCACCTTGAATTTCATATTGAACCAAAAGAGAGTCCGCATAGCCAAGTCAATTCTAAGCAAAAAGAACACAGCGGGGGGGCATCACACTACTGGACTTCAAACTATATTACAAGGCTACAATAATCAAAACAGCATGGTACTGGTACCAAAACAGAGATATGGACCAATGGAACAAAACAGAGGCATTGGAGGCAACACAACATATCTACAACCATACAATCTTTGATAAACCTGACAGAAACAAGCAATGGGGAAAGGATTCCCTGTTTAATAAATGGTGTTGGGAAAACTGGCTAGCAATGTGCAGAAAGCAGAAACTGGACCCCTTCCTGACACCTTACACTAAAATTAACTCCAGATGGATTAAAGACTTAAACATAAGGCCTGGCACCATAAAAACCCTAGAAGAAAATCTAGGCAAAACCATTCAGGACACAGCAGTAGGCAAGGATTTCATGACCAAAACACCAAAAGCATTGGCAACAAAAGCCAAAATAGACAAATGGGACCTCATCAAACTCCACAGCTTCTGCACGGCAAAAGAAACAGTCACTAGAGTGAATCAGCAACCAACAGAATGGGAAAAAGTTTTTGCAGTTTACCCATCTGCCAAAGGGCTGATATCCAGAATTTACAAAGAACTCAGACAGATTTATAAGAAAAAAACAAACAAGCCCATCCAAAAATGGGCAAAGGATATGAACAGACACTTTACAAAAGAAGACATACATGAGGCCAACAAACATATGAAAAAATGCTCATCATCACTGGTTATTAGAGAGATGCAAATCAAAATTACATTGAGATACCATCTCACGCCAGTTAGATGGGCGATCATTAAAAAATCTGGAGACAACAGATGTTGGAGAGGATGTGGAGAAATAGGAACACATTTACACTGCTGGTGGGAGTGTAAATTAGTTCAACCATTGTGGAAGACAGTGTGGCAATTCCTCAAGGACCTAGAAATAGAAATTCCATTTGACCCAGCAATCCCATTACTGGGTATATATCCAAAGGACTATAAATCGTTCTGCTATAAGGACACATGCACACGAATGTTCATTGCAGCACTGTTTACAATAGCAAAGACCTGGAACCAACCCAAATGCCCATTCACGATAGACTGGATTGGGAAAATGTGGCACATATACACCATGGAATATTATGTAGCAATTAAAAATGATGAGTTTGTGTCCTTTGTAGGGACATGGATGAATCTGGAGAACATCATTCTCAGCAAACTGACACAAGAACAGAAAATGAAATACCACATATTCTCACTCATAGGAGGGTGATGAACAATGAGAACACATGGACACAGGGAAGGGAGCACTACACACTGGGGTCCATTGTGGGGAATAGGAAAGGGACAGCGGGAGCGGGGAGCTGGGGAGGGATAGCATGGGAAGAAATGCCAAATGTGGGTGAAGGGGAGAAAGGCAGCAAAACAGACTGCCACATGTGTACCTATGCAACTATCTTGCATGTTCTGCACAGGTACCCCAAAACCTAAAATGTAATTAAATCAAAATAAAAAATAAAAGTATATTTTCAGGTATTTCAAATGTTGAAAAATATTTTTTGTTTGTAAAGGAATAATCACCATGTAAAATGTTGTTCTCCTTCCTGTTTTGTTAAATTCTGCATACTATACGTTATCTTTCATTGTATTAAAAGAAATAATGCATAAAAAAATAAATCAAATCAAATCGAATAAAACCTAAAGTTAGTATCTAGAATAATCCAACATTAAAATAGATCATTTATTTGGATTTCAGTTTATAAGAAGCAGGATGTTGATTTTTTGGCGACTTATATTCAAATTCTTTTTTTGCATTGAAACAATTTTAGATTTTCTAAAAACCACATATTAATTTAAATCAAATTTCAAACTACTGGAAATCTGTCTTCATTTCTTGTGTTCATGTGAAGGCACATGGTCAATTCTTGCTGCATCAGAGCTAGGAGAGGCCCTTCTGTCTCAGGTGAGCATCACTCACTTCCTTTTCCATGGAAGAATGTGGACAGTAAAATGTAAGACACATGAGGAACATCTAAGTGGAGAGGCTCCCTGTGGTAGATTTATAATAGTTCTGTAAGTGATACATGAGGGAGGTGTTCAGAGCAATACTCTTTTGCATTATAGTAAGAGAACCATTTGAAATTTAAATGTTAATTCTTTCACCAATTGTACATTAAGGTAATAAAATACAGTGGATTTTGAAATGCAAAACAAACAAACAACAACAACAAAACCAAAAACCAAAACTCTAAAGTTAACTAAAAACAACGAAAAAGGGAAACTGAGAAGTTCTCAGTCTGGTTGGTGATTCCTGGGCAAGCCATTATTTAATAAACAAAAATGTTAGCTTTGGCATTGAAGGTAAGTTCCCAAGGCTGTAAAGACAAAGTACGATCCATGTTAATCTAAAGTTTCCATTCTTCCATCCCACCACACCCTCCACCCCCAACTCCAAGTTTAGACTGGGGAAATGCAGAAATTATGCGTGGAAATACAGTAACTACCTCTGAATACTCCATGAAAAAACGACAGAGAAGCTACTATTGGGGTCCAGGAGTTCGTGTATCATTTTCTCCTTACTGGGTGGGCTGATGGTCCACAAAGAATTTGAGTTTCCTTCCAGTTCTGCTACTGTTATGTCTTCTTTTTCATAATTTTCCAGAAATTGCATAGCACTCTGTATGTGCACAAATCCACATGCATAAATAGATTATATGCATCATGCTGTATAAAGAAAGCAGTTACTCTTCCTTTTAACTGGAAGTATGGAAAAAGTTTCTCTCTTTGAAGGGATTTTTTTTTTTTTTTTTTTTTTTATAATGGATGGTCTTGAGTGTTCCACTGCAATAATTCAGCTTCCTTATCCACAGGCATGGACAGTTCCCATTTACACTGCCCAACCCAGTGGTTGCTACCAGCAAGACAGCTACGGGATCATTCCAGATAAACAATTAAGGAAAAACAGACAATTTAGTGTCATTTTTCCTTTCCACCAAAAAGGAAATGTTATCACCTATGGGGAACATCCCTTTTATGAGAGAGACAAAACTTAATCTGCTCAGAACATCCCAACCCTCTCTGAAGAGTTGCTCATTGTTCAAGATTAGTTTTGACAGTGTGCATTATAGGTGATAATTTTACAGAAGAGAGAAGCGTCTCCTTACCTATTCACTCTCATAAGTAAAAAGAAATATTTGTAAGAGAAATGGTAATGATGAGGATGATGTCTTCTTATGAAAAGGGTGGAATGTAGAGAGAATAACATCAGCCATAACTTGCCACCAGAACATCAACATTGTGTTATGTGGTGGGGGCTGTATTTCTTATTTTTTACAATTTAAAAAATAATAGTCTCTTTTTAATATATGTTTAAGCTTGAGAAATTGTCATGTAATTTATAGTCTCTGTAATGTTTTTTTAAATTACAAAATAAGTTGCTTGGAAAATCTTTGGACAACATGGCATGTAAATAAAATGGAAAATGGAAGCCCCTTCTCCCATTATGACCACTCAAGCGTATCCAGTGCTAATCAAATTCATTTAATTCAACTGTCTTAATTTCCTCAACCAGCTCCTGTTTGGTGAGCCTCAAATTGCTTCCAATTCTGCTAATACAGAGAATGCACTCATAAGTTGGTGCCTAGATGGAGCTTTCTCATATTTTGAAGTACTTCTTCGGATAGATTCCCAGAGTACTCCTAGTCAAGAGATCAATATATACCACAATTTAAAAAGTTGAACAATTTAAAAAATGGATCAATATTTAAATGTGTAGTACCACTAATGTCCAATAGCAGAGACATAACTTCTTAGATTATCAAAGTAGCCAGTGGCCAGGAATTTGCTGTATATAACTGATAAACCCTGAAATGTCCTCCTTCCTGCCACTTTAGGCTATGGGAAAGTATCAAATGAATGACAACCAGTGAGCTCATCTAGATGACAGGTCTTCATGGAGATCTACTACATGGATTTACTTACAGTGTCCCTAGAAAAAGCTCGTATAAATTTATCAAAGTTCTGCTGGTCCATAACTTTCAACTGGCTTTGTTGGGCACTCATTGTGAAAATAGGCTGGAAAACAAAGAGAACAGTGTTGTCAATATTCCCCAGCTCTTCTCTGCATCCTGAGTCAAAAGAAAAACATTTATGTAGGATATTGCCCATTTTTGTAGGATATGTTTATCCCATGACAAATGGCATCTGAGATCTCTTTTTGGAGTGATTATTCCGGTGCTCAAGACCAGAGGGGAACTATTCTCTCAACATCTTCTGCACCTCATTTCATACATTGCATATTTGCTGAGCAGTCAAGATGTAGATAGGATAGTGAGGTCAGCAGCCCATAACTAAATACCCTACAGGCAGCTATCATAAAGGAGGGTGGCGCAGGCAAGGCTCTGTTAGGTGGGTGTGCACAGAGATCACCTGATACCCTCCCAGGGTAATTGTGACAGAGACGTCCAGGGGCTGGTTGATGACCCCAGCCACGGATTTGATCAAAGACATGAAGAGAAGAGGAAACCAGACGATGCAGATGAGCAGGACGATGATCATTCCTCCCATGCCGTACTTCACCACTTTCTTCTTCTTCTGGCCCCGTGGCTGAGGGTATCTCTGCAACAGAGAGTTCAGACAAGGCTCAGGCTCAGGCTCAGGCACTGTCCCTGCAGGCAGGGGGATTAGGGGAGGGCGAGTGCTCTTCCTGAGGTGCCGGGAACATGGATTTGGCCCTGAATCTTTTCTATTTGCTCTGAAATGGGGATAGCAACCTTGTCCCAACCTCAAAATGAAGTTAGGTAGTGATGTGATGCTCTCCTGAGCTCACTCTATGTACCCCCTGGTGGTTCCACAGGGGCTGGCAGAACTGGAGGGGCCTTCTCCTTCAACACTGTGGGTGGGTTTTGCTGGTGATGAACTCATGGACCAAGGGAGCAAATATCTGAGCGAATAAACGTCTGATTTTAAAGGATTATGTGAAAGATATTTTACTTTCAATTCCTGAATATTTAAAATCTGTGCCTTTCAGTTGATCCCTCTCTGCCCTTGGAGGGTGGAAAAACACGACTTTTAATTTAATCCATAATATGTGTTGTTAAAGACAATGTTGTTCTAGTCCTAAAGTAAGATTTGTATGATTAGAAGTGCCCCCTCTGGATGCTGGCTGCAGGGAGTGGATGTGAGGGGGCAGGTGCGTGTTGCAGGCGCTTGTTCTCCTACAGGAGCCCGTGCACCGGTAAGGCTGGGTGTGCTTCTGTTTCCTTTAATACACATTCATGAAGGACTCACTATGTCCCCTGCCTAGAGGCTATGGACAAGTAGAAGTTGGAGCTGTGCTGTCTGGCATTGAGCCTGCTTCTGATCAACATGTGTGTTCCTTACTTCAGTGTTGCTGCTCCATGACCTTCTATCCTTTCAGGGTTACCCCTCAGGCCAAGCTACATGCAGAACATAGGGTCAACCCCACTCCCCGACTTTGCATTGTGATTTATCTTCAGGAGGGATCCATTCATTTCAGCAGATTAAGGTAAGAGAAAATAATCTACCATTTACACATAGGCACCAGCTGTAGGTTACAAACCAAGAGAGAGGACTGGGAATCAATACAGGACATGAACGCAGTAGCTTTCAAGCCTGGACGCTGAGGGCCAAAGATGGTGCTGGAAACAGGAGAAAGGAGGCTTGACCGGGTGCTGAGCCAGGGCCAGTGCATTCTGCACTCAGTGTGCTTACTAAGGCAATGCTCCCTGTGGTTTTGCACTATGGAAACTGCATGAAGTTCAGATGGCAGCAGAGCATTTTGATATTTTTGCACTGGAATTTGATACTGTTAACTATTTCCTATAGCATCAAATATAGAGAGAAGTAGCAGTGTATTTTGATTTTTTCCAATTTTCTATATTGAAAGAAGACTAGGGTCTCATATTTAAAAATCTGAAATACATATTCACAAATATATATACTCACACATACACACACACATGCACACACATGCACTCACACACACATATATGCAAACAGATGTATATAGATTTGCTCTTTCATTATTTTCTCAGTGAGGCAAAGTTAGACCACAGCCCACTCCTCTCACTCCGGCAGCACCCACATTACATCATGAGAGTTTTGCAAGTTAAAGAAGATTAATGTATCTGCCAAGGATGGTTTTACTCTGTTCCACCCGAAGTGGGACCATGTAGGTTCCTCTCCTGGGTCAGTCTCTTCCAGGCTTATCTCAAAAATTCCCAGAGGCTCCTCTCTCCTTCTGCTCAGCCCTCTCGCTGCTTTTCCCAGGCAGAGTAGGGCAAAGCCCTCTTGACCCATCTCATATTATAAAGCCAAATTTCCCCTCCCTTTCATTCTTTCTCTTTTTTTTTTTTAATTGAGATGGAGTCTCACTCTGTTGCTCAGGCTGTAGTGCAGTAGTGCAATCTTAGCTCAATGCAACCTCTGCAACCCAGATTTAAGCCATTCTCATGCCTCAGCCTCCCAAGTAGCTGGGACTATAGGTGTGCACCACCACGCCCAGCTAATATTTTTGTAGTTTTAGTACAGTCAGGGTTTCACCATGTTGGCCAGGCTGGTCTCAAACTCCTGACCTCAAGTGATCCACCTGCCTCAGACTTCCAAAGTGCTGGGATTATACACGTAAGCCACAGTGCCCGGCCCTCCTCTTTTTGAAAGGCATTGTCCCCTTCCCATCCTTCGCTGCTCCATCACCCCTTTCCTAAGCCATTCAACTCTTTATTTTTTATTTTTGAGATAGTGTCTTGCTCTACACCCCAGACCACAGTGCAGTGTCATGATCATGGCTCGCTGTAGCCACGGGGAACTCAGCTCCTCACTATGCTTCCGCTTGGTGCCCCTGTTGCACTGCACTTCCAGTCAGCTTCCTGAAATGTTCTGGAAAGTGGTGCATGGAATATCTGGTATAAGCAGAATAAGGGTGAGTGGCCTGCACTGTGTGTGCTCAAACCAGCATTTTGCCTTTCAGGTTATTGCTCTTGCTTCATAAAGTGTGTTTGTAAAGCCCTTGCACTGTGTGACATTCAATGAAGAATCATACCCAAGAAGAGGTATTATTAAGAGCAACTTATTATTCCACTTCATTCCAGACAATACTAGTAATGTTTCAGACTAGTACTAACCAGTGCCAGATTCATTCGGACTCCCCAATATCACCTCTCACTTACCTAAATGTCTCAGGAAGTTTTGCCATGGATGATTTCAAAGTCTAATATCCTGAAGTAAATATTGGTTTTGCAAAGAATGGAAATATATACTTAAGTAGTTGTGATACACTAAGATGAGGCTTTTTATTTCTTAAAAATAAAATAAAAAGATAATTTAAGTCTTCATTGGCAGAAATGCTTCAAGTTACAGGCCAGAATGAGCTTTCCCTCAGTGGGAGGCAAGGTGGTGGCTGCAACCATGTCATGACAGTGTGAAAAATGTCACCTGGTGGGTCCAAGGCAGGGAATGGCACACGTGAGCTGAAGAGCAGGGGAGCTGCCCCTTCTTCCAAGAAACAAGACCTTGCATCCATGCAGATGGTCACACTGGGTGGGATCATTCAGGGGCTTTTGTGATTCAGAAGCCCCCTTCCTAAGCACCACCTGTTCACCCAGGTGAAACAGTGTCTCACTGTCAGTTTCCCCAGCCTTCTGGAAGCTCTTGTACTTAAAAGGCCTCATCTTCTCATCCTCTTGGTAGAGGAACTCACCCATCCTATGGAGAACGCGGGCTGCGGGCACAGGATTGCTCCTTGCTGGTCTCTCCTCCTCCTACTTTCTGCAGGATGGTGATGGCTCTTTGCCACAACTGACTCGCTCACTCATACCTCTGACTTTACAATCTCCACACCCCCATTGGGACTTCCTCTGATACTAGAATTTTAACTTTTTTCTTCTGGGCCTTTCCTTACCATCTACAGAGGTCCAAACACTCTCCATTTTGAAATTATTCTCTGGGCTTGCTTCTCTTTTGAATTCTCTCTCTCTGTCCACGCCCTTGCTTGGGCTTGGTTCCTCCAATTATGCTGCCTCTTGTGAGCTCCTAAGTCCCTGCAGCTGGGTGTCGGTATCAGCACCCATCCTACCCTTGAAACTGACTGTGCAAAGATCACCAGCTATCCAGTGAATATAAGATTCAACATCTATTCTCAGTACTCACATATTTCAAACTCTGCATACTTGGCTTCTTGAATTTCTGTTCTGTCTCTGGGTGTTAAAATGTGGGAAGAATGAATAGATGAAGATAGAAGAGTAAATCAGGAAAGAACCAGTAGATTAAGCTCCAGAGAGCCAGAGACAGGAGAAGATGGGTGAACCTATTTCAGGTAGCCGGGACAGCACAGGGAGGCACTGAGATATGTGCATTTGTAAATAACGAACTGTTTTTTGTTGTTGTTCAACAAACATTTATTGCATGTCTAGGCTCAAAGTATTAAGTGATTCCTAGGCCATATATGGATGAACAGACACTGAGCTTGTCATCATAGAGCTCATAATACAGAGAAAAATAAAGAGACAACAAGCCCCAATGTGTTAAGTACTAGATGGGCTGAATTTAGAGTGTTGTTGGGGCCCATAGTGAAAGGTGGAGTCTAGAATTGAGGGGTTAGGGCAGGTCCATGGAAACAGAGGTGTCTGGCATCTGGAGGCTGGGAAGGAGTTAGGCAATGAGGAGGTGAGTAGGATGTTTCAGACAGTGCAAAGATGTGTCAAGGCCTTGCAAATAAAGATATGGTCTTTATTAAATGGATGGCAAAAGAGCCACTGAATCACTCCCTGTAAGAGTGGAGAGGAGACAAGGGTCAGGGCAAAGGACCTAGGAACCAACATAAAAATGTAGATTCTTGCCCTGTACCCGGTCAAATTAGCTCTTTGTTTGAGACCCACACCCCACCTTCCTGATGCTCTCAAAGTATCATGTGCCCCTCTGTGAAAGCATTGTCATAAATAGTGCATTTATTTGCGTCATCATTTTAGATTTCTCTACCTTTTAAGTTCAGGGATACATGCTCAGAATGTGCAGGTTTGTTACACAGGTAAACATGTGCCATGGTGGTTTGCTGCACAGATCATTCCATCGCCTAGGTATTAAGCCCAGTGTCCATTAACTATTCTTCCAGATGCTCTCCCTCCTCCCACCCCACAACCCGTGTCAGGCCCCAGTGTGTGTTGTTCCATCCCATTTGTCCATGCGTGTTCATCATTCAGCTTGTGTCACCATTTTATTAACACCTGTTTCTATCCACTAAGCCATCAGTTCCATGATGGTGGAGCATTGTATGTTTGGGTCACCACTCTACTCTTATGCTTAATAGAGTTCTGGGCACATAAGAATGTGCTTAGTTAATTTTTTAGTTAATTTGCAGTAGGCTGCAAATATGAAGGCCTCAAATACCTCATTCCTGTATGCATAACCCTTTGCAACATGACTCTGCCAACCCCATCAGTTTCTCCGTTCCTTTGGATCTAGGCTGACCCTTAAACATGCTCGAAGTAGTAAAATGTGGTAGAAGTACTGGTGGTAGAACTCTGAGCTTAGTCCTCACTGGATTTTGCAGGTTTCCCTCTCGTTCTCTGGGAATGTGCTGCCACCAGGGGAAGAAGCCTGGACTTGCCTCCCTGAGGATGAGCATGGAGAAAGAGGCCCAGCCAGATGCAACCT
The DNA here is from genome assembly GCF_049354715.1 of Callithrix jacchus. Lineage (NCBI taxonomy): Eukaryota > Metazoa > Chordata > Mammalia > Primates > Cebidae > Callithrix > Callithrix jacchus. The sequence continues at coordinate 52,211,844 of NC_133514.1, read as the reverse complement.
GCAGGCATCTGAGTGACACCATCGAATAACACCCGATTAGGCCACCAGATGATGGCAGCCACAGGACTGACTCCAGGAGAGACTGCCCAGTGGAGCCCAGCCCGAACTGCTGACCCACATAATTGTGAGCAAATTAAATGGTTGGGTTTTTGTTTTATTTTACTTTAAGTTCCAGGATACATGTGCAGAATGTGCAGGTTTGTTACATAGGTATACATGTGCCATGGTGGTTTGCTGTACCTGTCAACCTGTCATCTAGGTTCTAAGACCCGCATGCATTAGGTATTTGTCCTGATGTTCTCCCTCCCCTTGTGCCCCACCCCCTGACAGGCCCCGGTGTATGATGTTCCCCTCCCTGTGTCCATGTGTTCTTGTTGTTCAACTCGCATTTATGAGTGAGTACGTGCGGTGTTTGGTTTTCTGTTCCTGTTTTAGTTTGCTGAGAATGATGGCTTCTAGCTTCATCCATGTCCCTGCAAAAGACATAATCTCATTCTTTTTTATAGCTGCATAGTATTCCATGGTGTATATGTGCCATAATAAAAGGTCTGTTTTTTTAAACCACTGTATTTGGAAGTAGTTTGTTAGGAACAACAGACAACAGATATATCTGCTGAATGAGTGATGCAAGGGTCTGAAGCAGACCTAGGGCAGAGGTTCATGATGAGTCTCCTCTGTGTGATCCTTGCATGCACTTTGGGGTAGTTTTGATCGTTAGAAATTCTTCATATTCCATTGAAACATACTGAAGCTTTTGCCTACTTGTCTTAATTCTGTTTTTCTTAAGTGTCACAAACTAATTTCAATTTCTCAACTCTTTTCAATATTTCAATTGTTAAAAACAGCTATTTCTGCACATGTACCCCTATATTTTTTCTACTTTAGACCAAACAATCCTTAGTTCTTCCTACTTTTTCTCATGTGTCAGGATTTCCAGACCCTTTGTTACCCTAGTTGCTGCCCTCAATTTCCCTTTGGTAGAGAGGCTCCCATATTCTGGTGTCCTGTCAACTCCTCTGCTCCTTAGAAATCAGGACAAGCAAATACGATTTTAAGTATACTGCCAGGCCCATTTCCCTGACTCCACAAACCCATAAACACGAAGACCATAGTACAACAGGCTCCATGACTGTAATGCTGAAATTCCCAGGAAAGCTTCAGAACATACCAGGAGTCATACAGAGCGGCCTTTTTCAAGGAGGGTATTTTGAGACGAGAAAGAAAGATATTTTATACCACCCCAGCTAATGTTTGTTGGGTATTTCCATTGCTCTTATGCAACAAACTCTTCTTTCATATATTAAACTTTTGAAAGTCCGATAAATAATAGTAATCTAGACATATTTAAACCTGTCATCTAGGTTCTAAGACCCGCATACAGAATAAGCCTAGCAGAATAAGCAGATATTTGCACTTAAATTTTCTTTGCACAAAGAGGTTAAACTATCCGTCCCTCATCAAAGAGTGAGTCAGAAGTAAGCATAAATCCAAGCCACCACCAACCCCATTTTTCTCTGCAACATCACATTCCTCTCTGCTCCCAAATGAGCCGTTTAAGAGTTGTTGGGATATATCAAGCAATATACCATTAATATTAAAAAATCACTATAATATAAAGTTGCCAAAAGAAGAAAACATCTGGATGCTATTGATGAATATGCCAGCATTAAGTCTAAAATTCCCAAACCTAATGGGTGGAAATCGCTGGGACATTTATAGGCTGTGGCAGTTTTTGTGCCATGCCTTCATTCATTTGGCATTCATAACCAGCCTGTATCTAAGAGAAGCAAACAGGAATAAGGCACTCCTCCTGGCTTCTTACCTTCTCCGACTCACGCCAGCACTTCAGGATGAATATGTGGGCATAGATATCCTCCACACAGATCCAGCTGGACAGGCTCAAGGTCGTGTCTGTCCACACCCAGTCCATCACTGCCCTCAGCTCAGTCAAAAAGGGCACGAGGCGAAACCTGGCAGGAAACATATCTTGTCAGAGAGACATTTGTGGGTGGTCCCACCACCCTGCTCATCTGGGAAATCAAGCAGTTCCTTACTTCTCCAGGTGACCCTGGAGAATTTTCCATTATAAGTCTAATCTATGGATTTGTATCTTTTTCATTGTTTTCCTTTTCCCTCATGATCATAACCAACCGGGATCTCCCTTTTAAATAAGTGTGAAGGTGACTCAGCTTCTTTCACATTTATTTGTTCATATTACAAGACTGTTGGCCACGGGGTGCTGAATGACTGTGCCTCTGCTGTTGGATGAATTAGTAGGGGCGGTGCATCTGGTAGGTTAAAGATGAGGGCAAATGGATAGAGGCAGAGGGAGGAGGGGTTGTGGGGAGCCAGGGTGTGAGGGTCCTCAGCCGTAGGACTTGCTGGAGTACCAGGGTAATGGTCTTGGCTCAGCCTCTGTGGTTCAGTTTTTTTCAGAAGGTGTTGGGCTGGGCTCCTCCAGTCTCTGAAGAATGTTCCTTGTCTCTTGACGGCCACAGAGCTTCTCTCAGCCTGGAGAACCTGGGTTCTCCCAGAGCCCTCAAAGCAGTGTGGACTGCCACTCAGAAACTCTCCCCTAGGCTGCCTCAGCACTGTCAAGTGAATATAAATCCCATCTTCGGAAGAAACATCAGGCCCAGTCCCGGGCTAGCACTGCATGAAACACTTCCACACACAGCGCTTCACAGCATCTGAAGGCACTCAACACCTCTTCCGTCTGGTGCTGAGGAGGCGTGTGGCAATTAAACACAGAAAGAGTTTTGCCAACATTTTAAGAGTTCTGCAATGATTCACACTGCTGGATCTGTCCTCTCCCCTGTCCTTCCCAGATGGGAATAAAATGCCTTTCCATGGCTGTTCTTCCCCCTACAAGTGACTGTGACAATGCAGTCTCCCTACCCTTGGAATAAGAAGAGGTTGACATAATTGTAGCTCTTGGTGAGGAAGTTCCCCAGGACTCGTGTTGGGTAGCCGCAACGGATCTGGTAAGCAGACAACCCAAAGTAAACGCACTTCACAAAGTACCAAAGCTGGGCAACCAGGTTCTGGCTGAATTTCCTGAAATGTAAAAATGCAGAAAGTGAAGAAATGAAATCCCCTTCTCAAACAAAAGGACAGCAGTATCGAATTAAAACAACAACAACAAGGCAACAGAATTTCTCCTTCGTCACTCAAATCCAATTCTAATGAATTGTCTATACATCGTGGGTCACTTCAAAGGCAAAAAGTGAGATAAAAAAATTCAATAATAAAAACAATTTCCTTTGAATGGTTCCTCCAGTGTGTCCTATTCCATTGTTTCAGCTATAATTAAAATAAATTGTTAAGTGAATTTACTGATAAACATTTTCTCACTATGTAGATGATGCAGCTACCATGGTCCAAATTACACTCCTGTAAGAAAAAAACTATATACATGATATATATGTTTTATATAAACATATGTATAAACACATATGTATATTTACTTAAGAGGATTCATAATTTGGAACATGCACAAGAAAGAATTCTAATAGGTGGACTCTCAATCCCTTTCTACTATACATTATAAAAATAGATAATGGACTAACAAACTCTGCAAACACCTGGATTTGGTTCCAGTTCTGTCTATACGTTATGGGGTTTGTTTCCCAAGCCAGCATTTCTCAAGACATCAGTGTCTTTAATTGACAATTCTTCCTAGTTCTGCAAATCTAGAACTCCATGACCTAACCTTTATTTATTTTTAATGATCTCCTCAACAATACAGATGGTAGTCTCTTCTCCAGGTGAATAGAGAGTGAAGAGACATGTAGTGTTGTACAGCTCATGACTGCTACCACAAGTTTGAAAAAAGTTTAGTAGAATTAAATTTCACACCAGAAAAAAAATTTAGAATACAGTTTTAAAGAATGATGAGCTGTAGGACCACTTTAAACTTTAGATAAATGCAGCATTCTGGAAATGTCTTAAATATGGTCAGTGAAAATTTTAAAAAGAAAATAAAAGGAAAACTTTTGCCTTGGTAAGAGTTTGTTATAATCTTCTCTGTCCTCAATCTTAAGAGCCACACTTAAAGGTTTTGATACAAGCAGCATATTTCTTTTGGTGCCATATTTTGGAATTGTCTCTTCCCTTTCTTCCTCCCTCCGCTTTCTCCCTCCCTTCTCTCCTCCCTTTTTCCCTCCCTTCCCCGGGCACCGTTTGGGAGGCCCAGGCAGGAAGATTGCTTGAGGCCAGGCATTTGAGACCAGTCTGGGTAACATAGTAAGATCTCATCTCTACCAAAAGTAAAAGAAAAAAAAATGAAAAATAGTCAAGTGTGGTAGTGTGCACCTGTATCCCCAGCTGCCCTGGAGGCTGAGGTAGGAGGATTTTTTGAGCCCAGGAGTTTGAGATTGCAGTGAGCTGTGATCATACCACTGCATTCTAGCCTGGGTGACAGCGTGAGATTTTGTCCCTGAAAGCAATAAATAAGTAATTAAAAAAAAAACTAGCATGTCACAATTTGGGAGTGCAGTTCCAGAGGTTTTCAGAGTCACAGCAGATGATGGCAGCTTCACTGGATTAGGTACGTGGCTCCCCAGGCCAGTGACGAAGAGTTACAGTTTGCTTGCATACATAAAATCAGATATGCTTATTAAAAATTCCTGTTCCTACTACATCATATGGACAAGGCCACATTCACCTTCTGCAGAGCCTTTTCTTTCATAATTGGATAGAGCTGATATTCCCCATTTATAAAACTCCACTTTGTTTTTCTTTGCCGACTGACTGAATCATTTGTTCATGCAATCAGCACCAACAGTCTCAAGCACTGTTTTGCCTGGAGGTGTGGGGTGGGAGACACTGCAGAGATCTAGAGAATAAGGAGGAAGTAGACTTTGGGTTGGAGGCTGGGGAGAAGAAGGGGAGGAAGCAGAGCTTGGAGATGCCAGGTACACTGCAGAACTGAAGGTCAACGCCTTTCCTTAGGGCTCTAGGTGATAGAGGGGAGCACAGCAGCTGCTTTGAAGGATCTCACCAGCCCTCTCCTGACAGCTTCAGGCTGCCCGGGTCAGTGACACTAGTTGTATTACCAGCAGCAGCATCCGGCAGGATGGCTCCACCTGCTTCTCTCACCATAAGCTGAAACACTGCTAGGTGCTTTCAAACCCTGCTGCAATTGACCCCCACCAGTCTCCTATATGGAGACTCTATCAACTGCTCCTAATTGCTCTTCCTTTATCTTTTCTTCTGTCCAGGAAGTAGCCTCCAATTATTTACCTATTTCTTGAATGACTTCGTCTTATGCCCTCTCTCCTTCTCAAAAATGCCCCAGAGACCATATTCTACCTTACCTCCACCTCTGCTAAGGTGTAGAGAGAAACACAGCATAAAGACCCTAGGTTTGCTCTGGTCATTAAGGCTGTCCCCTTTCTTATTTATAGAAGTCTTATTTCTACAAATATGGATAAAATCTAATTATAATGTTTTTGAGTAATCAGTTCACACTTTGGATTCCCATTAACTATGGACCCAAACCTTTAGCTTTCCTACCGTCGTGGTGCTGCTGTGCCAAGGCTCTGCCTGCAGCCAGCAGTTCTGCTGTGCAATACATGTGAGTGTCACCACAGGAAACACATTTGCATAAAGGTGGGCTGGTGCCTCCAGCTTCTGAAGAACTTACCTCTCAGTCACGCCGGGTAAGATGAAGAACATCCAGAAGTGAATTCCGAACACAAGAATGACCTGGAAGATGACCTTTCCCAGTACCGTCTTCCTGAGGTAGAGGGCTCGGTCCACCACCATGGTTCCAAACTGAATGAGGACCATCACCAAAAACGGCCCCGGGACCTGGTCCTCCGACAGCGAAGAGGTGATGTCTGCAGCTGCTGAGTGTTTCTGGGGAAGAGACAACAAGTTCATGCCCAAGAGGCAGTTCACGGGAGGGAGCACCATCACTGTGCGGTGGGGTGGGTGCTGTGGCCTTTGCCCTAACCTACCCCAAAGGCCCAAAAGCCGAAGACAATGATGATGAAGTCCACCGTGTCAGCCAGGAACATGAGCACATACACGTCAGTCACGGCGCTGTAGTCCGGGTGGATGAGGTTGTAAAAGAACTGTTTGATGGGCACATAGATCTGCAGCGTCCTGCAAAATGGAAACCCCCACCAACCCGCTTGTTTTAGGAGGGGCAGGATGGCAGAAATGAACAGACACTGCCATCACGCCATTCCTCTGCATTCCCCTTTCCAGCCAGGTCCCACCATCCTCTCTCAGCCTCAGGATAGTTCTGCTGGGGGCGGCCCCTGCTCTAATGGAGCGTGTATACACATTTACTGCCAAAATAGGTACTGAAGCCTCTCTGCTGATGGCACCACAAGCCTCTCCTCTTGCTTGAAGCATAATAGAATGGTATGATGCCCTGGGAGCAAGGTGCTGGGTTTGTAGCCTGATTCAATTGCTCACCGCCTGCAAGACCCATGAGCACGTTATGTAACTCTCTGTGATTAGTTTCGTCATCTGTAAAACTGGAGTGATAACAAGACCTGAGGCCTAGGACCAAGGTGGGAACTAAATGAGGGAATGTATGAGGGAGGGTGCTCAGACCTGGAGTGCTTGGTCCATGTGTGTTTGAATGTGCGACGCCTCTGCTCCTCCTGTTTTACGGTTTGTGTCCATCCTGGCTCCCACATACTGCCCTGACCTTTTATCTGTGCCTAAGTGCTGTGTCCTGCTGGCTCTTGCTCGTCTGTCTAGCCTTTGCCCTATCTTTGCTCTGAAACCTGCCTTCAATTCAACGCCATGTTCATGTGCAGCTGGCTCTCCTGCCGTTAGAGCTTCTGTTCAGGGCTTTACTCCCGCTGCATTCCCAGTCCCATGCACCACTTCTGTCCCCAGCAGGTGGAGGGACCTGTGCAGTTTGCCTGGAAACAGGCATATGACCCTGGACAAAGCATTTCTCCACATTGCACTTCCATCCCCTTCTCAGGATAAGAGTGCAGCTCTAAGGCCCTTCCAGCTTTGACACTGTATTCCTCTCAGTCTGGCTGGACTTCCCCATAATGCCTAAGAATACCATCCATGAAGCATTGAAGTGACCTATTTGCTCTGTTCAAATAGGAAATGCATGTACATAAATGGATATAAAATGAATCACACTTACGGAAAAATGATTTTTAAAAACAAGACAGAAAGGGTTAATTGCATTCTGCCTTATGCACATAATGTTTGTGACATGAGAAGTTACTCCTCTGCTCTTTGCCCCTGGTTCACAAGAAATAATAAAGCCCAAAACCCTAAAATAAAGCACACAAGCCAGATGTTCTCATGGACTCACTTCTTTATGGTAAAGGCTTTTGCTTTGATTAAATGTTCTTGAAGCTTTTCCATATAAAGTTCCCTTTTGCTTTTTTGCTTAATACTCAAAACACTGCTTCCTTTTTGACTGCTGTTTCGGGTGCTTGTGCTGCCTAGAAATAAAAAGAGATCACAAAATGTATGGTGAAGCCTGGCGTTTGTTCACCTGAATATCCCAGAAGCAGCCCCCAGAGCCCACATGGTGGAGGGATAGCTCAGGACTGCTTGAGAGGATGAATAGGCAAGGATGCATTTATGAAAGATGACTGAGCCCTTTGGGATGTCCCCTCAACTCTGCTCCCAGTATGGTGGCTCTTTTCCTGGATTGTTATGCAATCTTTGTTCCAGAAGTAAACAAACTGGAAGGATGGTTTTTATTGTGCTATCTTGGATGCAGATGCTCCAGATAGGATGCCCCGTGTCTGTTTTCATACCCTAATTTCTCTAATTATAAAGTGAATATGACATAATCTGACAGTATCTGCCTCTAAAGCAGGCTCTGAAAATGACTATACACCACTGCATGGAAAGCTTCAGACAGGAGCCCCGTAAATACAAAGCTTCAGAAAGGAGCCCCGTAATTACAAAAGCTTCAGACAGGAGCCCCATAGATACAAAAGTTCAGTGATTTCAACAGGGGCAGCTGTGAGACCTGTCTACTTTCTGATCGTACTCCTTGTTTAGGAAGAAATTAATTACTAGACTAAGAGATAACTGCATAGTATGGCTAAAAGTTCTCATCAATTACATCTAAATATCTTTAAAAATATATTGTGATTGATAGCACTCTGGACAATCCCTGCAGATTTTTTGCATGTAAATTAAAAAATCATGAGTCTGGCATTTATTAGGGACAAGGCAGTGTGCCAGCCACTTTTCACAATTGTCTGAAACACTTGTCCTGAGATAAGAAGATTTTGAGTAGAGGGATTACACAGCTGAGGCAGGATTTGAACTCAGGTCTCTCTGATTTCAAAGCCCTTTCTTTTCACATTACAATGTCTGTCTCTTGATAGCACCCAATACACCATCTTGCCCCAGACCTACAGGCACCAGAAAAAAAAAGGCCACCTGGGGGCTAAGTACAGCCTAGACATATTGTGTTGACAGATACCTCTTTGGGATCTGTTTGAAGAAAAGCTGGATCTCTGGGATGGCTCAGAGCTGGTGCTGGAGCGCTTCCTCCGGACAGCTGTCTGCTGCTCTGGGAAGGTCACATGCACTGACTCCACGGATGCTGCCAGGTTGATGGACTTGAGAGAATCGGAGGAGTCCCTCCTGCCATGACTGAGGGAAAGCTCATCATCTGATTCCTCCTTGTCCATGCCACTTTCAGTCATGTCATCTTCATCCCATAAGCCATGGCACTGAGAAGCAGGGACAGGGACAATTGAGGCTACTATTTCAGGTGGAACCCTTGGTATTCTGTCCTACAAAATCTCATCCAACAAGCTGTCCTTCAAGATTAGAAAAACAAGATGATATGGTTTAACTGTGCCCCGACCCAAATCTCAACTTGAATTCCCACGTGTTGTGGGAGGTAACTGAATCATGGGAGCAGGTCTTTCCCATGCTAGTCTAGTGATAGTGAATGAGTCTCACAGATCTGATAGTTATGAAAAAGGGAGTTTCCCTGAACAAGCCCTCCTCTCTTTGCCTGCTGCCGTCCACATAAGATGTGACTTGCTTCTCCTTGCCTTCTGCCATGATTGTGAGGCTTCCCCAGCCATGTGGACCTGTAAGTCCATTAAACCTCTTTTTTTAAATTGTCCAGTCTCAGGTGTGTCTTTATCAGCAGCATGAAAACAGACTAACACACAAGAAAAGAAAGCTTGTCTAGGGCTTTATGAGGATCCCAGTAGGGGACAGATGGGTGAGTGTAGACAATAAGATTTTAGCTGATAATTAAAATTTTATCAGCTAACTTTTGGCAGAAGGACTCAGGATGAAAGATACAGTGACTTGACTTATTAGACAGAAAGTCACCCTTATGACCTTGCTGCTGTCGGACAAAGCTCTCCCTTGAGCTCTTTGTCTGGCCATGCATTTGCTCCCCAAGACATTGCCTGGTCCTCCCTCTGACTCATATGTAAAGGACAAGAGCTCCAGGCCAATTTATCAGAAATCAGTTGGTCAAAACCAACTCCGAGAATGATCAGTCCACCGATCACTCAATGAACAGATGTTTCTTATTTATTTGTAAATGTGTTATTCTTAAACATATTCAATGAATGTATTCTTATAAACATAACAAACATTTTAGCTTTTCATAATGGGATTTTTCATATTATATGGATTTCTTTCCAATTATTTTAAGAGTTGTTTCCTCTTTTGCCAACATTCATATATTTAATTTTTTTTGCAACTTTCTCAGTAGCATATTTTCTTGTTTGCTAATTCTTCTAATTATTTATCAAATATACAGCAATTTGATATTAAATAGGATGGTTTCAAGCACTGTTGAAACTTCTGCAGTTTTAATTGGTTGGTTTTCATGGAAACATTATATGAAAGATTGATTTTTTCAAAACTATGGGGTAGCTTGTCCTCTTAAGAAAAGATCTATCATTCCAAAAAGGATTTTTATATCCTTAATTAAAATTTTAACGTAGTGCCATTACCTCAAATCTCACATACATTCATATATTTTAATTTTTCAAAAAAAGTAAAAATATCAATATGAAACAAAAAGATTGTATTATATGTTTAAAATATAAAATTGTAGCAGTTAAGCCATTTAAACATTGATGAAAAAATAGTAAAATGCCCTAAAGAGTTATGATAATTTTAAATGATGCAAAAGAAGGCAAAGGTTTCAAGAGAATTCTGACTTGGGAAAAATTATACCATTAAATGTTAAATACCGAAGTTTACAAAAAATGAATGTCTGAGACTAAAAAAGCAAGGCCAATACACTTACTAATATATTCATAACGAAAATCAGTATAGTAAATAAATTCAAGTACTTAACATATCCATTAGAAGAACTGTAAAATTTAGGCAAATTCCATTTTGGCTAACTGGTTTCCTTAGATAACACAGCTTTCAAAAACCCACCACAACCCAATGACCCAGCTAAGGCTGCCTCCAAATGGAGGGCTTGGGTGCTTCGCAAAGTGATGGAAACCAGAGTGAGGGGGCTGACCAGAGCACTCTCAGATGAAACCGAGTTTGATATAGCTCCCTGAGCTAGGGCAGAAGTTAAACACACTGCCACTTTTCTATGTGTGCCTGTATGTATATGTACATATATGTATTAACTCACACCAAGCCTTGTTCTAAAAAGAATTCTAGGAACTAAGAAAGATATTCCTTGATAAAAGGAATTTAAAATATTTTATATGAGAAGACGAGGTTAAAATGAGAGATGGAAAGTAAGATTGTGACAAGAAGTACATTCATACATAAAATCTATGCTATGCAATAATTTCTATTTATTAGAATTAAATGGCATATTTACAGGCTTAGTTTATAAGTCACAGCATATGAGAAGGAAAGACCCACGAAGTCACTCAGAAGGACAGGAGTCCCTGGATTGAGGCCGGGCCATGTTGTGTAAAGGCCTTCCTCCAGCAGGGCCATGAGTGACCTACTCTGCAACAAGCAGGAGGAAGCACAGCTCTGGGCTTCACTGGGCAACTGAATACATGGTCTGTCCCCAACAGCTAATGGTTTGATGACAAGAAACCACCCAATGAAAACAATTCTACTAGAAGAAGGGAGGCAAAACCTGGCATGGAGATGAGACAATATGATCCATGGACATTGTGGCTCTTTGATGCTCTGGCTTAAACCCGGGGCAGAATTTAGTGTATCTGGCATTAAGATATTACACATCATTCAAGCAATGTTCCACAAAAGTGGAACATTACACATTTAACCTAAGTTAGAAACATGGGTAAATATTCACCCAGATTTACTGTAAGTTCCATTATTGAGCACCATAAGTGTTGGAAAAAATGTCCACTGAATGAATGTAACCTTTTTCTCTTCTTCATTTTTTTCTTTTTTTAAAAGAACATATGAGCAGATGCCACCCACTGGCCCCTCAGCCCCATCACCAATCCTGATGTCCAGGTTATCTAGGAATATTACGGGGGCTGCGATGACCAACTTCCAACTTGAACTGATTAACTGTTAACATGCTGTACCTTCAAAATTGATCGATGAAAGAACAGAGCCAGGAGCTGGATGAGGTCATAAAGAACGTAACCTTCCTTCTTTTCCACTCCTATGATGTTCGGGGGGTGGTACGGTTTATCTTTGTTCAGCTCCGCAGTCTTATTCCAGGGAAAGAACCCAAATTGGAAGAAATACTTGACTACAATTGCCACCTACATAAAGATGACAGGAGTTTGAAAAAAATTACTCCTTCTTTTAGGAATAGATATACCTGTCTATGGAAAAGAGCAATACAAAATTAAGAAAGAAACCTGCATTTCACACTTTTGATGGTATGGAATAGTAACATTATCATTCTTGCAGACTACTGACTTCAAAACAGAAGCAGTGTCTGGCTGTCATGGTGTCTTCCACTGTGAATGAAGCAAGGCCAGACAGGCTCCTCAGGTCACCACTTTGATTGGTCATTCCTCTATTTTTGAGGTGTTGGCATTCATACTGATTTAATTAGACATTTATATAATTATTTAGCTATTAAATATGGTATTTAGGGCAAACCCGAGCAGAACATATTAACATCTTTCTAATTTCCATATTTCTTTAATTCTTAATCTATAGGAGCATATCACATGATTATAATGTATGCGGTTTTCACTTTCCTCCATCATATCTGCATGCCACATTAGTCTGGGAGCCATTGAAAAACAGACGCTACTACTTGCTTTCTACTCATCTTTGTATACTTGTGCCTAGCAGAGTTCTTGGTTTCTGGCACGTGGTTTATATTATAGACTAAATCAACATCAAGAATTTCCCACTTATTTCAGTCCTCAGTGCAATGTGACAAGAAAAGGGAGAGCCTCAACTTAACTTATATAAAAATATTTTACTTCTGTTTTTAGAGATGAGGTCTCAATCTGTTGTCCATGGTGGAGTGCAGTGGCACAATCATAGCTCACTGCAACCTCAAACTCCGGGGTGAAAGCAATCCTCCCACCTCTGCCTCCCGAGTAGCTTGGACTACAGATATAGAAATGGGGTCTCGCTATGTTGCCCAGGCTTGTCTTGAACTCTTGGCCTCAAGTAATCCTCCTGCCTTGGCTTCCTAAAGTGCTGGGATTACAGCCAGAAATATTTTATTTTTAAGGTGAAAACTATATAAGAAGCTCTTGTTCCCTTTTCCACATTCTTGGTACTTCCTCTGATTTCAGCCCTAGGTAGGAAAAGGAATCTGATCAATGTACTCCCATTGTTATAGACTGGTACCCATTCCCTAAACAGGGAGTCATTTACATCCTGAAGTGATGTAATGAAAGTAAAGTTTAGGAATGACTAGCTTGGACCCGCCAATTCAGCAACAGATATGTATTTGACTTCACACCCTTTATTTTCCTTATGGAAACAAGATGCTTGCTATCAATACTTTAAACCGAACACTTTTGAGATGGTTTAGTGCATAGCTTTGTTTTAATTTTGCTACTGAATTACTTATAACCTACAAAACTTCTAGGCTTTGAGTGTGCATCTAGGATGAGCACTGTCATTTAAGAAGTAATTACAGCACTGTTGAAAGTAAAAACTTTTCCTTACAAGTCAGGGGGAAAAAATCAGTCTCTTCATAAACCTGAGAACACAAAGCACCACAGTCTTCCAGGCACCGAGAATATCAAGCTTTTCTTTTAGTTCCTTTATGGTTTTCATGGGCATTTGTGATCCTGTCTATGTTGAACGGGGCAGGACAGAAAAGCAGGACCGGAAGAGTGAGAAGGCACCTCATACACCGCATGTGAGGTAAACAGGCTGGCATCCACCCTTCAGATGCTAAGTGGGTGCTTGTACAATTTTGTGTTGCAATGTATGGAAATTTACTTTTACATTTAACCATGAAAAGTATGTTGATGTGTTCAAACTATGTTCTAAGTGCTGGACAATATCACTTAACACAGTCCATTCCCTGAACCCCCTGTGGCGCCAGGCACTGTGCTCAGCTCTGCAGAAGCCTGTTATCATCTCAGTGGTTAATATTTTAGGAAAGGCTACTAGGCTTCAAAAGCCTCCCCACCCCTCACCAACTGGGCAACTTTGGGCCATTTACTTAATCTCATTGATGCTGTGTCCTTATCTGTTAAATGGGAATGATGGCAGCACCCACCTTGTGTGAGGTGTGAAGTATGAAAAGATTTTTAGAATTGCGAGTGCTAGGTAACTGCTGGTACTGTATGATTTGTGTACCTAAGAATGTCTATGGAACTGTGTGTTCCATGTGAAAGTGTCCAGGGTGAGGGAAGGCTGATCTCGAGAGAGGGCACAGGGACACAACGTATGCTTCCCCTTGCATAGCCGCCCGAAGCCATTCACAGGAGTCTGCGCCCAGGCCTACCTCAGTATAAACGATGGCCATCATCCAGAACCGGCGGCTGGGCCTGGGGACGGACAGCATGGCCCAGAGGAAGATGAGGATGGGAAGGAGGAGAGTGATCATGGAGGCCGAGACCATGTGGTTGAGGATGATCACAAAGTAGCACACCATTTCCGAGCGGGCAACCAGAGTGTTGTACATGGCATAGAAGAGCAGCAGAAATCGAGGCTGCCCCACGTAGAATTTCTCTGACTCTTCAAGCTCATCATCATGAAACATCCTGTTAAAAGTCAACCATGTGATAATATGTCTTTTTGTTTTTTAGATGAAGTCTTGCTCTTGTGGCCCAGGCTGGAGTGCAACGGCATGACCTTGGCTCACTAACCTCTGCCCCCAGGTTCAAGTGATGCTCTTGCCTGGGATTACAGATGCCCACCACCATGCCCAGCTAATTTTTTTGTATTTTTAGTAGTGAGGGAGTTTCACCATGTTGGTCAGGGTGGTCTTGAACTCCTGACCTCAGGTGATCCACCCACCTCGGCCTCCCAAAGTGCTCGGGTTACAGGCATGAGCCTCCGTGCCTGGCCACATCTGTCTTTAATTTCTTCAAATTACTGATTTTCATTTAGTACCATCCTTCCTGCTATGTCCCCCACTTCCTATGTTCCCAATTTTCCTTCAGAGACAACCTGATATCAGACTTTATTATAGAAAAACGTCAATACAAGGCTCTACTGACAGGTTTTGCTGGTTCTAGAACCAGTCATGGGAGGACTGAAATGTGCTTTGTACTTGTAGTGCAGGAAGTCCTGGAATTGTCTATTTGCTCTAAGCGGCTAGGTGAACTTTTTTCTATATATGAATTTTTCTGTATACAGAATTGAAGCATATGTTTAAGTGGTGATTTCAGAATACATGTCTGATCTGCTCACTGGACCCTTACTTGTTCAGCAGCAGCTCGCTGGCCGTCAGCTCGTGGGTCAGGGGAGGTAAGATGCTGGACCCCAGCTTATCAGTGCGGCTGTCGTCAGGGCTGACTGCCATGTGGTTCTTGCCTGTAGAGTCGTCCTGTGAGCCGAAGGACAGGTGCTCGAAGCTCACAGCCTTGCTGTAGGAGGGAGGAGCCTCCACATCCCCGTCCAGGGTAGAGAACTGTGTCAGCTCTTCCTCTGGGGTGAGGCTGACCTCCTCGGCACCCATGGCTCCCACATTGAACCCGGCAGCCTCAAACTCCTTGGCCTCCCGGGACTCAGGCACCGTGCTCCCTGCCTCCTCCTCCTGCTCAGCCTCCACCTCCTCGATGGTCTCAGTAGTCCCCTGGCGTGAGTACAGCATGGTGCACTGCGTGGGCTCACTGTCAGGAGAAAGGGTGGGCACAGAGCCCATGTCTTAGCATCCACACTCCTGGGGCTCTTTCCTATGCCTGAGAGACCTCATCAGCACTTCTAAGGAAATGCCCCATTGTTTTTCTTGCATTCCATCTGCTTTGTTCTTTTAGAATAATCACTTCTGTTCTCCAGACATTGCAAACAGCAGCCTCCCCAGTGCAAATGTTGACAGTGCACACACACAGTTTAGAACCAGAGCCAGCCAAGTGGCTCTCAAAGAGCAAAACCCGCCCCCGTAACAAGTGTTGAGTATCAATTCACAGTCTCGGGTTCCAAAGTCTGTTTCCCTATCAACACAGCAGAACTTACCCACTGCTCCGTCTGCTTCAAGGAGTATCTCTGGAGAGGAGATGCTCTGAAGGTTTTGACTGAGGCTAGGTCTTAGCAAATAGCTATTCTACCCTCCATCCTACACAACAGACCTGCCCAGACCATAAGTGAGGAACAGGAATGATTAAATATTGACTGCACTGAACAGCTGTGTGCTTGATAAAAATGCCACCCTTCTTTCACATTTGTTCCTCCTCCCTGCTTTTCCATCCTTTGCCTTTTGTGCATTTCTGTGCATAATGTCTGCGGAATATCCACCCTGGTCCAGATCCCTGTACTGCGCCCAGGGCTTCCCTTCCCATGGGACTCCAGCCACTCTCCCCGTGTGAGCTCTCCTAGACCCTTGTCCCTTCGCGCTGCCCACTCCACCCGAGGGTGCACTTCTGTTCTCTCCTCCTGACAGCTTTACTTATTTCCTTCTACCAGTTCCTCTTCGAGTGCTCCTTTTCCAGAAGCTTCTCTACTCTCATCCTCACTCCCCATGTTTGGCATTCTGTTCTTTTCTCTCACATCCTTCATCTCCTTTTGTTCCTTTATTCTTTTAGCTTTCCCTGTCAGGTCCATGCAGACAAGGTTGGCCATGACAAGAGGGCACCTGGTGACATTCAGGCCTTGCTCTACCTCGGACACATGGAGGGGAGAGAGGCAAAGCCCACCTGAAGACTGGGAATCTGGAGGATGTGGGAGGTGGATGTGTTAGACTCTGAAGTATGCACTGTGATCTGAACGGCATGTGTGACCACCTATGTTCCATAAACACTGAGATTCTCAAATGCATAGACTGTACCCATATTTCTTGTCACAGATGCCAGTGTAGACATGTAGGTGAGTGAATGAATGAATGAACCTTGGCAGAGCTGTTCTCAGCATCCTGTAACTGAAGAACCAGATTGGCATGAGCTTTTGATGCCCACTCAGGTGTTCAGAATCCCCAGGGCTGTGCCCTCGAGTACGCACATCATAGAGGGGCTGTCAAAATGCCAGGCCAAACCAGATTTTTGCTAAGACTTACCTCAATTAGATATCCCTCCTAGGATGGCCATGCAATTAACTCATTGCCCAGGGAACTTCCAGACTACTGGAGCCAATCCCACAACAGATCTCATGACCAGTAAGACTAATCAATCCTAAGCACTCTCCCTCTCGTTTGGATGTCCTGTGGCACCAAGGAGCTGAGGGTACCTTCAGAGGTCAAGAAAATGGATTGGTATGGCAGGCATGTGCCTGCCAGAGGACCTGCCAAATGGCAAGGCATTCCCATCAATGCCAGATGCCAGCGTACTGCAGGGCTGCATTGAGATATACAGCTGTCAGTGAAAAGAAGGTGCCCTCTGACTTGCCACTGTGAGCAGACAATACAAAACTCAGTTTGGATTGAGCTGTTTTCACGTCAGGAGAAGCACAGTGTAGCTGCTGACTTCTATGACCATCCTAAGGCAATTCAAAAAGAGCGTTTGGGATGTACGCAAATAATTTGATTTCTACATGAATCCTGTTTTGGGGTGGGATTTGAGAGAACTTAAGCCACAGTAATTTTTTTTCCCCAAAATACAAGTTATTGGCTACAAAGGTGATGCATTGTGCTGCATAATATTCTTGTTAAAAACCAGTGGTAAACTATATTCTGACTTTCAGGTCAGTTAGGCATATAACATGTAGACTTATTCAATATTCACTACAATGACTACCTATGACACATTTTTAGGTTCTTCCTACTGCATGCATCTTTTGATTAAATCATGAGTAAAAGTTTTCTACCTTTGCTAACAGATTTCCTCCTTTGAATGGTGTCCACAGAAGCTCTAAATTATAAAGGAAACATGCTTATGTCTCTGAAAATGGAAAGTGTGAAATACTGAAAAAATGGAGGAGAATGTTTATGATAAGGAGTTAAAAAAAACACTCCTAACAGTCAAAAACTAAAGAGCTGTTAGTTTAATATAACGCTGTCTTGAGTACAATTACATCTCAGAGAGGGCAGTGGTTATGCTTTTGTTAGTCATGCAGTTTCTTAAAATAAAAATGAAATAAAAACATATGTAACCAGAACTTATATTTGCAGTGATATAAACGGGGGAAGAGGTGATTAAAATGACAGAACAAAGCATGCACAAGTTAAGCACCTTGATGCTAAACTGCCACTGTCAGCTGAAGAGGAGGACATATCCATGCTGAGCATTTTACGGAGCCTAGGCCGAGCGCGCTCGCTTGTTTTAGGAATTTCTTGTCCATCTAAATCATCAAGGGTGGACTGCCTTGAGAACAGCATGGTTGCTTCAGTGTAGCAGCTAGCAGCGCAAACAGTTACAGAAACACAGTGTTAAAACACCAAGTGGTACATCAGGTTACACATGGATCAACTGACCAACACACTGCCATGCAGCAAACCACACATGACACCAACACCACCGACAAGGACGGCCACCGCAGCGGGGCTCGGGAATAGGGAAGGACCTGTGTGCAGGACCTTAAAACACAAGAGTACTGGATTGTAAAAACATATTGGCTAGTGACACATTACAAAATGGTGCTCTCTGGGTGGGATTAAGAAATAGAAGAATAACAAGCCCCAATATTTTTCTCACAAAGTAGAATTTATATAATTAAACTTCATAACAGAGGGTTTTTTTAAATGAAAGGAAATATGCTTTATTTGGAGCTTGCAGTCCTGAGTTGCGAGCATTGATTAACCAATTTGCTTAAGCAGAAATAACTGCTCATGTAGAATTTATATAAAATATTTCAATCTTTGTTTTTTCTTTTTAACACAGTCTTCAGAATTAGAGAGGGGAAACTCAGGAATGACAACAAACTGAATTTTGCACCCCATTTTTGGAGTGATATTCAGTTAAGCCAAACGAGATGCTTTGCATGTAGTAGGGATGCTGGTTTAATATGCCATGGATATAAACCAACATCAGAAATAAAATAAAAGGCTGTAAAGAAAAGAACAAAGGAGCTTGAGCAATGGTAGGGTCATTTTGTCTGTTAACTTTTCATTGTGCCTAATTTTTCTTCTGCATCACGTTTTAGGGCTTGGTGGATGCCACGGTGGAGAGAACCCACTGCCTAAAATCCTCATCTCCTGGTACCCAACGGAGCAGTGAGTGGGGAGGGAGGATGGCAGATTTAAGCCTAGGATGCTTCTGGGGAGGATGCCCCATGAGAGGAAGCACACAGGTGTGAACCAGGCAGAGTTTCACTTTCCGCACATGATTCAACCCCAAAGAGGGACCAACAGCCCAAAGATCCTCTACAGAAGGCAACTGGAATACTTTATCTTCCAACTTGAGTGCTGATGGACTGGCTGACCCAGGGAACAGAAACAGACCCTTAGAGATCCAGAATACCTGATTTCCAGGCTGAACCTGCTAAGCTGAGCACTGTCATCAAGTGAACTCACTAGGAGAATACTAGGTGCCTGGCCTGCACAACCATACACTGTCAGCCAAGGATCCTGGGGCAGAGGCAGAAGGCATTCAGGATGCAATGACCACTGCAAGCCCGGGAGGAGGGAATTTGAGTTATTCTCTCATGGAACCTGTTAAAAAGTTTTTTATCCCATATGCCGGAGCACAAGACCTAACTGCTCCAGTGGGGCCGGCTGTGCTGCTGTCCATGTCACAGCTATGTAGCCAAGACGGGGAAGGCAGTGAGGGCAATGAGCCTTGAGTGACCAAATTATTCTCTAGAAGGAGATGGAGGCTGTTTCTTTTCCCCTAACTCCTTTAGATGTCACCATGTCACCATGTTCTGGACAAAATGAGGAGACAATAACAAGACAAATGAGAAAAGCATTGGATGAACAAAGTGAGGGCTGGGATGCTGACTTTCTGACACAATTGGCTGTTGGGTTTTAGATGAATCTGTGCACCTTTCTGGGGCCCCAATTTTATGTTTCTGAGATGAAGAGATTTCACACTTCTGTATTTCATTTAATATTTGCAGGGATGCAACCTCACAGCCTGGGCAGTCTCCTGAAACTTTGTTCAAGTTTTCTTCATGGGAACGGAAGGTTCTAATTCAAAATCCCTGTTTATCTTGTTAACTCTAGGGTGGAGTTCTCAGAAACTACACCATCCCACACAATGGGTTTCCTGTAGGGCAACTAATAAGTCACCCAATCCAGGACAATCTAAAAGCGAAAAGGAAGGGGAGGAAATGTATTAAAATAGGCCCAGACAGCAGGCCCGAGGGTATGGCTGCCATTACTCCCCTGAGGAAGACAGGGCAACCCTCAGGGGACAGATTTAAGATAATAACTGCCTCCTTCCTATCTGGGAATGCCCCTGAGAATGTTAACTAATGTTTTCTGTAGCAATTTAAGCTAATATATTTTCTAGGAAGGTAATGTTATCTGGTTATATAAAGCAGCCATTAAAAAAATGTTTGCCATTTTACATACCATTTGAAAGAAACTGTGACTGTTCTTCTAAGTCAAAGGGACTACAAATCCACTTGCTAGGTTCCTACCCAGACCCCATCTACAGTCTGCTGAAAGGCAAAATTCATGCCACTGGCCTCAGAGCAGGGGCCATGAAGGGCACTGGCCACACCAGGTGAGTGCAGCCTCACTGGGGAGTGGCAACCACGTGGCCACCAGACTCTTCCCAATGACTTCCACTGCAGGACCTCTTCTAGGGAGGGTTACTACCTTTCCAACAATCAGCATGGCTTCCTGGAGACTCCAGTGTAGACAAATGATTATTTGGAGATTTGAAAGTTTCTAAAGCAGAGAACCTAGGAATATGGCTCACTGCAAAAAAGGGCAAGTATGGTAACTCCTTTACCAGCAACAAGACAGGCCCTATTCTGTCTCCCCTTTCTTTCAGCTGAAAAATAAAATAAAAATACATTGAAACCTAACTCTAAAGGTGCCAGTTTCCTACTAGTCATTGTATTTATTGAGTGATCATTTTTAAATTGGGAGGATATTTTGACAATCTTTGCCAAAAAGCGATCGATGAATTTACCTCCTAACTCACAAGTTTTCATCATGAATATGGTTTCCTCATCTGCAATCTGAGGTCAGATTTAAAGGCAGTTATTTGACTTTATTTTAACCAGTTTTTTTCCTCCTTGTGATTTATAATATTTAATTTCTTAATGGGGCATATTGTCCATTATTATGCAGTTAAAAGACATAAAGATGGGATTCACCTATGTTTATTTTATGAAAAATTTATTTTCAATTCACCTTCAAATATTCTCTGAGGCCACTGATTCAGAGTTTGCTTCTAGAGCAGCTTTTTTCAAGCCAGGCTTATGTGTGATATTCAGGAGGCCTGCAAAACCCTTGAGATTGTATGAAAAAGAATTTGTATCTATGTATGATTTTTCCCTGTGGGAGACTGTATGGCTTCATGAAATTTCAAAAGACATTCATTAAAAAAATGTCATTAATTACTGTTAGTGTCATCACAAATTAATGAAGAAAGGCTATTCTATTCATTACCCATTTCACTTGCCACACTGGGAGATTCAAAAAAATCTCTGTAATATAAAATGAAGTAAGAAGGGAGGTTAAAAAAAGGCATTTGAAAATTTCTACAAATCACATGATGGGGCAGCATATTTTCTTGAAGAAAGATGCAAAGGTGCAATAGTCAAACTCGATGCTACACATGTATATGATCATAGTTTCACTGCACAGGAAGAAATGATCCCAGTTGAATATGGTCATAACTTTTGTTTAAGTTCACTAGGGCTGTCTTTTATTTTAGAATTTAGAAGTAATAAAGATACAGTTTAAATTAGATCCAGTCTGTATTGGATATATACAGAGCAGCACAGTCCAAAGCTGAGAGGAGTGGGATACATGTAAATGTTATGTAAAAATAAATGAATGAATAAAAGAAACATCATTTGGGACATGTATGTGTAGAGAGTCTCAGCATTCCTTTCATCCTATCATTCTCTTACTTTTTGAAAAATGGTTGTTTGATCACTAATAATTCCTAAAGTGGATAGATTTAGAAACTTTTAGATTCTCCAATTTCCCTTCATTCACCCTGTAACTAGGAAGCAGCACCAGTCAGTATCTTGAGTGCTCACTACATTCGGACAAATCTTGGCTCTCGCCCACCCTGCTGCACAAACCTGTCGGCTTTCACAGACTTACCCATGCAGGGTCCCTGTAGAATGAAGGGACTATGTAAGAGCTTAGGTAAGATGGGCTAGACACAGATTTGAAGTTTTAGCATTAAAATGAATTAAATGCATTGAATTAAAGAGAGAATGAGTCAGTTTAAATACATTGATCTATTGGTAGGGAGAGAATTGTTGCAATAAGAATGAATTTAATATATCTAAAAGCTTCTAAATAGAATGGTTATAATAGTTTTCAAAAAATAGAAATTAAATTCACAATAAAGAATGATCTTTTGTCTAAATGGAATCTGCCGAAGAGAAAGAAGCTCCCCTTTGAAAACATTGATTGTGGCAAGTTCTTAGGAAGACACAATGAGGCTCTGGTAACACTCACCAATGGAAGGATACGATATTAAAGTTTCTCTCTGTAACTTTTGATTTTACTAATGGTTTCAGAAATTAATAATTGAAAAGCATGCATATTCTTGGGTAGAAAGACACTGAAAAATAAAGTTTTATTATCATGACACATTTTTGTAATAATAAATTATTTTATTCTATGAATTAAAACTTTAAACAGAATCTCAATTAGGAAACAAACATTTGACTTTGAAATCATAAAGAGTTTCTGTACTTAATGTTTCTTCTTTTCACAAAAATGTACAGTAATAGATGAAATATCTGTGTCTTTGGAACTCATAAATAAGCAAAGAGTATTGACAAATTAAAGGAAAAATATAGTCTCTTTTATCATCCCTCAAAAGGACTATATTTATGCACTGTGTAATCTCTACAAATATTACTTCTAATTTAATGTAGTCATGAATATATATATATTTTAAATTGGGCTTAGCATACATCTTATTTTAAAATTTGAATTTTTACTACATATATGTACAAATTTTACTGTGTATATATATCACAAAGATCTTTTCATATAAGTAAATATGGATCTGCATCAATAATATTTATTGGGTAGCAAAATAATAGGCATAATTAGAGAGGCTCAAATATAGGAATGCAGCAACAGTTAAATAGCACTATAGAGTAAAACTTTTTTTATCCACATCTCCTCACTTGGTTTATAATTCCTTTTTTCTTTGAGATAGAGCCTAGCTCTGTTGCCAGGTGCCAGGCTGGAGTGCAGTGGCGTGGCACAGTCTTGGCTCACTGCAACCTCTGCCTCCGGGTTCAAGCAATCCTCCTGCCTCAGCCTCCCAAGTAGCTGGGACTACAGGCGCACACCACCATATTTTATATTTTAGTAGAGATGGGGTTTCACTACGTTGGCCAGGATGGTCTTGATCTCTTGACCTCGTGATCTGCCCGCCTCGGCCTCCCAAAGTGCTGGGATTACAAGCGTGAGCCACTGCGCCCGGCCTGGTTTATAATTCTAACAATCAGTTGTCTATTTTGGGTTTGGTATCAATAAAATGGTCCCAGCTCCCTCTCCTATTTCATCTGGAAATATACCCATTTGTGAAGGACAATTACTTCCATGAGTCATTAGTGCCTTGCTCTAAAGTGTGACTCTAACACTATCCAGGAGTTTCTGACCAGCACTCAGAGACACCAATCTCTACTGAATTCCCTAGGGCAAGCATTTTAGGAGGTAATAGCCTTATCTCAGTTCTTCCTAGGCTCAAACCATTTAGGGGACTACTCTTATCTTTAGATGCCTGTCCAAGAATCAAGCCCAGGGCTCGGCACAGAATAGCTGATTTTCAACATGTTTAATGAAAAAAAAAAAAATGAAGCATGAATGTTCTCAGTGACACAACTCTTTACCTGTGAAGGTGGCTATAAGGTGTAATTCATTTGGTCTAGCTCTTCACTCTGAGCGAGTTGATTTTTCCTGATAAGACAGGGTCTTCTGCTTAACTTAGAATCTAGCTCTGTACACTTGTCAGCATCTATCCACAACACTGTAATGCAAAGAATTCTGAGGCTTTTCTGGGACAGGCAGTAAGTTGGCCTTTGCAGTGCAGGAAGAGGCAATGAGAGACAGCATACTAGGGTGATTGAGAACTTGGGTTCTGAGCTAAACCACGTGATTTTGGATTGTGAGTCCACTTTTATATACAACCTAGCTGTGCGACTTTGGGTATGTTTCTTAATCTCTCCGTAACTGAATTCCGTCTTTCCAAAGCAGGGATAACAAGAGCATGCATCTCGTAGGTTCTTAGAGGATAAAATGAGGTAACTCAGTATAGTGCTTTGTGCTGGCCCCTGGTGAATCCATTAGTACTGTGTCATCTGACAATCCTGTTGTGAATGCATACAATAGTAAACTCAGAGAAGATGGAAGCTAACAGAATACTTTTTGGGAATTTTTATTATAAACCTTAAGGTAACACTTCTGAAGGAAAAGATCAAGATAGAAACAGAAGCAGAAGACGCTAGTGTAGAAGACATTTTGTGAATAAGCTATTTTGAAAAGCACTAAAGATGTAGCCCTTGACACAAGTAATCACTCTGAGGTTGGGAGGGATCATTCTTCCTTACCTCCAGCTTGAAAATCTCTCTTTGGGTCATATGGGTATAGCTAACAGTGTCTTACTGATATCTGCTTTTATCTGGTTCCTTCTAGACAAGGACAATATTCCTTTTAGTTTGCTGTACAGATGGAGATAGCTGGAAGAGGATGGGGGTCCATGCATGGTTTTGATTAACTTTCACCTCACACATTCATTTCTTATATTTAATGACATCCACCTCATTTACCTTTGTCAAAAGTAAACCCATTGTTAGAACATGAAATACCTGGAGATACTGTCATGTGAATCTAAACTATCCATCCTGTGGGCTGTCTGTGCACCTGAAGCAGCTCCGGGATGCTCGTCAATAGTGTCCAGCCCCGACTCTCTGGAAAGGTTCATGATGTGGTTCTGATAGTACATGTGGATGCTCTCCCGAGTTGGAACATTGCCCTAAGGAGATGGAGACATTGCCAGAGTTCTTAGGGAGGAACCTGCCTGCATGGCTACCCGGCTTTTCTCAATGCAGACATCTTTTCATACCCATTCACGGCTGGATAAGGATTAGGACCATGCTAGGCAAGTGGGCATTGATGTTGACTCATTTAAGAAGTGGTTTCCAATATTACTAGTTAGATCTAAGTAAATGTCTTCTTATAGGTAGACAATTTTGCTAAATTGTAGTAACTTTTCAAGAAATGAGCTATTATTTTTAAATACAATCTTTAAACCATGTATTTCGTTATTCTGCATATGTCCTACTTTATAAAAAAGTTTCAGATCAAATTTTCCAGACTTCAATGTGCAGGAGGGAGACAAAAAAAAAAAAAACAAAACACTTGCTACACTTTCTAGACTAAAACTATAATTCTCTATTAGATATAGGGATATAGAACCAGGACAAAGTCCGTACTCCTGCAAACTGTGGTGAGGGGAGGGATAGGGTGAGTGAAAGTTGCCATGATCCACACGTGTGTGTGTGTGTGTGTGTGTGTGTTTGTATAGGTGCATGTGCATGTACATTTGATTATTTTAATTCTAGTGTGGAATAGATTTAAATATACAAAAAAGCAAAGGGGTTATGCAAAAATTGCCTGGAAAGAAAGGATTTTGTCTTATCCTACCTGGAGATTTGGACATTGACTTTTCATCTCTTCTTAATGTGGGAAGAAGCAAAAAGAATAACATCAACAGTGTTACCTTCTTAATTTCTCTGGTCAGCATGCATCGTTCAATTCTTAGAACTGTAGATATATCAATATGCTCCCTTGAAATGGAGTTAAGCCAAGTAGTAAAACTGTCCACTGTTGCCAGAAATAGGACCCAGGTAAATTTCAAAATATTAAATATCCTCTTGATGATATTATCTAGGAGGAAGAAAAGCAACTAGATTTTAAAGGAAGAAAATACCATTGACTTTGCTTTTGTGTAGCACAGGGATGTTTTACAAAGCCTGACCTGGCTCTTGCCCTGCACATGTAATACCAAGGATGAGGAGCTTTATGATGGTCCACTTTCACTTACTGAATATTAACTGTATTTTCTCTTTTTTCTGGTTTTCTTCAGGACATTTTCTCTAGCTTACTTATATAATACGTGTATATAGTGACGTCTGATGTTCTGTGTGAGACTGTTTCCCACCTGGGCTGTCACTACCCTGGCGACACCCAAACCTCCTCCAAACAGTGTCACACCTAAGAGTCTTCCATGAGGTATGTTTAGGAAACAAGGAAAAGAGAGGGTATCTTTTGCTGAGTGAGGAGACACAGAAGAGAATAGCCACTGCTTGAAGCTGAATGAAGTGAGTTGCTGTGGATGCTAAACAGGAGATGCCATGAGCACCTACAGTTCCCTCCCCAGCCTTCCTCATACTCTTTACAAAATCTTCAGCAAGGTATGTAGTTCTTACACTCGTTCAGATAGAGCCTCTAGCTGCTCTGTGCAGACAGAAGGGAAGCTTGGTTCTGGAGGATGAAAGACTTAGAGTTATACCCATCAATGAACTTTAGCAGCTCCTTATATTTTTTACACATATTTTTCTCATATTTACAATTGTTTTCATAGAAAGGATGAAGATAAACATTATTATTGCATAGTTTTGCTATGCTGGGCCTGATGGTAAGGCTGCAGCCACTGTACTGGAGACGTGAATCATGTGCACTCACCAACAGGGAAATGCAGAGTGACCACTCATGAACAGGGAAAATGAGGCTTCGAGTTTAACCACAGGGACAGTAGGGCACAGGGGTTAAGAGCACATGTTGGGATTCACTCAGGGTGGCTGGCAAAATATTAGGGAAATGTTAGAGAAAGTTATAGATTATAGTCTCAATTTTTTTGGAAGGCTGAAAGGTTTTAATTGAATGGGCTGAAGGCAGCCAGTTCTTACATTAGAACTTTAAGTCACAGGGTAAGATTAGGATAATAAAGCTTCCCAGTTAAGTCTGTTTACCTCATATCCCTTTGTCTTTAACTGTTTACTCATGTAAACTTTGTGCTGGATGGTCCTCTCAGGGGAAGGTTGAAGGGGAATTACCTGTTAATGATGTTTATTCTGGGCCTCGGAACCAAGACCTTTTATCATTCATAAAACCACTCTTTTAACCATGTTAATTATCCACAAGCATGTTGACTTAGAACCTCTGTTATTAAATCTATATTGAATAAATGTGAAGGGGAGCAGCCAGTGATTGTCAGTTAGCTGCAATCATCCTCTGAAAGCAGCTGATGACCATCCCTAGCCCACTCAGATTCACTGTATTCTGGTGTGTGTGAGCACATTTTATCCATCCATCATTGAGTCAGGGTCTGCAGGACAGACCTCCCCAAGTGGTGATCAACATCTCAGGTAGTGACCCCAATGTGATACTCATCACAAGCACACACTCTGGATTGAGACTCCTTTGGTTCAAATCCCAACTCTACCCTTTAGTGGTTGTATAGGATTGGTTAATACAACCAAGAGATTAAGTTGGTTAATCTCTCTGCCTCAGTTCCCTCTTTTGAGAGGGTTAAACAAGTTAATATGCCCCAAATTCTTGAAAAAGTGCCTGAGAAACAAGACATGTGATCTGAAGTGTTGGTTGCTGTTATGGTGTGAGGCTTTGGAGCAACAATAGAGTGTCCAGGTCCACAGGTAGGTGTGTCCAATTACCTAGAGATGGAAGCCTGGGTTTGAGGACTGGCATGGCAGAGGGCATTAGGTGGCCTTCAGTAAGTCTCCTTTCATGCCAGCTGAGGGCAGGCTTGGGAGTACTTGTGTGGGGAGACAAAGAGCCT